>NC_052082.1:50117307-50423228 GCF_015852505.1 Tachyglossus aculeatus
CGGGTTCTTTCCACTGAACCACGCTGCTTCTCTGCCAATGCCACTTCTCAGGCAGGAAGCACGGTGGGAGCCCAGGATTTAGAAGCATGCGGTTGGGACCAACTGGGGAGAGAGAGGGCGTGAGTGACTGGTCCTATCTGCTGTCTAGATACCGGAGCAGCAGATAAAACCTGCAGGGCTGGAGGCTGAGGGGAAACTGCAGGGTTAACATTGGGCCACAGGCATTAGAACGCCCTAACCCGGCTTTGGTCACACCGATTTTTTCCCCATGTTGTTGAAATTGCCCCTCAAGGTGAAGACTTCTGGCTTTCACTGTGGCTCTTTGTCAATTCAGAGATTCAGGATTTTCCCTCGCCTTTCCCTGTTGCTGTCATAAATGGGACCTAACAACAACAACAAAAAAACCCCCCAGCAGTGAGCCCAATGGAACATCATTTCTTTTTGTTCTTGCTTTCCTTTCCCTATCCTAGGCTCACCGTGAGGCCTTCCTGGCTCGCCGCAGACTACTCCTCAGGGCCCTCTTTGATAAATGGGACAACGAAAGCTCTGGCTTCCTGGACCTGCGGGAAGTGGATGCCGTTCTGGCCACTTTCAAGGAAGGGATGGAGAAAGCAGCTCTGAAAAAAGGTAAGAAATGAAGGTCTCCTCTGCAGGGCAGCAAGACCGACAGCGTTGCCGGCCAGTGAGCCACCCAGTGTGGTGGCCCTGGTGTAAAACAAGCTGGGGCTGTGAGTTGGACTCCCAGAAAGGAAGTGCAGTTGCACAGATGGATAACCCTGGGGCAAGAATGAAGGCCCGATGGCCTAGTGGATAAAACCACGGGCCTGGAAGTCAGAAGGATCTGGGTTCTAATTCCGACTCTGCCACTGTCTGCTGTGTGACCTTGGGCAAGTCACTTCAGTTCTCTGGGCCTCAGTTACCTCCTCTGTAAAATGGAGATTTCAAACTGTGAGCCCATAATAAACACTTATCAAATGTCTTAAAAAACAAAACAAAAAAACTTGAATGAGTTCAAGAAGCTTCTTCAGCTTATTAATGACCCATCATGTCCAGAAAAACAGACTGTTCCAAAGATTCCTTCTGACACCCTGATGAAGCTCTGAACCTGATCAGCTCACTTGCCAGCCACAAATAATTTCCTGCTTCTGCCAACCCCTCAGCATTAAACCAGCCCCAGCAGGACAGCATGGACTCCCTGCCAGTCCTTATCAAAAAGAGTGATCCGGGGACAACTCTGCCTTGTGAATCACTGAGAAAATGTTCAGCCTGGCTCCTCCGGAGAAATGCTTTCTGCCAGAGGTAGAGTAAGGAGCTAAAAGAACCCATTTTCAGAACCCAGATGGCATGAGCCATTGCAACTGGAAGAAACTTCACACAGAGGACTCCAAGCCAAAAAAACGAGGTCTGGGTTCTAGGGAGGGAGACAGAGTCTGGATTGTGCAGGGACCCGGAGACAGCTGTGTCATCCTCTTTCCCTTAGGCAGAAAATGGGTTATTTTGATCATGATTATGGTATTTATTACGTGTAGGCCAAAACATCGGGTGAGCGCTGGGTTAGGTATAAGGTAATCTGATCCCTTCCCACAACACGTTTACAGTCTTCCCCTGCCATAGGGGAGTTACCACAGCTCCCTGGGTGTCAACAGGGTGTGTGTCTTAAGCACCCACTGGTGTGTCTTAAGCACCCACTGCCGGCCCCCATCCCACTATTGCTGTTGTCTCCTAAAAATCATAGTAATAACTGTGGTGTTTGTTAAGCGCTTAGTATATGCCTGGCACTGTATTAAGCACTGGGGTTGCTACAAGATAATCGGGTTGGACAATGTCCCCCTTCCACATAGGGCTCACAGACTTAATACCTTTTTTACAGATGAAGAAAGTGAGGCCCTGGGAAGTTAAGTGATATGGCAGGGAGACACAGTCCTTCGGGAATTAACCATCATGCCACCAGTCTGATTGAGAAGGCTGTCAGGTGTGCCACTTCCCAAAGATCCAGAACCTCAAACAACAAAGAAACTGAAAAACCTGTTACATCCAGGCTTCCATAGGTTCCAGGACAGGTCCGGTGATCTGGAGTGTATTATATCCAGACCCCTTTTTTACATGCAGAGACATCTCTGGTCATTTCCATAGTAGTGCCTCATACCTAACTATGTGTGATAGGTCAGGCCCCCTATTCCCATTTCACCCCCCCCAAACCCACAGCACTTATGTATACATCTAAAAATGATATATTATAAATTACTTATTAATATCAATGTCTGTCTTCCCATCCAGACTGTAAGCTCATTCAATCAATCAATCATATTTGCTGAGCACTTACTATGTGCAGAGCATTGTACTAAGTGCTTGGGACAGTATTATACAACAGAACTAGCAGACGCATTCCCTGCCCACATCGAACTTACAGTCTGGAGGGGGAGGCAGACATTAATTTGAGTAAATAAGTAATTTTAGCTACAGTCTAGAGGGGGAGACTCGTTATGGACAGGGAATGTATGTGCTAATTTTGTTGTTTCGTACTCTCCCAAGCACTTAGTACAGTGCTCTACATATAGTAAGCACTCAATAAATATGATCGATTGATTTTACAGAGGAAGAAGCAGGCACAGAAAGGGTAGGTCAGTAACTCGGAGGGAGCTGGAATTTGTACCTATTTTCTCTGAGGCTCAAGCCTCCTTGAATTTGTTCTGATTTACCCTGATGACTTCTGTCACCAGAACTGCGTCCCCTTGAATCATCTAATGAAATGTTTCTAATGGCTCTAGAGACTGCAACTTTTGCATTTCAGAAATGCAGCCCCGGCGAGAGGAGCAGGTGGATGGGGTTCGGTTCCACTTGCACTCCTTGCAAATATCATTCAGATTGACCCCCAAATCGAGGCTCCTGACACCAGTCCATCCACTTCCCCATGTACCAGAAGTCAATTTTAACAGCTGCCATTCTTTCCTTAGTCATGTCTGTCTTGGGAAAATAGAAACCAGGTCACTGGATAGGTGTGATGTCAAAGCATCTTGCATGCATCCTTTAACCACATTATGGCTTAGCAGTAGATTTCAAAACGGGGTCAGGAGAAAATTCAGGTGAGGGGAGGAAAGGAGTAGCGGAAGAAAGGTGGAAAATGAGGAAGGTGGAAAATTAGGAAGGAGAAGAGACGTGTGAGAATAAATTATCCACACTGTGGACAGAAAGCGGAAAACAAAATCAAAACTTGTGCTAGGGCACCCTCTTGTGAGTTTATGGTTTAGGTGCTTAGGCTGTGGAAGAGATTTTGGAGATGTGGCAGCTAACTGTAACCTAAGGGAAGCATGACTGAGCTGTTCACAGATGTCCAAAGAAGACAGTGAAAAGGACAGGTCTTATAATGATCAATCAGTCAATCAATCAGGGGTATTTCTTGAGTGTTTCCTATGTGAAGAGCACTGTACTATGAGGTGACAGCCCAGAAAATCTTCAAGCATCCCTCCCCCAGACCTGTCCCCTGGCAAAAGGGAAGCTGAAGTCTGACTTGCAACATCATGGCGACAAAACTCAGCAAGTGGTGGGGAAAGTCCCAGAGACATTTTTTTCAGGAAATTTCCAAAAGCAGGGAAGCATCCTGTGCCCTCAGGATTTCTTTCCTTTCTCTATTTCCCCAAATAAATCAACCTACATAAACCTAATACAAAAGCAGCAGGGCCTAGTGGAAAGAGCATGGCCCGGAAGTCAGGGGGGCCTGAATTCTAATCCCAGCTTCTCCACTTGTCTGCTGCATTCTTCGGGCAAGTCACTTCATTTCTCTGTGCCTCAGTTACCTCTTTTGTAAAATGGGGACTGAGACTGTGAGCCCCATGTGAGACACGAACTATGTCCAACCTGATTATCTTGTATCTACCCCAGCACTTAGCCCAGTCCCTGGAACATAGTAAGCACTTCACAAATTCCATTAAAAAAACAAAAAACACCTAATCCTCAAACTGAAATGAGCAGGTAAAAGGGGGGACCTACATGCAGTATACAAAACCTGGGGACAATTCAATTCTAGACTGCCTAATCTCCTGGTGAATTTCTAAAACTGCAGCTTCATCCTAGCAGCTATGCAGATACAACTTACATAGTCCCCATGTGAGACACGAACTATGTCCAACCTGATTATCTTGTATCTACCCCAGCACTTAGCCCAGTCCCTGGAACATAGTAAGCACTTAACAAATTCCATTAAAAAAACAAAAAACACCTAATCCTCAAACTGAAATGAGCAGGTAAAAGGGGGGACCTACATGCAGTATACAAAACCTGGGGACAATTCAATTCTAGACTGCCTAATCTCCTGGTGAATTTCTAAAACTGCAGCTTCATCCTAGCAGCTATGCAGATACAATTTACTACTATAAGCTCATTGTGAGCAGGGAATATGTCTGTTTATTGTTGTATTGTACTCTCCCAAGTGCTTAGAACAGTGCTCCTCCCATTGCAAGTGCTCAGCCCATTGTAAGTGCTCAATAAATACGACTGAAGGAACGAATGAATTAATACTATTCCCCAGAGGACAAAGCATTATAAGAGTCACTTTCCAAAATTTAACTCCCCTGAAAAAGTTATCTTGCTGGCTTAGCTCACCAGTCAATTCCAGGAATCTCAAACATTAAGAACCTCAACTACTTTGAAAGACAAAGAGAACAAGAGTCTATAAAGGAGGGAATCTAGAGATAGGACAACTGGTTACCATGACACTGTGTCCTGACTGTCAACTTCCCGATTCTCAGGGATGTGAGGACTGATGAGCGGTGCTTATCCTTTGTGCCAGTTTTGGCAAGACGTTAAATCTGGTTGTGCTTTAGCTGGAACCCACAGGAGGCCTAGCCAAATTCAGGGAGCTGGAATTGAGAAGCATTGTGGCCCAAAGGATAGAGCATGGGCGTGGGGTTCTAATCCCAGCTTCACTACTTACCTGCTGAATGTAATGCACTGTACTAAGGTCTTGGGAAAGTTCAACCGAAGCATAAGCCACATTCCCTGCCCACAAAGAATTCATACTAACTAATCAATCATTAGCATTCTTTGAGCACTTCCTATTCTAAGCAACTTGGGAGAGTACACAAGAGTTAGAAGAAACAGTCCCTGCCCTCAAAGAGTGTATAGAATGGGAGACAGATATTCAAAAAACAAATAGAGGAAGAAAGAGAAGCAGCAGGTTCTAATGGAAAGAGCATGGTCCTGTGAGTCAGAGGACCAGGGTCCTAATCCCAGCTGTGCCCCTTGTCTGCTATGTGACTTTGAGCAAGCCACTTAATTTCTCTTTGCCTCAGTTACCTCATCTGTAAAATGGGGGCTAATACCATGAGCCCTAGGAGGAATAAGAGCTGTGTCCAACCCAATTATCTTATGTCTACCCTAAAATTTAGTACAGTGCCTGGCACATAGTGGGTGTATAACAAATACAGTACAAAAATACAGTATACAAGGTATGTACATAAGTGCTACAGATGGTTGTGGTCATTTAAGTGCTTGTGAGCACTGAGGGGCTGAAATGAGAGTTGGAAGATAATAATAATGGTGGCATTTGTTAAGCGCTTACTATGTGCTATTTTTAGACTGTGAGCCCACTGTTGGGTAGGGACTGTCTCTATATGTTGCCATCTTGTACTTCCCAAGTGCTTAGTACAGTGCTCTGCACACAGTGAGCGCTCAATAAATACGATTGATTGACTGATTGTGCGAAGCACTGTTCTAACCGCTCCGGGGGGATACAAGGTGATCAGGTTGTCCCACGTGGGGCTCACAGTCTTAATCCCCATTTTACAGATGAGGTAACTGAGGCCCAGAGAAATGAAGTGACTTGCCCAAGGTGACCTGCCCAGTATAATCAATCAATGGTATTTATTGAGCATTTACTGTATGTAGAGTACTGTACTAAGCACTTGGAAGAGTACACTACAAGAGGTGATAGACATGTTCCCTGCCCACAGTTTAGAAGGGGAAATAGACATTAATATAAATAAATAAATTATGGATATGTACATAAGTGCCGTGAAGCTGAGGATGGGGTAAATATCAACTGCTTAAAGGGAACAGATCCAAATGCAGAAGGCCTCTTAGGACATACAGCCCCAGAAGGGCTTTGAAGATGGGGAGAGCTGTGGTCTAAGGGATATAAAAGAGGAGGAGGAACCAGGAGTAGGGAGGGTATGAGCTGGAAGTCAGAGGTGGGAGTGAGGAGAATGAGGCAGAGAGAGTGGGTCGGCTTGAGAGGAACAAACAGTGGGAGCTGGAGTCTTGTGGGAGAAGAGTGGACTGAGTGTTTCAAAGTCAATGGCCGGCAGGACCTGCTTGATGGGGTTAGGAGTGAACAACCAATGGAGGTTTTTGAGGAGTGGAGATAGGTGTGCAGAAAGTGTACAGAGTGAAGTAGGAATTGGAGAGGGGAGAAACTGAGGTAGGGAGATCAGCAATGAGGCTGAAGAAGTGGTCAGACCATGCTTGTTTTGGGGGAGAGATGAACATAATTGCTGTGGAATTGGAAGAAATACGTTGAAATAGAATGAAATGAAATATATATACACGTAAGTGCTACTGGCTGCCATTGAGTGGATGTGGCTCAGGATTTGGAAAAATAATCGAGAAAACCTTACTGGAAGGTCCCACTTGGGGAAAGATTGGACCCTCCTCCGCGTGATTGCACACACTTGATTTTCTTTCTCTGCCATCACTTAGCCAAGCTCCACATTTTATTACCGAAGCCACACCCTGGCCAAGAAATCAGGCTCTCTCAGAAGCAGTTTCAGAACTACATCGAACTGATCGTGGACGAGCTCCCTGGCAACGAAGATGAAGTTATGGACAACATGGTGGAGTTTCTGTCAGCCAGCTTGGAGAAGAGCCGCAGGGAGCAACTGCGGGGATCAGCCAGGCGCAAATGGCTCCACCAGGTCCGGCATGCAGCTGAGACCAGTGGCATGAACCTCGAACCGGTGTACAAAGCAGTCTTTAAAGCGCTTACCCAGGTTTGTGCTCCACTGAGGCCTGAGGGAGGGAGTGGGACCTCATTTTAGGTGTGTGTGTGGGTCCAACCCTCTTAGGCATAGGCAACAATATTCGTTTGTTGAAAAGTTATCTGTCACTGCTGCAAATAATAATAATAATTGTGGTACTTAAGTGTTTACTATGTTCCAGGCACCATACTAAGCACTGGGGTGGATACAAGCAAATCGTGTTGGAGACAGTCCCTGTCTCACGTGGGGCTCACAGTCTCAATCCCCATTTTACAGATGAGGCAACTGAGGCACAGAGAAGTGAAGTGACTTGCCCAAGGTTACACAGCAGACAAGTGGCGGAGTTGGGATTAGAACCCATGACCTTCTGATTCCCAAGACCGTGCTCTATCCACTACACCATACTGTAATGCGTGGCTTAGTGGAAAGAGCACGGGCTTGGGAGTCAGAGGTCATGGGTTCTAATCCCAGCCCTGCCACTTATCAGCTGTGTGGCTTTGGACAAGTTATTTAACTTCTCTGTGCTTCAGTTACTTCATCTGTAAATGGGGATTAAGGCTGTGAGCCCCACGTGGGACAAACTGATTACCTTGCATCTACCCCAGTGCTTAGCACATAGTAAGTGCTTAACAAATACCACTGTTGTCATTAATAATAATAATAATGATAAATGATTGTGATTTTTGTTAAGCACTTACTAAGTACCGGAGTAGATACAAGATTTCTAGACTGTGAGCCCGTTGTTGGGTAGGGACCGTCTCTATATATTGCCAATTTGTACTTCCCAAGCGCTTAGTACAGTGTTCTGCACACAGTGAGCGCTCCATAAATACGACTGAATGCATGAATGAATAATCAGGTCCCACATGGGGCTCACAGTCTAAGTAGGAGGGAGAAAAGATATTGAACATCATATCTTGAACATCATATCCACGTAATCGGGTACCTTGATCAGAGTCCTGATCCCTGTCCATGCTCAGGGGATATTAGTGGTTGATGCCCTGATATGATAACCCCTCTCTGTCCCCACCTCCTTGCAGTGACAACTTTCAGGAGAGTATGGTGACCAGTCAGTACGGAGAGTTTCGTGGCCGATCAGAACCCCTTCTGAAGCTTCTGAGTTAGTGGAGAGAGGCCTTGACCCAAACCCTTTCCCATACTTACCTCTTAGAATATTTCAAGGACAGCCTAGAAAGGCATCACTGGGAACCCAGAAATTCAGAAATGCCAGGGGACCAAAACCTGCCTCTTGGTTGGGAAGGGTCACATGACCGAGAAGCTAGTGCCTGGGGCATAAAGGGAAACATCTGCCTGTAGGATGCGGACATCCATGGAAATAAGACCATCAGTGCCTACATCGCTCTCCTGGAACAGAACGTGCTGCTCCCTGAGCGAGGGGACGTCCTTCTGAGGAACGTGGCTTGCACTCTAGATGATGCCCCATTCGTCTTGAACCAGGTGCTATACCGAGACATGAAAGGAATCAGGTGAGAGACCCCAAGACGACCTCTCCTCTCTGCTTAAATAATTCCCACGCTGAGATGTTCCACCAAATCCTAGATGTTTAAGTGAGAGGAAAACCTCATTCGTCACCTCTGGCCCCTGACCGTTTCCTGGATCGGTTCATCGCAGGTTGCCTGGTTACCCATTTTCGTGATGGGATTCCACATCTTCAGGAGATGGTACCGCAAACTCCTAGTCTTTCTTTGGGAAATACCCTCCAATGCCTAGACTCTGGGGCAGAAATCTAGGGGTAACGTGTGACCATTTAACAGAACTATGTAGCTGAGTGTCCAAGTTGACGGCTACTGGCATCATAACTGTCAAACCTTAGACATGAAAATCAGTTGATGCCATTTACCAAACTTTTCCAGTCATTGAGCTATCCAGGTTTCACTTTTTCAATCTCTTCTCCTAAATCAAACTTTTTCAACCCTTAATTATTTCCGTTTTTTGGGGGGTTTTCCATGGCGTTTGTTAAGCACTTGTGCTAGGCACTGAACTAAGCCCTGAGGTAGATATAAGTTGGACACAGTCCATGACCCACATGGGGTTCATAGTATTAATCCCCATTTTACAGTTGAGAAACCTGAGGCACGGAGAAGTTCTTTTATATACATTCTTTTCTCTGCAGTCCAATTACATTGATTATGTATTTAGAGTATGATTTCACACAAAGTTCCCTTCCTTGGTTTCACCTAACATCCCCTTCCTGTGCGCTCTTTGTCTCCACCGGGTTTTTTTTGCCCAGCTTTGCAGTAGTAGACCAGGGGAAACCAATCCATGTACCCGAAGTTCAGTACCATGGGAATGTCCACTTCTGGCGTCACAGCCGCCCAAAGGAGGAACAAAATGGCTCACTGCTGGTGGTACCGCTGCAGGATTCCAACCAAAGGATTTTTGGGGTCCTGGGAGTCGACACACTGCGAGATACCCAGAAGCAGAGTATCTTCCAAACTCACGAGATCAGCTTCTACCAGGTGGGTGGAATGGCAATCCTCACCATAGCTCCTGGTGCAGGGCCAGCCCAGGATATTTGCTGACTTCAAAACCTGCATCCCTAGGTCATTACAGCGTGGCTCAGTGGAAAGAGCACGGGCTTGGGAGTCCGAGGTCATGGGTTCTAATCCTGGAGCCGCCACATGTCTGCTGTGTGACCTTGGGCAAGTCACTTAACTTCTCTGTGCCTCAGTTACCTCATCTGTAAAATGGGGATTACGACTGTGAGCCTCACGTGGGACAACCTGATTACCCTGTATCCCCCCCAGCACTTAGAGCAGTGCTTTGCACATAGTAGGTGCTTAACAAATGCCATTATTATTATTATTGTTGTTATTATTATTATTATTGTTATCCCTTAGCTGGAGGGCCAGCATACTTGCCAACTCACCAAGCTAGTGGCACTGGTCTCTCAAAGGCCCACTCTGAAAAATGGTTAATAGGGAAGCAGCGTGGCTCAGTGGAAAGAGCCCGGGCTTTGGAGTCAGAGGTCATGGGTTCAAACCCCGGCTCTGCCAGTTGTCAGCTGTGTGACTTTGGGCAAGTCACTTAACTTCTGTGGGCCTCAGTTACCTCATCTGTAAAATGGGGTTTAAGACTGTGAGCCCCCTGTGGGACAATCTGATCACCTTGTAACCTCCGCAGCGCTTAGAACAGTGCTTTGCACATAGTAAGCGCTTAATAAATGCCATTATTATTATTATTATACCTGTATATATGTTTGTACATATTTATTACTCTATTTATTTATTTATTTTACTTGTACATATCTATTCTATTTATTTTATTTTGTTAGTATGTTTGGTTTTGCTCTCTGTCTCCCCCTTTTAGACTGTGAGCCCGCTGTTGGGTAGGGACTGTCTCTATATGTTGCCAACTTGTACTTCCCAAGCGTTTAGTACAGTGCTCTGCACACAGTAAGCGCTCAATAAATACGATTGATTGGTTATTATTATTATTATTAATTATTATTATTATTATTATTATTATTACCTGGGTGCGGTTCTGCTCTATAACCAGCAGGGGGCGCAATTAGCTAGCTCTGTGAGACATCATCACCCTCCCTTCCTCAACCTCTAATTTTGGGACCAATCTTTGAACCCCGGTAGAGAAAAGCAGATCTTCTGCTTTTTCTCTGAAAGCACGCTGTTTCAACCAGTGCGTTGCTCACAGGGGCCAAATTTCCACTGTGCACATGGGAGCAGAAATGGAGGAGAGATCTGGGGAGTGGAAAAGCAGGTCTTCTGCTTTTTCTTTGAAAGCACGCTGTTTCAACCAGTGCATTGCTCATAGGGGCCAAATTTCCACTGTGCACATGGGAGCAGAAACGGGGGGGAGAGATCTGGGGAGGTGGGATTGAAGACCCGGAGGAGACGGGCTTCAAAGCGCTAGTAGTCTATTAAGACACCATTTGGGGGTCCTTTCAGCCCTGATTGGAAATTTCCAAGTCTTGTCAGAGACCTGGAATGAACAATTCTTGAAGACTGGCTTAAAAGCTGTGGGAACAATCACTCTCATTGCCCCCATCAAGTGGGCACCAATCAATCAATTGTATTTATTGAGCGCTTACTGTGTGCAGAGCACTGGACTAAGCGCTTGGGAAGTACAAGTTGGCACCATATAGAGACAGTCCCTACCCAACAGTGGGCTCACAGTCTAAAAGGGAACAGAGAACAAAACCAAACATACTAACAAAACAAAATAGAATATAATCGATATGTACAAGTACAATAGAGTAATAAATATGTACAAACATATATACATATATACAGGTGCTGTGGGGAAGGGAAGGAGGTATTGTTCAATCAATCAATCAATCAATCAATCAATCGTATTTATTGAGCGCTTACTATGTGCAGAGCACTGTACTAAGCGCTTGGGAAGTACAAATTGGCATCACATAGAGACAGTCCCTACCCGATAGTGGGCTCACAGTCCAAAAGGGGGAGACAGAGAACAGAACCAAACATACCAACAAAATAAAATAAGTAGGATAGAAATGTACAAGTAAAATAAATAAATAAATAAATAAATAAACAGAGTAATAAATATGTACAACCATATATACATATATACAGGTGCTGTGGGGAGGGGAAGGCGGTAAGGCGGGGGGATGGAGAGGGGGACGAGGGGGAGAGGAAATATTGTTCTGCAAAATGTCAATTTTTGCCTCTGTCTCCACAGGGTGTTTCCAGGGCATTCAGCATCACCTACCACCACATCCACGCTCGGGAACACATCCTGCATGTTGCTGTCACGGCCCTTGACTGGCTCCGTAACCGAGTCCCCTCTATCAAGAGCATAACCACCTACCTGATGGAGCCCGCCTTTGGTGAGGTAGGCAAGCATCCAGCTGTTTTCGCCCTCCACAGAGCGTTGCTTTTTGTAGATGTATGGTGCCTGGGAGCTTTTGCATGTGGCCAGGTTAATCTAAGGGACCAGATCTTTCTCTTTCCCGTGCTCTCCGGGAGCACAGTGTATTAGTCAATCGTATTTATTAAGCCTTACTGTGTATTCATTTATTCATTCATATTTATTGAGTGCCATTCTGGGTCTGTACTTCTAATCTTCCCTGCACCAGCAGGGCTGTAAGGGACTCTAGCAGCGGCAGCAAGTGACGCAAATTTTAGTCAAGCAGCCTGGGCGGCTGCACAGAAAAATCCCTGCTGATCCTCTTTCCCACTCAACCTTTTCGACTTCTCATTATTCTTAGACTGTGAGCGCTTATGGGCCAGAAACGTGTCTAATTCTCTCTGTGTATTTCGTATTTACAACAGTGCTTTGCACCTTGAGGGTACCTACTACCATTAATATACTATTCCTGCCACCACTGCCGCTGCTACCCTCAATGTCACTAACAGAGACATAATACTGGGCTGGATAGACGGTTGAAAATCACCAGTTATATGAGTCTGCTTATGTTCTAATTGTTTTTGCTATATAACTTGGTCCTTCTGGCCTTGGATGCATTCCTCCTGCTCACTTTAATTGGAATTTCACAAAAACGGACCCTATGATCCCAGGTCAAAAATACACATGTTTTTTGGAGAGGAAAATTAGCTCATGGAAATAACCTGAAGTATGTTTTAAAATATATGTATATGTATTAATAAATGCCATTATTATACATATACATATATATGTACATACATATACATATATTTTACTGCAGTGTTACATGGCTAAGCAAAGTAAATTTGTTTAACCGAGTGATCAAGTCAGTGGACTGTCTACATCTCTGAGGGTAGACACAGAATGAAAACAAAGAGATTAGAAGTCAATCCTAAATCACAGTGCATAAATCAATAGGGCCTATGTCTAATGTTTAGCATGTTTCCCTTACCTCTGAGAGGTTCCCTGCCCCTCTCCTCAAAACTCTGAAGAATTTTGAAGGACCAGTACTTCCTCACTGCAGTGAAATCTTTCTCCCCTATTTCCAGACGTCAGACTACATTTTACGCAAGATAATGACGACAGATTCCACGGGACAAACAGAAATCCACACCTCTCATGCTGTCCTCTGCAGAAAGGAAAACTTCTTCAGGTATGTGACAGACTCCTCCCTCACCCCACTGGAGCACCACTGGAGCATTGATATCTCTTTTCCCCATATGGGCTTGCAACATCTGAAAGCAGCTACATGTGGCAGCACGGCCTCCATAACTCACTCCTCACAACATGAATTTCTTTTTTTTTAATGGTACTTGTTAAGTACTTACCATGTGCCAGGCACTGTACTAAGCGCAGCGGTAGATACAAGATAATCAGGTTAGATAACAGTCCATGTCCCACATGGGGCTCACACACTTAATCCCATTTTACAGATGAGGTAACTGAGGCACAAAGGAGTTAAATGACTTGCCCAAGGTCACAGCAGACAAGGGGCGGGGTTGGAATTAGAACCCAGGTCCTTCTAACTCCCAGGCCTGTGCTCTATCCACTAGGCCATTCTGCTTCTCTATTGTGTTTCCCTCCTGGCTGCTAATAACAAGCTAGACTGTGAGCCCACTGTTGGGTGGGGACCGTCTCTATATGTTGCCAGCTTGTACTTCCCAAGCGCTTAGTTCAGTGCTCTGCACACAGTAAGTGCTCAATAAATACGATTGAATGAATGAACAAGGGACTTGGGACTTACTTCAGATGCAGTTCCGATACAGATAAAGCCTAAGTTCAGGTACAGCCTTTGACTACTTTGTAGAGCTGTTATCTGTGGAACCCAAAGGCTGCCACTAAATTAGGGAAACATTCAAGGATCGTTTAATACCCGTGGCATAGTTTTTGCTGAAGGAGCGATTCCAATCGGTCCAGTTTTCCAGTTCCTTGTTGAAACTCTACTTGTAGTGAGAGTCGGGAAGCAGGTGCGTGGTCAGCAATAGTTCCTAAACCTAAAGGCCTGTCTTCCTTTCACCTCTTCTGAACCTTAAGCAAACAGAGCTTAAAGCACACGCCTGGAAGTCAGAAGGACCTGGGTTCCAATCCTGCATTTAGTACAAAGCCTGGCACATAGCATAATGTAATGCAAGATACTGTAATATCATTTAGCTTAGCAAGAAGGGGGTTCAAATGCCGGCTCTGCCACTTGTCAGCTGTGTGACTTTGGGCAAGTCACTTAACTTCTCTGTGCCTCAGTTACCTCATCTGTAAAATGGGGGTTAAGATTGTGAGCCCCGCATGGGACAACCTGATCACCTTGCATCCTCCCCAGCGTTTAGAACAGTGCTTTGCACATAGTAAGCACTTAAATACCAAAATTATTATTATTATTATAAATACCACTGAACGGCCATTCCTTCATAGCTTAAGACTCACAGAAGAGAGATTTGCTGGGGAGGACATATCCACCAAGGTTCTATTAATGACTGACTCTTGACAACAAATCTCACAAATAAACAAATTTCCCTCTCTCTGGAAGGAATGTGTGTGTGTGTGTGTGTGTGTGAGAGAGAGAGAGAGAGAGAGAGAGAGAGAGAGAGAGAGAGAGAGAGAGAGCAAGAGAGTCTATGGGTGTGTTTGCATGTGTTTAAATCGAGAAATCAATCAATGGTATTTATTGAGTGCTTACTGGGTGCAGAACACTGTACTAAGCTCTTGGGAGAGCACAGTACAACAGGTTTGGTAGACACATCCCCTGCCCACAGTGAAATTGTAGTCTAGAGAAAGAAGGAAGCAATTCGTGTATTCCCTTAAGGATACTAGCCTTCCCATTGCCAGCTATGTGGAATGGTTCATAAAGGCTCGTGGCTTTCACAGTTGCACCGTCCTGTGTTGTTTCAGGGATTACCTCTTTAAGTGCGTAGACTCTTCAGAGGCCACTGTCACCCTTGCCTTCGGGGAGCACCACATAGCCTTTCCCCTTCGGGAGACATCTGGACGGGCGCTATGGGCATTCGACATCAACACCGGCCACAGGAGTTTACTACCATCTCAGGAGTTAAGAGATCTACAGAAAATGCTGAAGATCGTCCAAGCTGCCAGTTATGAGATCCTGAAGGAGTTCTCAGGGGAATCTGACAAAAACTACATTTTAGGTATCGTTCCTAGAAGGCCAGGCCCGATATGGTGGATGACTCAAGCTCGAGATCATGGAAGGGGCGCAAGCAGTCCTCTGAGATGCCTGTGACTAATACCCGCCATCCAGGGCATGACTCTCCATCATTATCCACTTACTTTTGTTTTTATCATCTGTATTTTTGCTCTTTCTCTTTTACTATTGTATATTTGGCAGTTTCTGTCCACTCTTCTCCCTCATTAGATTGTAAGCTCTTTGAGGGCTTTATATGTTCCCAAGCATCTTGTGCAGTGCTGTGCAAATAAGAGCTGCTTAGTAGATGCTGCTGTTGCACTTGGATTTGCACCCTTTATTCACCCCCCCTCAGCCCCACAGCACTTATGTACATATACTTAATTTATGTTAATGTCTGTCTCCCCCTCTAGATTGTAAGCTCCTTGTTTATTTATGTTAATGTCTGTCTGCCCCTCTAGATTGTAAACTCGTTGTGGGCAGGGAGGGAAGGGAGTGTATCTACCAACTCTGTGACATTATACTCTCCCAAGCGCTTAGTACAGTGCCCTGCACACAGTAAGCACTCAATGTATATGATTGAATGAATAAATAGGCTTGTTGTGGGCAGGGAACGTGTCTACCAATCCTGTTATATTGTACTCTTCCAAGCACTTAGTACAGTGCCCTGCACAAAGTAAGCACTCAGTATATACGATTGAATGAATACATAGGCTTGTTGTGGGCAGGGAACGTGCCTACCAACGCTGTTATAGTGTACTCTCCCAAGCGCTTAGTACAGTGCCCTGTACACAGTAAGCATTCAAGAAATACGATTGATCGATGACGGTGATGCCTTGCTGTGGTTCCAGAGATCGAACATGCAGGGGAAGTCAAGCGGGCAGGGATCCTCTTCTACCGCTTCATACTGCTGGAACTTCAGGCGGGTATCCAGAAACTTGACCCCCAGGCCTCTGCGCAGTTGCAAACCTACGAAACCCCTCCCCACAGGATGCATGACATCTTAAGGGGAGTCCTGCTGCTCATCCATCCGGAGTGGGCCGAGTCAGAGGAACTCAAGAGCTGGGATCAGTGTAGACAGGTGAGCTGGAGACCTGGGAGCAGAGGTGCTGCCCGGGGTAAGCACTCAGTAAATACTATCGATCGATTGGTTGAGTGTATTAGCCAGGGCCAGATGCCCCCATAATCATCGTTTTGCTCTCCACTGATAGAAAGTCGATGGTGATTTGATCAGAATGGTTTGCAGTTTTGATCCAACGGATAGCAGCGTGCAAGTTCAACCTGATCTCATCGCTGAATATGTCCAAGGTAAGATATAATTGCACAGTCAATATAGCCAGGGGGATATCATAATAATGGTATTTATTAAGCGGTTACTCTGGGTCAAACATCAAAGCACGGGGGCAGATACAAGATAATCAGGTTGGATACAGTCCCTGGCCCACATGGGACTGTCTAGGGGGAGGTAGAACAGAATATTTAATCCCCAGTACATGGGCAGGAACCCGAGGTACAGAGAAGTTAATTGATTTACCCAGGATTAAACAGGAGGCACACGTCAGAGCTGGGATTAGACCCCAGGCTCCCCCGGCTACCATATGAATCCCTTCCCAGCTCTATATATTTTTCACAGTCCAAGGTAAATTCGGTAGCCACGTGGTAAAATCTCAGCAAACAGACAACCTATTCTGCCAGCCCAGGTTCTCCCAGATTGGCACCAATGAATCCTGTGGTCCGTCAGGGCCCCTTTGAACTACTTCGGGGGTTTGGAACAGCACGGAGTATTCTCAAGGGACTTGCATGGAGCTGAGATACCCTGGGGGAATTTTTATACTGGACCTGGTTCAGGGACTCTCACCGGAGGCTGAGGCACTTCTGGTACTCTTCTTTGGGTTTCTGATGGGCTTGAGGGAGACCCGTAGTGATCTGGAGCAGATGGGGTCCCAAGAACCCAAGCCTGCCCCAGACTATGTCCACATTCAGTCCAAATCCTTGGAGGGTTAAGCATCCAGAAGCCAGTCCAGTCCCAGGATACCTCCAAGCCACCTCAGAGCTCAGTCTTTCCCAGTGCTTGCAAACCTGCCGTCAGAGGCTTGTGCTTTGGGAGCATTGGAGAGTCTGGGAAATAATGACATGATCACACTCTTAACCTAACTCACCTTCTGCTCTACCTTCTTTCTTTCCCTTTTCAACTTCTCCCTCATCAGCGCTTAGAACAGCGCCTGGCACATAGTAAGTGTTTAACAAATACCATCATTATCATCACTATCATTTATGAAGAGAATAAACTTGCCAGTGAACAAGGAAACTACTGGGGATGTTTCTGAATTCATTCACAACTAGCCAAATGTTTCCTTCAGTTGGATTTGCCTATGAGCTTTAGGCCATCAGCGACCTAGTGAATTAGAAAAATTAACCAAATTAGGTTTTGGTAGTGTATGGACAGGCATCTTTGTTGTCCTAATTCCAGACTTGATTGAGACCTGTTAATATCAGTTGAGTGAATGGATTCTTCTAAGCTTAACTCTTTTATTAAGGTGATTTGGGCTCATATACACATTTTCTAGCTCTGTGGAGCCAGAATAATCTCCATTAATATGAGTCATCCATCTCATCTAGTCTGTCATTCATGAAAATGATTGAATTTATTGGGCTAAGACAAACTCTACTGACTTCAAGTCATTTGTAATTTAAGCACCCAAAACTGTCCCCTGATGACTAAATTATTTCTTGGAACCAAATTTTCAATAGCTGCTGCTGTGTGACCTTGGGCAAGTCACTTCACTTCTCTGTGCCTCAGTTACCTCATCTGTAAAATGGGGGTTAAGATGAGCCCCATGTGGGACAGGGACTGTGTCCAACCCTGCTAACATATCTACCCCAGTGCTAAGAACAGTGCTTAGCACATAGTAAGTGCTTAACAAGTACAATAATAATTATTATTGTGATTATTTTTATTGTTGTTGTTATTAATAGTTCAGCTTGGAGCATCCAGTAGACCCCCACCCCCACCCCATTCCCAAAGGTGTTTAGGGTGAGACAGTGTCCATTCAGGCTCCAGAAATTTAGGGAAATGTTGGTTAAAAGTTTTCAGACACCAGAAGCCTCTGGGAGAAAGAGAGTTCTTGTCCTAGCTCTGCCCCGCGCAACCCAGGAGTTTGGGATTGGGACCCAAGGGCACGCATCTCTGGGGTCTGGCTAATGAGAGTAATAATAATTTTGGAATTGTTAAGTCCTTTCTACGTTACCAGCACTGAACTAAGCCCTGGGGCAGGTACAAGACAATCAGATAAGACAGGGTCACTGTCCCATTTGGGGCTCACAGTCTAAGGGGGAGGGAGAACAGGTACTGAATCCCCATTTTACAGAAGAAGAAACTGAGTCTCAGTGAAGTTAAGTGACTTGCCTAGGGTCACACAGCAGGCAAGTGGCAGAATAAGAATTAGAACCCTGGTCTTCTGATTCCCAGGCCCATGCCCTTTCCACTAGACCACAATGCTCAATAGTAGAACAGTGCTTAGCACATAGTAAGCGCTTAATAAATGCCATTATTATTATTATTAGTCTGATGGCTGTACACATGTTCCCATTAATTGTTTCATTTGTAAGGAGATAATGTACAAAACTGGAGGCCTGGCAAGTACTAAGGGCTGCATTTATTTCCTTAGCACGTTTTCCTTATTAGGAGATGAAGGGCTTTATGTCATTATCATCAGCAATATTTATTACTCCCCTGCTGGATATAGAGCACTGAACTAGACACTCAGGATACATACACGAGAAGTAAAAGACATGATCCCTGCCCATAATCTAATGGAGGGCAGGCAGTAAGACAAGGAAGGATAAAAATACAATAGCTAAAAAATGTATGAGAGACTAGGAAAAAAAAACACAAGTGAATAGAGAAATCAATAACGAATAAACCGAAGACAACCAAGTACTGGCTGAATGGCAGCCATGATATATTTTGGGTGAAGCTAAATAATGTGAATTTAATCCCACACATTCTAAACATTAAGGCAGCCCTGTAGATGGAGGCATCTGCTTGCTAGTGGGGGGTACCACCAAGCAGCAGGCAGCTTGCCTACAATCTCTCTGCCTGTGGCCACTGTCAGAGACTTGAAGGAGTGTCTGGAGTTTCTGGGCTGCTTCACTGTCCCTATGCGAATTTGCCCTTCTCCTCTTTTTGGCTGCCAGCAGGCACGTGGACACGGGGCAGCTTTCTTACACTGTGGTTGCACTGAGGGAGGGCTAAATTAATGCCAATAAATTACATTTCAAGCAGTCATGATAGGGATGTGTGCCCCAGGCTACAGAAAAGCAGGGAAAATGCTTTTCCAGAAGCAAAACTCTTTTTAGAGAAGCAGCGTGGCTCAGTGGAAAGAGCCCGGCCTTTGGAGTCAGAGGTCATGGGTTCAAATCCCAGCTCCGCCATTTATCAGCTGCATGACTTTGGGCAAGTCACTTCTCTGTGCCTCAGTTACCTCATCTGGAAAATGGGGACTAAGTCTGTGAGCCCCACGTGGGACAACTTGGTTACCCTGTATCTACCCCAGCGCTTAGAACAGTGCTTTGCACATAGTAAGTGCTTAATAAATGCCATCATCATTATTATTTTAGAGAAGGCTTTCATTCCTTTTCATAGTTCCCCAGCAGCATCTGTTGCCCAACTGTTGTTGGAAAAACTCAGGGGTGTTAGTGTGACCCCTTTTAGAATCAGCATACTATATGAACTGGATAAAGCCCCATTTTTCACACCATAAGTACAACAGGAACTCCTTGGCTGTTATATCCAGAAGTTGCCTGAGAGCAGAGGACAAATACCACTGAACTTAGCTTGGCCAGAAAGAAGGATCAAACTTTCAGTCCTTTCTGATTAGCCCAATGTTCCCAATATCACCTTTGATTCCCAAATAATTGGAAGTGGTTCATCTGCTGGAAGAACTGGAATCTGCCACAGACTGCATTTTTAATTCAAAAACTCCTGCTCAAACAAACCCTACCCCAGGATAACGGTTGCCTGGAGTAATTGAAATTTTGATTAAACTGAAACATATAAACTAGGTTGTAAAAATGCCCCAGGAGGTATTGGTCTATAAAAGTCCTCTCCAATTATTTTGATTTCTTTACATATTCAAACAGAAATACAATCAACTCTGTAACAGGCAGTAGAAAAGGCAACTAAAAGAGGGTGTTTTTATCTGTTTGGAAATGAGTTACTAAGGGATGAAATGCAAACAAGTCACTGGAAAATGAGACTGCCATCTGCTTGCTGCCACTGTAGCCAGAAGCAACATGAAAAATACCCAGGATCTGTCATCTCTCCACTGCAAGGTGCCACTAATGCTCAATAATGCTCCCCAGAGCACAAATAAAGGCCACCAGCTGCTTCATTATGGGAGTCATTAGTGACGGTTGCCAGCACATCAATCTGCCTCTGAAGTTGCCTTCAGAAGTAGATGAGGGTAACTAGGTAGGGACTACTGTTCCCAGGAAAAATAACCCAGGAAATCAGCAACAGGGGATAATAATAACAACTATTATTATTATTAACCGTACTTAAGCCCCTACAATGTGCCAAGCACTATGTACTAAACACTGGGGTAGGTTCAAGATAATCAGGTTCAACACAATCCCCGTCCACATGGATTCACAGTGTAAGTGGGATTGAATCCCCATTTTTCAGATGAGGAAACTAAGGCACAGAGAAGTTGTGACTTACCTAAAATCACACAGCAGACAAGTGGCAGAACTGGAATTAGAACCCAGGTTCTCTGACTCTCTTGATCGCTCCACTAGGCCACACGGTTTCACCACACTGGTAGTGAAAGAGCTTTCCTCCATCACCTCTGAGACAGCTGAGGAGTGTAATAATAGCAGCAAATAGGGCGTTCATTTGGATGAGCTGATTAGGATCCTGTGTCAGGCTTGAACACAGCCTGGCTACCAATGGGGATTCAGGAAGGATAAGTTAAAAAGGGGTGGGTAGGGGGAGTTTTTGGTATAACTCGTTGACTGCATTCAGCATGGGAGGGGATAAAAAAGTTGAGCAAGATTTAGAAAGGTGATAGAGATTACAAAGCTCAATTCTATACGCAGATAGTTGACCAAGCAACACTGGATTGGAATGCTTTTCATCTGAGAGAAATCCATGGTTTAAATTAAGTAACTCCCAGGCCATCAACTCTATCCCTCAACTCCAGCCCGTGTACCATCATTTAGAGAGTCTAGGAAGAAAGATTTGGAAATCACTGCTGCTATAGCTGTGCTCAAAGGCTCCTAGATGAGATGTGTTAAAAATGTAAACCTAGGGCCTCTGACTGTCCTGTGAGGGGGAAAAAAAATGCTCATTTGAGAATGAAAGGAGCTGATATAAGTCAAATGATAAGGGCACAGATCCTTTTCTCCTTTGCCTCTGCTTAGCTAAGAACTATGGCTTTACCAGAAGGCAGTGATGATGTGAATGAAGATGGGAAGGGAAGAAAGGATTCCTGAGCAATCAACTGTATTTATGGAGTGCTTACTGAGTGCAGAGCACTGTACTAAGTACTTGGGAGAGTACAATATAACAGAGATGGTAGACACATTCCCTGCCCACAGTGAGGTTGCAGTCTAGAGGGGGAGATAGACATTAGTAAAAATAAGAGTTCTCTTGATCAGTGCCCCCAGTTACCCCTCAAGCGAGGAAAAGTGGCAGGCGTTGCCTCGGTAAGTCTGCCCCTTTTATTCATTCATTCAATTGTATTTATTGAGTGCTTACTGTGTGCAGGGCATTGTACTAAGCGCTTGGGAAGTACAAGTTAGCAACATATAGAGACGGTCCCTACCCAACAGCAGGCTCACAGTCTAGAAGGGGGAGACAGACAACAAAACAAAACATATTAACAAAATAAAATAAATAGAATAAATATGAACAAGCAAAATAGAGTAATAAATATGTACAAACATATATACCAATATACATATATACAGGTGCTGTGGGGAGGGGAAGGAGGTAA
The DNA here is from genome assembly GCF_015852505.1 of Tachyglossus aculeatus. Classification (NCBI taxonomy): domain Eukaryota; kingdom Metazoa; phylum Chordata; class Mammalia; order Monotremata; family Tachyglossidae; genus Tachyglossus; species Tachyglossus aculeatus. The sequence continues at coordinate 50,139,297 of NC_052082.1, forward strand.
GCGGGGGAGGATGGGGAGGTGGGGGAGAGGAAATAGGGGGCTCAGTGTGGGAAGGCCTCCTGGAGGAGGTGAGCTCTCAGTAGAGCTCTGAAGGGAAGAAGAGAGCTAGCTTGGCGGATGTGCGGAGGGAGGGCATTCCAGGCCAGGGGGAGGACGTGGGCCGGGGGTCGACAGCAGGACAGGCGAGAACGAGACACAGTGAGGAGGTTAGCAGCAGACGAGCAGAGGGTGCAGGCTGGGCTTTAAAGTCCTGCACAATTCTGTCTTGGATGTACTGTTCACACCTTTCCTCTTTCCTGGAGTACCCTTCCCTTCCCCCACCATTGCCCTCCGCTCCACCAAACCATATCCCTTTCCCCCTTCAAAGCCCTCTTAAAGTCACCTAGGACTTTTTTAGCTCTACTAATTAACTCTACTAATCCTCCACCTTCCTTGTCACAGTACCTTGTAAGCCATCTTAAGGACTCCTAAGTATGGGCTTGCTTTTTAATGAATTGCTCATTTTCCTCTCACTGTTCATTTTCTATTCACTGCCTGAATATTTGGCAACCTGGGCCTACAATTTTTGCCTATTCCCCAAGTACTTGGTAAGCCCAGTTCTGCCACAGGTGGGTTCTCACTTAACCTGCTTTAAGAAAGATTTTTGTTGTTGTACTCATTGTATTCTAGCCTGCCTACAGTTGTTTCTTCCAACACTGCAGCTTGATTTGTCGAGACGGGCTCATCAAGAACACTCCCTAATTCTGCCCTTGTGTTCTAGCCAAACGCATACTGAAAATGTAGTTTAGGAGAACTGAAACTAGTACTCTGCACACAGTCGGCACCGAATAAAAGCAGCGGATGGTGATGAAGCTTTGATCATCTTTCAGTTCTCGGTCGCTTAGGGAAATTAGAAAATTACTTTTTCCAAAGGGCGATTGGGGAAGATTAATAATGAATAAAATGATATTGACAGAGCAATTCTTTTCTAAAAATGAAGACTTTTTGCTGAAATTTTAATTCACAAAGTCACACTTTTTTCACCAGTCTATGGAAACTCAGCACGTTTCCCCGACTAAGCCCTCACTTCCTCTTCTCCCACTCCCTTCTGTGGGGCCCTCACACTTGGATTTGCACCCCTTATTGTCCTCACCCTCGGCCCCACAGCACTTATGTACACGTTCATAATTTATATTAATTTGTGTCTCCCCCTCTAGAGGGTAAGCTCCTCTTGGGCGGGAACATGTCTGCCAACTCTGTTATACTGTACTCTCCGAAGCTGTGCACTCAGTAAGTATGATTTATTGAACTATAATAAAAAGGTAAGTGGCCAGCTCTGAACTGTAGTATTTTTGTGCAGGAATTCCCAGAAGATCGGTACGGAGATGTGGTTCCATCCTGATCGAGTACCTGTACAACTGGACACTTACTTGTCTGGCTCTATTAGCGCTTAAGAAGAAGCTTTAATCCATGTCCAGGTCACCTTTGCCACCCAGACTCCCTCTCTGAGTGCCAAAAAGTTAGGAGAAGGTTTGCTAAACAGATTTTAATGTCACTGTATGTAGGATTTTTTTCCGGACCGTATTCAGTTTTACATTTGTTATTGATATTTGCTCCTAACCGGAGCGGAGGGTTCCTTAAGAGCCCTTTTCTAGCCCCAAACACACACTTTCAGCACCTTTTTAAAACAACTGTGCAAGTAAGGAAAGGATCGAGTCTTAAGAATTTCTAATTTCAATAAAAAGTAACTTCTTTATCTGAACCTTTCTGGGTTCCGTGAGTCTAGTGACCCTGATTGCTGGGGAGAATTGATTTCTTTCTGAAAGTGGTAAAAAGGGAAAAGACAGAGCTTGGGATTTTCAGGAAAAAAAACAAAACAAAAAAACCCTGAAATTTCTACCTCTAAAATATAACAGGTGGTAGATGGCCGCAAGAAAACATGTTGAAAAACTTCTAATTTTGGGAAAATCCACTTCTCTGAAACCATTTTTCAAACCATTTTTCACTGAAAGCCTTGTTGAAAAATGTGGTGCCCCTGACATATGATGAAAACAAAACACCTTTACTGTGGGGAAAACCTCTCAAGTTCAAAGATGGCACAGACTCTTTATTTGCTTAAAGCTTGTGATCACAACAAACTTTACTGCTCTTTTCAGCGATTCCATCTTTGCAATAATGTATCTGATGGCAGGGTTTATTCTTTAATAAAATTTTGGGAAATTAAACTTCTTTTTCTTTATTTAGTTGACAAAATGTGATGTCTGCCAAATATTTTATAATTTGAGATTGGAGGTTCCTTTTTAACCTTGCCTGATAAGACGGCAATGTTATTACCAGCCCTGAGCTCTCTGGTTATCTGATGCCTGGTTCTAACCTGCAAGTCTGTTTCATATTTGGGAGCAGCCTCTTCAGGTCATTTGCGGCAACGTTTCTAGGAATAATGTTCTTAACGATATTAAACTGATAACCACAAACTCGGGTCACTTGGGAGCATGTTCCCAAAGCAGTCCACTGTGAATACAAATAACTTTTAATGGAGCAGCATGGCTTAGAAGGAGCACAGGCCTGGGAGTTGGAGGACCCGGGTTCTAATCCTGACTCCACCACTTGTCTGCTGTGTGACCTTGGGCAAGTCACTTAACTTCTCTGTGCCTCAATTCCCTCATCAGCACAATGGTGATTCGGTACCTGTTCTCCTCCCGAGGATGTGAGCCCCATGTGGGACCCGATTTATCTTGTATCTACCCCAGCACTTACTACAGTGCTTGACATGTAGTAAGCACTTAACAGATCCCATTACTATTATTATTACTTGTGTGGTAAAATTAGGGTATAGCAGAGGGCTCTTTTCTACCATTCCCTTGGGAAAGTCACAGAACTCTCCATAGGACCCGATCCAGTTTAATACTTCCGATATTTCTCACAAGACTGGGCCAACTCCATGTTAGTGGAAATCACATCATTACTCATTTAATTTGCTTGGAAGTAAAAAAAGCGAAAAACCAAATGGAATGAGTATGATTGGGCATTTATTTGGGAATGGTTTATCACTGCTAATGAATAACTTAATTTATTGGCTAGATCACCCCTACCACGTTTATTAGTGATCAAGTCAGGCAGTGTATTATACTTGGTATGGTGGTGCTTACAGAGAAGTTATGACAAAATTCCCTGCCTTTGGAGAAGAGAAGGGGACAACCAGGCCCACGTTAATTATTTTAATAATGTTATACCTGCCCCCGTGGTTGAAGATCTTGCTTCTGGCACTGAGATTTTAGCCAGCTGCGGGATAAGAAATGCACAACTGAAGACCCTTCGGTGTCTTTCCACCCGAACAGTCCTTTGCTGAAACGCTGCACTGGCTTTTTACAATGCCTGGCACGAGTTTCTAGCCTGCCATGAGCTATCACAATCCTCCCAACCCTTTTGCTCCACCAGAACTAGCAAACCTAAGCAGCAGCCAATAGACAGCAAGCCAATTAGGAGCCATCCACAAAGACACAATCGCAAGAACAAGCAGCAGCATGGCTTAGTGGATAGAGCACAGGCCTGAGAGTCAGAAGGACCTGGGTTCTGATCCCAGCTCTGCCACTTTCCAGCTGTGACCTTGGGTAAATCACTTAACTTCTGTCCTCAGTTCCCTCATCTGCAAAATGGGGATTCAATACCTGTTCTCCTTGTTACGTAGACTGTGAACCCCATGTGGAACCTCATTAGCTTGCATCTACGTGCTTAGGACAGTGCTGGCACATAGTAAATACTTAACAAATACCACCATTGTTATTACTGCCCATTAACTCTCTTTGTCCCTACCTTTCTCCATCCCTGTCGCTTTCTCCTTGTTTGCCCCTTCCTATTTCTTTCACTTCTTATTTCTCTATTTCTATCCATCTGTTTTCTTTCTTTCCGTCTTTATGGTCCAACCCCCTGGACTACTTTAAACTCCCCCAGATGTGGTCATAATAGGATAATTTTGGTACTTGTTAAGTGCTTTAACTAGGTGCCAAGCACTCTGCTAAATACAGAGTACTCAGGTTGGACACGGTACCTGTCCCAAACAGGGCTTCCAATATAAGGGGGAGGAAGAACAGGTATTTATTCATTCAATTGCATTTAAGTGCTTACTGTGTGCAGAGTATTGTACTAAGCACTTGGGGAAAGTACAGTACAACAATAACAATACAGCATTCCCCGCTCACAATGAGCACACAGCCTAATCTCTGTTACACAGCAAAGTTAAGTGACTTTTCAAAAGTCACACAGCAGGCAACTAGCTTAGAACAGTGCAGTATGGCTTAGTAGACAGAAAATGAACCTGGGAGTCAGGAGGAACTGGGTTCTAATTCCATCTCCAACACATCTCTTCTGTATGACCTAGGACAACTCACAATTTATTTGGGCCTCAATTACCTCATCAGTAAAATAGGGATTGGGTCTGTGAGTCCCATGTGGGACAGGGACTGTGTCCAATCTGTTTAATTTTTACCTTCTCCAGCCCTTACAACAGTGCTTGGCACATAATAATGATAAACGATAATTATGACATTTATTAAGCACTTACTATGTGCCAAGCACTGTTTTAAGCTCTGGGGTAGATACAAGGTAATCAGGTTGTCCCACGTGGGGCTCACAGTCTTAATCCCATTTTACGGAGGCGGGAACTGAAGCACAGAGAAGTTGACTTGCCCAAAGTCACACAGCTGATAAGTGGCAGGGCCGGGATTAGAACCCACGACCTCTGACTCCCAAGTCCGGGCTCTTTCCACCAAGCCACACCGCTTCTCTGTAAGCACTTAACAAAGAGCACGGGCTTTGGAGTCAGAGGTCATGGGTTCAAATCCCGACTCCACCAACTGTCAGCTATGTGACTTGGGGCAAGCCACTGAAGCAGCGTGGCTCAGTGGAAAGAGCCCGTGCTTTGGAGTCAGAGGTCATGGGTTCAAATCCCCACTCCACCACTTGTCAGCTGTGTGACTTTGGGCAAGTCACTGAACTTCTCTGGGCCTCAGTTACCTCATCTGTACAATGGGGATTAAGACTGTGAGCCCCACGTGGGACAACCTGATCACCCTGTAAATGCCCCGGCGCCTAGAACAGTGCTTTGCACATAGTAAGCGCTTAGTAAATGCCATTATTATTATTGTTCTCTGTGCCTCAGTTCCCTCATCTGTAAAATGGGGGTTAATACTCTGAGCCCCATGTGGGACAACCTGATCACCTTGTAGCCTCCCCAGCGCTTAGAACGGTGCTTTGCACATGGTAAGCGCTTAAGAAATACCATTATTATTATTATTCTCTGTGCCTCAGTTACCTCATCTGTAAAATGGGGGTTAATACTGTGAGCCCCACGTGGGAAAACCTGATCACCTTGTAACCTCCTCAGCGCTTAGAACCGTGCTTTGCACGTAGTAAGCGCTTAAATGCCGTTATTATTATTATTATTAAGTACGATTATTATTATTATTATTATTATTATTATTATTATTATTACTAGCGCTCAACGAACATCACTGACCGTAACCAAGGCAACGCATCGCCCGGCCGGCGGCAGCAGCAGCCTCCAGGCGCTGTGCGCATGCGCCCACACCTCAGGCTCATCGGCACTTTCGCCAATTTCTTATTTTTCTCCAGGCGCAATGCGCATGCGCCCTCACCTCAGCCTCATCGGCACTTTCGCCAATTTCTTATTTTATTCCCACAACAGGGTCGTTTTCAAGGTTGAAACCTGCAGAGTTTTAGGTCTAAGTTAGAAAGTGTTCAAAGCGTCAGGAGGGCTTCCTGAGGAAGAGGGAGAAAAAATTTATTACTCTATTTATTTATTTTACTTGTACATATCTAATTATTTTATTTTGTTAATATGTTTGGTTTTGTTGTCTGTCTCCCCCTTCTAGACTGTGAGCCCACTGTTGGGTAGGGACTGTCTCTATATGTTGCCAACTTGTACTTCCCAAGCGCTTAGTCCAGTGCTCTGCACACAGTAGGCGCTCAATAAATACGATTGATTGATTGAATCAACAAAATAAAATAAACTGAATAGTAAATATGTGAATATGCATGCACTTCCCAAGCGCTTAGTCCAGTGCTCTGCACACAGTAAGCGCTCAATAAATACGATTGATTGATTGATTGAATTAACAAAATAAAATAAACTGAATAGTAAATATGTGAATATGTATGCACTTCCCAAGCGCTTAGTCCAGTGCTCTGCACACAGTAAGCACTCAATAAATACGATTGATTGATTTAACAAAATAAACTGAATAGTAAATATGTGAATATGTATGTACTTCCCAATCGCTTAGTCCAGTGCTCTGCACACAGTAAGTGCTCAATAAATACGATTGAATGAATGAGGATGGACTTTTTGCCCAGATGGGGCAGGTGGGCCGGGGTCTCCCAATATATGTATATATGTTTGTACGTATTTATTACTCTATTTCACTTGTACACATCTATTCTATTTTATTTTGTTAATACATTTTGCTTTGTCGTCTGTCTCCCCTTGTAAGAATAATAATAACAATGTTGGTATTTGTTAAGCGCCTACTACATGCAAAGCCCTGTTCTAAGCGCTGGGGTAGATACAAGGTAATCAGGTTGTCCCACGGGGGGGGGCTCACAGTCTTCACCCCCATTTTCCAGATGAGGGAACTGAGGCCCAGAGAAGTGAAGTGACTTGCCCAAAGTCACACAGCTGCTAAGTGGCGGAGCCGGGATTGGAACCCATGGCCTCTGACTCCAACGCCGGTGCTCTTTCCACTGAGCCACGTCGTAGACTGTGAGCCCGCTGTTGGGTAGGGACCATCTATGTCGCCCACTTGGACTTCCCAAGCGCTTAGTCCAGTGCTCTGCACACAGGAAGCGCTCAATAAATACGATAAGAAAGAGAGAGAGAGAGAGAAGGAAGGAAGGAAGAAAGGAAGAAAGGAAGAAAGGAAGAAAGAAAGAAAGAAAGGAAGAAAGGAAGAAAGAAGGGAAGAAAGGAAGAAAGAAAGGAATAATAATAATAATAATGTTGGTATTTGTTAAGCACTTACTATGTGCAAAGCACTGTTCTAAGCGCTGGGGGGAACACAAGGAGATGAGGTTGTCCCGTGTGGGGCTCACAGTCTTAATCCCCATTTTACAGATGAGGGAACTGAGGCACAGAGAAGTGAAGTGACTTGCCCAAGGTCACACAGCAGACGTGGGGGAGGTGGGATTCGAACCCATGACCTCTGCCTCCCAAGCCCGCGCTCTTTCCACTGAGAAAGAAAGGAAGAAAGAAAGGAAGAAAGGAAGGAAAGGAAGGAAGGAAGAGAGAAAGAAAGGAAGGGAGAAAGAAAGAAAGGAAGAGAGAGAGAGAGAAAGAGAGAGAGAGAGAAAGAAGGAAAGAAAGAAGGAAGAAAGAAAGAAAGGAAGGAAGGAAGGAAGAAAGGAAGAAAGAAAGAAAGGAAGAAAGAAAGGAATAATAATAATAATGTTGGTATTTGTTAAGCGCTTACTATGTGCAAAGCACTGTTCTAAGCGCTGGGTGGAACACAAGGAGATGAGGTTGTCCCGTGTGGGGCTCACAGTCTTAATCCCCATTTTACAGATGAGGGAACTGAGGCACAGAGAAGTGAAGTGACTTGCCCAAGGTCACACAGCAGACAGGTGGGGGAGGTGGGATTCGAACCCATGACCTCTGCCTCCCAAGCCCGCGCTCTTTCCACGAAGAAAGAAAGGAAGGAAGGAAGGAAGAGAGAAAGAAAGGAAGGAAGGAAGAGAGAAAGAAAGGAAGAGAGAAAGAAAGAAAGGAAGAGAGAAAGAAAGAAAGGAAGAGAGAAAGAGAGAGAGAGAAAGAAGGAAAGAAAGAAGGAAGAAAGAAAGAAAGAAAGAAAGGAAGGAAGAAAGGAAGAAAGAAAGGAAGAAAGAAAGGAATAATAATAATAATAATGGTATTTGTTAAGCGCTTACTATGTGCAAAGCACTGTTCTAAGCGCTGGGTGGAACACAAGGAGATGAGGTTGTCCCGTGTGGGGCTCACAGTCTTAATCCCCATTTTACAGATGAGGGAACTGAGGCACAGAGAAGTGAAGTGACTTGCCCAAGGTCACACAGCAGACAGGTGGGGGAGGTGGGATTCGAACCCATGACCTCTGCCTCCCAAGCCCGCGCTCTTTCCACGAAGAAAGAAAGAAAGGAAGGAAGGAAGAGAGAAAGAAAGGAAGGAAGGAAGAGAGAAAGAAAGGAAGAGAGAAAGGAAGAGAGAAAGGGAGAGAGAAAGAGAGAGAGAGAGAAAGAAGGAAGAAAGAAAGAAAGAAAGAAAGAAAGAAAGAAAGAAAGAAAAAGAAAGAAAGAAAGAAAGAAAGAAAGAAAGAAAGAAAGAAAGAAAGAAAAAGAAAGAAAGAAAGAAAGAAAGAAAGAAAGGAGGAAGGAAGAAGAAAGAAAGAAAGAAAGAAAGAAGGAAAGAAGGAATGAAGAAAAAGAAGGAAAGAAGGAAGAAAGAAAGAAGAAAGGAAGAAGGAAGGAAGGAAGAAGGAAGGAAGGAAGGAGGAAGAAAGAAAGAAGAAAGAAAGAAAAAGAAAGAAAGAAAGAAAGAAGGAAAGAAAAAGAAAGAGAAAGAGAGAGAAAGAAAGAAAGAAAGAAAGAAAGAAAGAAAGAAAGAAAGAAAGAAAGAAAGAAAAGAAAAAGAAAAAGCAAGCAAGCCGGCGTGTAGAATCAGCGGGGACGAAGGCGGGCTTAGGTTTACTCGCTGACGAAGGAGGAGGAGGAGGAGGAGGAGGAGGAGTGAAGATGGCGGCCCCGGCCAGGCAGTGAGTGAGGAGGCCCTGATGGCGACGGTCGCGCGCTTTGGGCGGGCGGGGAGGGCTTGGCACCTTTGGAAAGGTGAGGGGAATTCTGGCTCCTTGGGCCAGAAACTCCTCACCCTGGGCTTCCAGGCTGTCCATCCATCCATCCATCCATCCATCCATCCCCTCGCCCCCTCCTACCTCCCCTCCCTCCCCTCCTTCCCCAGCCCAGCCCGCACTCCTCTGCCACCGCCAACCTCCTCACCGGGCCTCGTTCTCACCTGTCCCGCACCCCCGGCCTGGAATAATAATAATAATGATGGCGTTTATTAAGCGCTTACTATGTGCAAAGCACTGTTCTAAGCGCTGGGGAGGTTACAGGGTGATCAGGTTGTCCCACGGGAGGGGGCTCACAGTCTTCATCCCCATTTTACAGATGAGGCCCAGAGAAGTGAAGTGACTTGCCCAAAGTCACACAGCTCACAAGTGGCGGAGCCGGGATTTGAACCCATGACCTCTGGCTCCAAAGCCCGGGCTCTTTTCCACTGAGCCACGCTGCTGGAATGCCCTCCCTCCACACATCCACCAAGCTAGCTCTCTTCCTCCCTTCAGAGCCCTACTGAGAGCTCACCTCCTCCAAAAGGCCTTCCCAGACTGAGTCCCCCTTTTTCTCTCCTCCTCCCCATCCCCCCGCCCTATCTCCTTCCCCTCCCCGCAGCACTTGTATATATATTTGTACAGATTTATTACTCTATTTTACTTGTACGGATTTACTAGTCTGTTTTGTTAATGATGTGCAGATAGCTTTAATTCTATTTATTTTGACGACTTTGACACCTGTCTACATGTTTTGTTGTCTGTCTACCCGTTCTAGACTGTGAGCCCGTTATTGGGTAGGGACCATCTCTATAAGTTACCAATTTGTACTTCCCAAGTGCTTAGTACAGTGCTCTGCACACAGTAAGCGCTCAATAAATATGATTGAAAGAATGAGGGAACTGAGGCCCAGAGAAGTGACGTGACTGATTCAAAGAGACCCAACTGATAAGGGGCAGAGCCGGGATTAGAACCCACGACCTGTGACGCTCGGGCTCTTGGCATTGAGGGCTGGGCATCCCTGTGGGGAGTGGCCTGTCGGGGGGCAGAGGTGGCATTTGAGACCTTGCCCACACCAGACCCAGCCTTGAGGAACCGCAGCCTTGGTGGGCGCCCCTCCCAACGGGGACAGTCTGTTTCTCCCCTAATGGGAACAGCCTCTCCTCCCAGGGGACATTCATTCATTTATTCAATTGTATTTATTGAGCGCTTACTATGTTCAGAGCGCTGTACTAAGTGCTTGGGAAGTACAAGTCGGCAACAGAGACGGTCCTTACCCAACAACGAGATCACAGTTTAGAAGGGGGAGACAGACAACAAAACAAGTAGACAGGTGTCAGAATTATAGCTATATGCACATCATTAATAAAATAAGTACAGTAGTAAATATGTATAGGGAAAATAGATAGAGTAATAAATATGTTCAAATACATACAAGTGCTGTGGGGAGGGAAAGGAGGTAGGGAAGAGGGAGGGGAGGAGGAGAGGAAAAAGGAGGCTCAGTGTGGGAAGGCCTCCTGGAGGAGGTGAGCTCTCAGTAAGGCTTTGAAGGGAGGAGGAGAGCTAGTTTGGCGGATGTGTGGAGGGTTGGCATTCCAGGCCAGGGGAAGGACATGGGCCAGGGGTCAACAGGTGAGAACGAGTCACAATGAGGAGGTTAGCGGCAGAGGAGTGGAGGGTGTGGGCTGGGCTGTAGAAGGAGAGAAAGGAGATGAGGTAGGAGGGGGCGAGGTGAAGGAGAGCCTTGAAGCCAAGAGTGAGGAGTTTTTGCTTGATTCATAGGTTGACAGGCAGTCTCTCCTCTGAATGGGGACAGTCTCTCTGAGGTGACAGTCTCTTCTTCAAGGGGGTCTCTCCTCCAAGCGGGCAGTCTCTCTTCCGAGGTGACAGTCTCTCCTCCGAGGGGTGGCTTCTCTCCCACAGGACAGTCTCTTCTCTGAATGGGGACAGTTTCTCCTCCAAGGGCAGCATCTCCTACAAGGGACAGGCTCTCCTCCAAGGTGACAGTCTCTCCTCCGAATGGGGACAGTCTCTGCTCCGAGGGGCAGCATCTCCTCCAAAGGGCACATTGTCTCCTCCAAAGGACAGCCTCTCTTCCAAAGGATCAGCCTCTCCTCCAAGGGACAGTCTCTCCACCGAACAGCAGTCTCTCCTCCGAGGTGACAGTCCCTTCTCTGAGGGGGCAGTCTCTCCCACGAAGAGACAGTCTCTCCTCCAAGGGCAGCATCTCCAAGGGACAGTCTCTCCTCCAAAGGACAGTCTCTCCTCCTAATGGGGACAGCCTCTCTTCCGAGGGGAGTCTCTCCTCCGAGGGGGAGTCTCTCCTGCGAGGTGACAGTCTCTGCTCCAAGTGGACAGCCTCTCCTCCAAAGGACAGTCTCTCCTCCAAGGGGATGGTCTCTCCTCCGAGGGGCAGTCTCGGATATGTTAAATGCATTCTTTTTAATACTTTGGTTATCATTGAATAAGATGACTAGTTACGTGTTTGCAAATCTGCTCCTGCAGGTATGGACTTATTTTGCCAAAGAAAACACAGCAGTTGCAGCCTGTTTTGCAGAGACCTTCAGTGTTTGCTGAAGAATCTGATGATGAGGTACACGGAACACTATTCTCTAATTTGGTGCACTGAATTGGTACATCAGGAGACATATACTTAGAGCAAGTTGTCTAGATTGGGGTATTTGAGGAAAGTGGCACGAAGATCACCCCAGTCCACTAATAATAACATTTCTATCAATATCGAGTTACCTGTCCCGTGCAGAGAACTGTTCTTGGCATCAGAAGCGTCTGAAGAAATAGAAGGCAGGGTCTCTGCCATTGAAGAACTTTCCACATACTGGGGGAGCCAGGCAGGCACAAATTAAATACGTCGAGTAACAGAAGAGTAGAAATTTAGATTCACCTGATTAAAATAAAAATGTCAAAATAGAATTAATGATATACTCAAGTGCTAAGGGTGGCTGCTGGGATGACATCATAGGGGCTTAATCCCCATTTTACTGATGAGGTAACTGAGGCATAGAGAAGTTAATAGACTTGCCCAAGGTCCCACAGCCAAGTGGCAGAGCTTAAGGTTAGAACCTGTTTCCTTCTGACTCCCAAACCCGTGCTATATCTACTAGGCCAAGGTTCTGTTAGATGAGAAACTACACTTCCTCTTAGATGTTTCTGAATGATAATTGCCAGGCTTATCTCTAACACCAGAATGATTTCTGACACAGGCAGTTGATCTGCCTATTTCAGATGTCGAGACACTGGTATGACATAGATTTGTAATATAATTCTTAGACCAGTATCTGGGAAGGCACAGCGCAAGGAAATGGGTTTAGGAAATACCGTCTCAAAAGAAAGAGCTTTGAAAAGAGCTTTGAAAGAGCCCATGATAGGTCTGATTAAAATTTCCAATCTATTGACATTCCAAAATTTGAAATACTAACTGTTTTTTGGGGCCACCATCACCATCCCCATAAATATAAATAGTCCCTAAAGTTTTATTCAATCAATTGTACTTACTGAGCGCTTACTGCGCTGTACTCTGTGATTGGGAGAGTACAATACAACAGTAAACAGACACATTCCCTGCCCACAGGGAGCTTATAGTCCACAGACCCTGACTCCGAGGACTTTATGGGAAAAATGGGAATGGAAAGAAATTATAACAGAGAAAAAAATCTAAAATTAAAATTACAGAGACTATCAGGCCAGCCAGAACAGTTCAGTCTAATCAGTAGTCCTAAGGTTAACTGCCCAGGGCCTCAGAGGCTGGTGGTCCGGTGGATAAAGTACTGACTGCTCTGGGGAGGTCAGGAAATCTGCGTTCCAGTTCTGCCTTTGGCTAGCTAATGAGGGCAAAGACACTTGGCAAGGTGCCACTCCCCTGCCTGCTACTTATTCATTGCACTTCATGCCGCAGCGGGCACACAACTGGCAGGGACGAGAGCGTGAGAGGCACTGGGCAAGCCGCTAGCACTAGTATCAGTTCCTCTGCCTAGGCTCTCAGTCCTGAAGTGCTAAGACTGAGGTTCAGTCATTGTTCCTGCAGGGAGTCTTGTTATCATTGTCCATTATGAACCCATTAGTCAATCAGTCAGTCAGTCATATTTATTGAGTGCTTACTGTGTGCAGAGCACGGCACTTAGTGCTTGAGGGAGTACAATATAATAGACGTATTCCTTGCCCACAACAAGCTTACAGTCTAGAAAGGGAGGCAGACATTAATATAAATTATAGATATTTATATATCTATATTATATATTAGATTAGATATATTAGATATGTACACAAGTGCTTTGTTAAATCTCATATGTGAGGAACCAAACAAGTCACACAAAAAGAAGGCTACACAATATTTAAAAATAAAAGCAAATAGGATGGAAATAATTCTAACTGTTGTAAATTAATACCATTTTGAGTGTACTGCAAAAAGTTGACTACAAGAAAATTATACAGACACTGAATCTGTTTGAGAGTCCTGAAGTTTTTAAAAAGGGATTGCTCATCTTAGTGAAACTCCATAAAAGCTATAACATCTAAAAGTTATTTATCTCAGATGTGTGGGTTTTTTCCACTATGGATTTTTTACTTGATTCCCTTTTCATGTGCAAAATCTCATTGAAATTCGAGGAAAGGGATTCTTTCAGGGTCAGGTTAATTGTAATACAATGAGAATTTTTGATGCTACACATAGTGAAGTCTTAAGACCATGTGACTAAAATAACTTTTCCTTCTCCAAAAACCTTGCAAACTTGCTTTTTTATTGGGTGTTCTGATATACCAGCCTCCTGGTCTCTCATATAGGAATAAAAAAAAAGGTTTTTCCTGTGTACTAAGATGAAATAACATGGTAATACTGCCTGCCAAAAAGCAATAATCCCACATCTCATGATTGCCTTTATCAAAAAAAAAAGATTGAATCACTTTCTGAAACAAAATTACTTTATTAGTTCAGTAATAATTTCAGGTTACTTTCAAGATAAGGAGCAGCATTGGGGAGGGGATTCATTTCCTGCTTTTGGGTTTATCTGCTCAAACTACATCTCGAATGTCTGCAGATTGTGTATTTATAACTGAACTCTAATAAAGTCCATACTGGAGAATCTGCACACCTGACTTGGTCATTGTGATTATATATTGGGCTCCAAACTATTGTTCTTTTAATGAAATCCTCACTCCCCACCCCCAACTACCAACTATGCATATTTCATTAATTTTTTTCCCTATGTCGGAACTTCAGGTCGTAGAAAGGATTTACGAAACCTATAGCTCTTACTTTTAAAGGATACTGTTGTTAGTCTGGCCAGTGGGTGAAGGTCCTTTGAAAGATGTGCTATTTTTCCAGTGGAACAAAGTGGGAGAACTTTCCCTTTAATTGCATTAATGGACCTGTGCATAATTTAAATTCTAGCCAAATGTATGTCTAAAATCAATGAAAACAATTTCATTTTTTAATTTGCTTGTATTTTGAACTGGAATAAATGAATAGTATTTGGATTCTAGAAATCAGAACTCAGTAATTACACCAAAAAAGATACATGTGTAGACATCTACTTACGTGATTGTGAAGCCTAGGATTTTGAGAGTAGCCCAGATATTTTGACCCTTAAATTATAGTTATTAACCAACTTGGGTGCAGTCACTTTTCAAGAGAGGTACTGTGGTCTCGCTGCAAGAGCTTAGGACTGGAAGTAAGGAAACCCAGGTTCTGTTCTTGGCTTTACCCCTGTTCTCTGTGTGGTCTGGGGCAACTCACTTAACTTCTGTGCTCTCCCTCCCTCCTAGGTTGTAAGCCCCATGTGGAACAGGGACTGTTCCCCATCATCTTAGCAAGGTGCCCATCTCGTAGTAAGTTTTAATACCCTTATCATCATCATCATTTAGAACATCACAGTAGTTCCTTCTCAGCTGGAAATTGTTCAGCGTTAGAGCCAGTTGGGAGAAGGGATAATTAAGACTAGCATTATCAGGAGGTGAAAATCAAAAGTTGTTCACTTTTGAAACCAATTGAATTGTGTTCCTTTGACATGAATAACCTCCAAAGGAAAGATGGTGACTACCCTTAAAGGATGGGTCTCTAAAGCCTAGAGAAGTTGGTTTGTCAGAGAAAAATAAAGGGGCAGATCAGAGGGACTGATTATACGGGATGTTTTTCAAAAACGTGAGCGTAGAATATAGTGGCTAGCATGTAAATTGAGCTTAGGTTTTGGGGCAATTACAGATGCTGCTCACTCCTTGTTCCTAAAAAAGGGGGTTTGTGCTAGACAAAATGTCATCCATTAATGATATCTTTCGGCATACATGGGTCTGTGTAATTTGTAGTTTAAAAGCATGTACATTTAAAATATTTGAACTCACCCTGTTAGTAGAATTGTGAAAAATGGATTTTTTTAATGCACACTGAGATCCTAATAGGTAGGCTGAAATCTTCCTGTGCCTTGTGGTAACTGTTACATTTCAAACTTTTGTAAAAATTTGGAATCAAGTCACTCCCACAGACATTTGTATCATAGTTTAATACTTCCTAATTTTCTAGATACTGAAGGTCAGTTGTAAATTAGCTGATATTGCCAAGGCTTTGGCTATTTTAGTGTGGGATTAAAAAGTTGGTTAATCTTTAGTTCACACTGTAGGATTAAAGGATTCTCACTTTCTAATCTCTCAGTGTAGGGGTTGTAGCTCAAAGAGTAGCTTGAATGCAAGCAGAGACTATGAAACAGCTTGCAGAGTTGCAAATCCTTTTAATAATGGACTGTTGATAAGTAAAAACAATACAAAAGAACAGGAAGATCTCATCTGTCAGGTGTCAGGGCATAGCAGGAAATTGTTGCCATAAACCATTTAAAGAGGGATTGGTCCTAGAGCTGTTTTCTTTTAGTTTGCCAAACAATTTGGACAAGTGAATGACAGGTGAACCTCTTGAATTTGATCATTAAATCATTGAAATATGTCATCATGGAGTATTTTTCAGTGTGGGCATCCAACTTCTGAGATGTCCTACATAGGTTGGTTCTTCAAGGTTAGATAATGTAAAAATCTACCTTAGGGGAATTTTGGTCAATTTCTGACTTTTTTTTTGATACAAGGAAGAAAATTCAGTAATTGAAAGTATGGAGGCATCAAAATGAACCTTCAGTGTATTGTTCAGGATCCCTTGGCCATGTTCCAGAGGGAAAAAATGGCCAGTAAGTCCCATGTAGGATATTTATTCTCTTGCAAGGACCCTGAGATGTGAGGCATTCCTATCCAGCTGTTTAGACTAGGGGGTAACAGGGAAGTGGCGCACAATCTTAAGGGTTTTGCTTTCCCTATTTTCCTTGCCAGAACTGCCTTCATCGAGTTAATGGCTCTTCTTAGACAATTTCAAGTCAAATTTTAAAAAAAAATCTAGTTCTCTTAGGTTGGGTTTTTTTTTACATCTGAAGTCAGGACACCACGTTGTTGTTTTTTACCAAAAAGTACAAAAGGGCAGATTGAATGAATCTGATGTGATTATAGTCTAAAAGTAGACTGAAAGTAAAGTAGATTTAAGACGTTTGTCTTCCTGCTAGTGCTTAAAATTGTTAGCCACCTTCTTGTTCTTTGGGGAAGTGGTGATAACGTAGTATAATATAAATACCAGACAGTGTCTCTGACTGGAGTGTCCCTTGCAGGTTGGTTGTGAACAATTAATTCAAATGGTGATAAAGCACTATATGACAGAAGGCTCAGGTGAAGATAAAATTATGTAGCCAGGGATTGGAAAGATATGAGTTGTATTTTGTGATGTGCTTTAACTCCTTTATTATTTACTAATTAATTTACTAACCAATTACCTAAAGGAAGATATTATTTTAGCACAAATCCTAATTCCTGTCCTTGAGTTAGTTATAAGGAAAGGACTCCCAAGGCAACAATAGTTAGCATCTGCTTTGGAGAGTGATAATTTGTTGGGAAGACTTTTTTTTAAAAAAATTGTATGACAACCCATTAGTGAATTTATCATAGTCACTGCCAGATACTTGTCATTACCAATGGAAGGATTTATTTGAATGAAAACAATATAATTTTGTATTTGCATTGCTTAGATTGGGGCTTCCTCTGAAGAGGTATAATCTGTGTAGTTCATTCAGTCGTATTTATTGAGCGCTTACGGTGTGCAGAGCACTGGACTAAGTGCTTGGGAGAATACAACAATAGACACATTCCTTACACCTGAGTGTACAATCTAGAGTACCTAATTGTTGCAAGGCCAAATACATTCAATTCTCCTATACTTGGTATTTTCACTACATATCTTGGATAGAATATAGCAGAACTAGAGAATGGTCTTTCTACAGGTGTCTGCGGGAGAGAGGGATGTGCGCGTGCACTGATTTTCAGACGCACAAATAACGACTACACAAGTTTTCCTTAACGTGGGAAGGGAGTGTGTGTTGGGGGGGTCGGGGGACAACACAACCCACCCTAAAGGAGAACTGACTGTGCTCTTTCTTTGAGAGATTGTAGGTTTGGAAACAGGCTTAGGAAAAGATCTGCTGTGATAGAACCTGACTCTACAATAAATGCCCTCCTAGAAAAGAAATTGTATTTCTTTTCTTCCACACACCTCCACAACCACACACCACTAGGTGATTTGGACTCAAGAAAGAAGATAAGAATATCTAGTTACTATCAGCGATCAATTTAATGTTCGTGTATAACAGTCACTGGGGTCCAACTCTTCTAGGTATTTTTCTGCAGTCAGCATTCAAATCCAGGATTTCTTGTTGGAAGAGTACCGAGATGTGTAATGACTAAATTTAAAAATTATACCGATGGCACGCCTGTAAAGGAAGCCTGTAAAAGTTGTACTAGGGAAATTATTAAATATCTCAATTTACCTTGAAAAAAAAGATTTATGAGTTCAGAGTAGAGCCAAGAACTTGGGAATGTAGAGGCCTAAGGAGGAGGTTAACCTTCCACCATTTGTGAAAGCTAGGAGCACTGATACTTGTTTCATTTCTCCCCTAAGAAATGAAGGGTTCAATCTTAAAAATATGAAGTTTCCAATTAATAATGTAATAACTTGGAAATAATTTGCTTAGCAAATACAGAATCTTCTTGGTCTCTGCATTGAATTTACTTCACATTTCTTCCAGACGGTAACTTATTTATTTTTCTCTTGGAGAAGTACTCTTCCATTTCTTCTTGGAAGGGGCTTTTTCCATTCTGGTCCAGGAGATGATGGGAACAGACTCTATAGGAAATTGAAATTCCAGGACATTATGATCAGAAAATGTATCTTTCGTTGCCGAATAGTTGGAAGGATGGCACAGAGAAGAAGGCTGGGTTCAGTCTTTTGAGGTGGCCAGAGGATTCATTGCTGTAGGTGGTGACAGTGCCACCATTGCCAATTATCAGGGTTCTTACATTCCCTGGGTTGCCACTAACTTTACATTTGCTGGTGGGCCTAGGGGAACAGTTGGGGAAAAGATTGTAGACACTGCCTTTTGGAATAATGCTGGAGATTTAATTTGACTGTAGCAGTTATTTAAGGACTTTTTTTGCATGTGGGGTTATTACTGTTATCTTTGCATCACAAATATTAACAAAATTTCACCATTTGATAGTATTGTATTAGTGTTCATTTTAAGCCCACCTTTTAGACTGTGAGCCCACTGTTGGGTAGGGACTGTCTCTATATGTTGCCAATTTGTACTTCCCAAGCGCTTAGTACAGTGCTCTGCACATAGGAAGCACTCAATACGATTGATGATGATGATGATGAAGACTGGTGATATTCATGCTGATTTGACCACTTAGATGTCCAGCTCTGAGACACTGCACATTTTATAGCTTTGTAAATTTTTTAACCATTTCAAAACAATTATCACCTTGAAATACACACACACACACACACACACACCAGCCACCATTATTCATTCATTCATATTTATTGAGTGCTTACTGTGTGCAGAGCACTGTACTAAGCGCTTGGGAAGTACAAGTTGGCAACATATAGAGACGATCCCTACCCAACAACGAGCTCACAGTCTAGAAGGGGTAATTAGTCTTTCTTAGGTTAAAAATATAGCACACAAAAATATTCCCTCATGCCAAATTTTATCCAACCCATAAATTTTCCACAAAAATAGCCCCCCCCCGCCCCCACACAGCGATCTCTTTTTCTCATAAAAATAAAATACACTTGCCCATCTGCTTCCACATAATGAAAATACTTCACCATTTAATTCAGTGTAAATATTTGTTTGGTATTCACTCCCTCCTATGTCCTTTTCACATCTAACCACAACACTTTTGTGTTAGTTTGTAAACTCTTAGAGAGATGAAACAATTATCTCCCTTGTTTTGTACTATTCTATCCCACTTAATTTGACCTGTGTAGCACAGTACTGTGCAAAAATAGACATTCAACAAAAGCTTTTGATGCGGGTACATCAAAAGACCATGCACATCAAATTAAAACTTGTCAGCACCCTATTTTTCATTTTAAGGCCTTAGGCCCGTGGGCTTATGTATATTGCGAAGTGCCATGTATGTTCCTGAGAAAGCCAAGGATCTACAGTCTCAAATAGTATGTCAAGATATATGCTTTCTCTGCAGTTTTAAATTGAACAAGCTGTAAATTAGTTATATTGAGGCCAGCCCTTTTTGCAATCAATAAAATAAGATAGTCTCAGAGAAGGTGTGTTCAGCAAGCTTCCTTATATTCTTCCTACCGATACCCCACTAGTCTACCCTGCAGCCCCTGTTCTTGTTCTTGTCCTACAGCTACAATCAACTTTGATACTTTGACTCTGGCCCTGAGCCTTGATAAGCACTTAATAAATTCGATCGAATGAATGAACCTGAGCAGGTCTTTGTCCATTAGAAATGAACAGATTTCCAGTTTGGGGAGTAACCAGCTGAGTATTTTGATTTATGATGACTATTTTCTAGGTTTCAGAAGTTTTGAATTGGACAGGGCAGGAAAAGTTGCCTAGTTATTAGCCATCAGGAGGTTGTGGCAGTGATTACTTTTGTAATTGAATTACTTTAAACTGAATAGTTATGTTTTTCCCATTCTTCCAGACCTCTGTGGGTGAGAGTCTTCAAAGGGAAGCATTTAAGAAGCAAGTGATGAAACAGGTAAGATGAAGAGACATTAAAATATTGAGTAAAACAAGGATGATTTATTTGCAATGTTACTTCGGTAGCTAGACTACCAAATCAGTGCATTAAGCTAAAAACAAATATTAGAAGAAAACATTTCCCATGTTCCCTTGTCTTCCAAGCTGGTCTGAATAGCGAAGGGAGTAGAAATAATTTAGTGGGCCATAGATTCAACATCTCCCATTTGAAGGTCATGGGACAATTAAGAGGAAGAAAAAGTTGTGTCTTCCAGAGAGATGGTAATTTGGGTGCTTATATCATCAATATTCCAGCATTCTTTGAGGTTGGTACTCCTCTAATAGCTTTCTTGTGAAGGCGACTTTCATGCCTACTTTAAGACCACATGCACTGTATGTAGTACACTTTTGTCCATTCCAATGCCACAGGCATTCGCACAAGCTGTTTTTTCCAGCCCTGTGAAGCCCTTTAACCAAACAGGCTTGCATTGTTGATTGTTGGATGAACGCTCCCCAGTTCCGTGATAGCGTTCTAACCAAGGGCCGCCGCCAAATAAGCTCTCATTTCCTCTACTCCCTCTTCCTTCTATGTTGCCCTTGCACTTGGATTTATACCCTTTATTCACCCCTCCTTCAGCACTTCTGTAAATATATGTAATGTAATGTCCATCTCCTCCTCTAGACTGCAAGCTCCCTGTGGGAAAAAGAACATGTCTATCAACTGTGTTATATTGTACTCTCCCAAGTGCTTAGTACAGTGCTCTGCACACAGTAAGCTCTCAGTAAATACCATTGATTGATGCATAGTTGAAACTTCATCTTTAGCCGAGCTAAGAGGGTTTGTGCCTTGGGGAGGGAGCATCAGGTTTTGGGGTTTTTTTCCACCCCTTCCTTGGGGAAAATCAGTAATATAAATCATTTCAGAAAATAGGCTCTTCCTCTCCATTTCTCTTCCATGTTGTGCTAGTAAAGATATTACTTTTGGCTTCCGGTGATTCGTCTCAGATTGTCAGGGAATGAGGGTTTTAGTTTGATTCTTACTGCTGAGACTACTACTTGAAATGGAAAGTTGTTCATTTTGCTGCCAAAGTAATTTCATGTTTTGACATTTAATTTTTTTTTGTCCACCTTTCTGAGATTTTGTGGTGTTTAGAATATGATAATTGCTTGTCACCGTCTTGACCTATTAAAATTTGTGAGTGCTTTATGTGTCCAAGGCTTATCCTGGGCATTATCGGACTTTACTGAGTCTAGGTCAATCAGTAAATCTTATTTATGGAGCACTTACTGTGTGCAGAGCACTATACTTAAGTGCTTGGGAGAGTACAATGTAGCAGAATTGGAGACATGTTCCCTGCCCGTAACGAGCTAACAATCTAGATAAGCTATGATTCTTGCTTTCAAAGAGCTTATTAGGATAGGAAGAAAATATGATGGGTGAGCTGAAGTGGATAATAGAGGAGAGTGAAACTACGTATAATGGGTTTAAATGGCAGAAGGTGCTGAAGGCCATTAATTTTCTGAACTAGACTCAGGAGGCCTTGGGAGCCATTCGGAGAGACTTCATATGGGAGGGATAGCGTCCAGTCAGTGTCCAAGGAAGATCTTTTTAGCTGTGTTTTAGAAATGAAAGGGATGAAAGTCCATCCTATCCCGTCTGGACTACTGCACTAGCCTTCTCTCTGATCTCCCATCCTCGTGTCTCTCTCCACTTCAATCCATACTTCATGCTGCTGCCCGGATTATCTTTGTCCAGAAATGCTCTGGACATATTACTCCCCTCCTCAAAAACCTCCAATGGCTACCGATCAATCTGCGCATCAAGCAGAAACTCCTCACCCTGGGCTTCAAGGCTCTCCATCACCTCGCCCCCTCCTACCTCACCTCCCTTCTCTCCTTCTACTGCCCAGCCCACACCCTCCGCTCCTCCACCACTAATCTCCTCACTGTACCTCGCTCTCGCCTGTCCCGCCATCGACCCCCGGCCCACGTCATCCCCCGGGCCTGGAATGCCCTCCCTCTGCCCATCCGCCAAGCTAGCTCTCTTCCTCCCTTCAAGGCCCTGCTGAGAGCTCACCTCCTCCAGGAGGCCTTCCCAAACTGAGCCCCTTCTTTCCTCTCCCCCTCGTCCCCCTCTCCATCCCCCCGTCTTACCTCCTTCCCTTCCCCACAGCACCTGTATATATGTATATATGGTTGTACATATTTATTACTCTATTTATTTATTTATTTATTTATTTTACTTGTACATTTCTATCCTACTTATTTTATTTTGTTGGTATGTTTGGTTCTGTTCTCTGTCTCCCCCTTTTAGACTGTGAGCCCACTGTTGGGTAGGGACTGTCTCTATGTGATGCCAATTTGTACTTCCCAAGCGCTTAGTACAGTGCTCTGCACATAGTAAGCGCTCAATAAATACGATTGATTGATTGATTGATTGAGAGAAAAGAGACTGTAGAGTGAGTTCGGTGCAGGTGTTATGGCATTTCTCAGATTTAATCCCAAGATTTAGCTGTTATTTGGTCAACTAAGAACCTCATTCTTCATTCACTCCCATCCTCTTGGGAACTCTTTCAGTTCAACAGGCCAGTCAGGATGACAGGAATCAGCATGGCCTAGGGATAGAGCACAGACCTGGGAGCCAGAAGGACCTGGGTTCTGTTCCTGGCTCTGCTACTTGACTATTGTGTGACCCTGACCAAGTCACTTAACTTCTTTGGGCCTCAGTTCCCTCCTCAGTAAAATGGGGATTGAGACTGGGAGCCCTGTGTGGGACAGGGACTGTGTCCAACCTGATTATCTTGTATCTTCCCCAGCGCTTAGTACAGTGCCTGGCACACAGTAAGTGCTTCACAAATACCATAAAAAAAGGCTTTAACGTATAAAGTAAAACCTCAACTAATGTGGTTTGTCTGCCATTGGGAGCCAGCAGCAGAAGTGGTTGAGCCTGGTGAACAGCAGTTAGAGGTGAGGTGATTCTTAGGGCAGATGCTTTGAGAAGATCACGAATCCAGAACATAAAGCCAGACATCAGTTACGTAGGAGGAATTGTTTGTCATTTATGCATTGGCCTTATCGGCCACTCTCAGACATACTGATTACAAATCTCACGGTCATTAGCCCCATCAAGCCCAGAGGATTGTGCTATATTTATACCTATATGTATATCTTTATAATCTCTTCAACAGAATGTTAAATGCAGAGGTACTTGACTGAGTTCACTACAACTCTTGAATTATGGGGGAAAATGAATGGTCTTTCTGTAATAGGCTAATTCCTGCAAAAATTAGCTTTTCCATCTAAAGGTTTTATGTTCTTTCCTCTTGAAGTCATCATAGTGATCCTGAATGGTATTTGAATGTGATCCCTGGTATTGACAGTTTGCTAGGATTCCACAATAAACAGCTCATTTTTGCAGTCTGCTGTGTGAACATTTTTCAAGATCGCAGGCTATTTTCCTGGTAAGATCATTATTTACAAAGAAAGCATGAAGTTCATGCCAGGTCATGGGTGTTGATACTGTATTGATGTGCAAAACCCTCAACACTGGGATTGCCCAGAGGGTTCTTGGAAATAATTTTGATATCCCTGAAAATGCTAACTTTTTTGCATTCAGCCACCACACAGAATTTCTGAAGGCATTCATATTGCCCAAAGAAACAAAACTACTGAGCAATTGTAACCTGTTAAAGTGATTTTTTTATTAAATCACTAATTTGGGTGCTGTGTCACCAAGCTAGGCCAACTCCTACACCTAGGAGAAGGTGGGGGGGGAAAGGCCCTTAAATTTTGAGAATTGTAAACTGCTTCTCCTCAGTAACTTCTCCCAGAGTAGTAGTAATGGTATTTGTTGTGTGCCTGCTAAATGCAATAGCTGGCTAATGGACAAAGTGTGGTGCACCCCTACCCCTTCTACCTGCATACTCATTGTCCTTGAGCAACCTGCCTTTAGGGACTAGGATTTACTAGCGGAAACCTTGGAGTGCAGGTTTTGAGAGTCACGGGATGGTGGCAGCAACTTCGGGCAGGCCCCTAAAAACACGACCAAGTTGGCTGTAAAAAGAGAGCACTTGGATCCTGGTGGTGCTCCTAGGCGCCCAATCTGAAAAGCAAGTATTCAAGGCCATCCAGAGAACAAGGGAAACCAGCCCCACAAACTACCACAAAGTCTAGTTTCCCAGGAGTGAGACCAGCAGAGTTTAGATTTACAGCAGGTCACAGATTACCCCTAAAACCACTATGGTATTAGTATGGGTTTGCTCATAAAATATATTTACTTCCATAATCCACATAGGCATATTTTTCACGTGTTAAAATTAATTAATTAATTAATAATGGCATTTATTAAGCGCTTACTATGTGCAAAGCACTGTTCTAAGCACTGGATACCACACGATCAGGTTGCCCCACGTGGGGCTCACAGTCAATCCCCATTTTACAGATGAGGTAACTGAGGCTCACAGAAGTGAAGTGACTTGCCCAAGGTCACACAGCAGACATGTGGAGGAGCCGGGATTCGAACCCATGACCTCTGACTCCAATGCCCAGGCTTTTTCCACTGAGCCACGCTGCTTCTCTGCTTAAAGCAAGTGGCTGGGTGTTTTTATTTATACTCTAGTGAATAGCTATTGCATTTTAGTTGGGAATATTATTATACAAACACAGATTCTGTTCGGAATTGGTGCAACGGTGATAATGGGTATATTGCCACATTCTGCCCCCATAAAGCATTTTTTACCTATTTTTGGCTTGGATACTTCCAGAAATTCAGAGAAAGCCAAGCGAATCCTGTTTTCATTTTTTAACAACTGATATTCAATTGCCAAATTGAGCTTTAGGACATGATAATTACAGGAAATTAAATTTTACATATGCCTGCCTGTAGTGATCGTTAATGTTTTTCTGGTTTGCTTTGCTGTTTTTAAGACCAAACTTGAGATCCAGAAGGCTCTGGCAGAAGATTCAACAGTCTATGAATATGACAGCATTTATGATGAAATGCAACAGAGGAAGGAGGAAGCTAATGCCAAAGTGCTTTCAGGAAAAGATAGAAAGGTTTGTAGCTGATTCAGTATGCACTCTCCAGTGCCTTGAGGTTTTGGGGTTTTTTTTGTGAAACAGTGTACCATCAGATTGGTTGTTTATCTGGTCCTAGTGATCCAATTCATATTCTCTGGGTCCTGCGCATTTTGCATTCAGAATGACTTTAAATCATGAGAATATGCTAGGAAATAGCTTTTGAGGCTTTAAAGACGTTTGGGTGTCTAATTGTAGATCTGATTTTAGCTCCAAGCAACTTAGAGTTTCCTAAGATGAGGGAAGGCTGAGGCTATCCCTGACGTTCCAATCCATGCAGCTTAGTGGTTAAACTACAGCCATGTACATTGCTTTCAAAAATGTCATTATACCCACTGAAATTCGATTTTGTGAGCATAATTTGTCTTTTCTGCCCACGATTACCAGTGCTACCCATTGTGTCCATAGAACTAGCTAAGAGAACTCAAGCTTCTTCTTGCAGCAAACACACCCAGAGCCCTTTTATACACCCTCTGTCCAGGCACCCTAGAAACCAAACAACTGGGTGATGGATTAAATATTCTTGGCCCATCCTGGTTTCTTTTAGGGCATGTACGTATTTTCAGGGCTGAATTATACAGATGACATTGATCTGCACTTGGTGATTTAAACAAGTAGGACCTACTAGGATAACTTACCCTAAATGCACCCTGTAAATCCCCAGCAGACACAAGAAAAAAGTCACGTTCCATTTAGAAAAAACACGGGAGTTTAAAAAAGTTTAAAAAATCCTTTTTAAACAATTCCAGTATGTTTTTTTTCTTAGCCCAAATATATCCACAACCTCCTCAAAGCAGTTGAGATAAGAAAGAAGGAGCAGGAAAAAAGGATGGAAAAGAAGATACAGAAAGAAAGAGAAATGGAAAAGGGAGAATTTGACCATAAAGAAGCATTTGTGACATCTGCGTATAAAAAGAAACTGCAAGAGAGAGCCGAAGAGGAAGAAAGAGAAAAGAGAGAAGCTGCCCTAGAAGGTAAGTTGGGTGAAGAACAGAGTGTCATTAAAAAAACAACAACATTTTAAATGGTATTTGTTATGTGCCAGGAACTGTAGTAAGCACTAGGGTAGATGCAAATTAATCAGGTTAGACACATGGACACAGTCCCTGTCCCACATCCAGCTCGTAGTCTTAATCCCCTTTTCACAGATGTGGCAACTGAGGCAAAGAGAAGTTAAGCGACTTGCCCAAGATGACAACAGCACACAAGAGGCGGAGTCAAGAGTAGAACTCAGGTCCTTCTGACTCCTTAGCCCATGCTCTATCCACTAGGCCATGCTGCTTCTGTCAATTGTTGAACCTGTGAGTGCCGCAATTAGTAGGTAAAGCCCTTAAATGACACAGGCTTCCTTATTTTCTCCAAAACTTGAGATGAAAAATAGAAGATGCTTCATTCCAGAGTGGCTTCTGCACTTGTTCCTGAAAGCCAACACACTGTTGTGGGAATTAAAGATGTGCATTGATAACATTCCCAGGCTTTGCTTCACTGTAGGTGTTTGGGCACCTGGAATGGATTGACAACTATTGGAGAAAGGACAGTGGACTGAAAAATACTTGGAGCTGTGTGGCAGGCCTGTAGACACACACTCCCCCCAAACCCCCAATCATCTCCTTTATAGGTTATCAATACAGCGCTTAGAACAGTGCTTGGCACATAGTAAGTGCTTAACAAATACCATTATTATGATGATGATGATTTTTAATAAACTCCAGAGAAAGTTAAAATCTGGGTGACATCTGTTCCTTTACTCTCTGAATTCTGGGACTCTACCCCCTCTGTGTGTGGTCAAATCTGATCAGTCACATTCTCCATTTCCTTTCTCCTTCTTAGCAAGATTGGATGTCACCAAACAGAAAGATCTAAGTGGATTTTACAGGCATCTCTTAAATCAAACAGTTGGGGAAGAAGAGGTACCTGACTGCAGCCTCCGGGAAGCCGGGTGAGCCATGACAAACTGCTGTTTGGGTTTTCTCTTGCACCCCGACAGTCATTAGGGCAGAAATGAAGGGAAGGCCAGCAGGCTATGGCTGGACTCTGCCCTCTAAAAGCTGTGAAATCTAGTGTAATGCCTGCAGAGTGTTTCCTTTGGTTTGGTGTTGGAGAGGAAAGATGTACTTGATTAAAAGTCGTAGAGAAGGTACCCGTAAACGCTACATGTGAAATCTGCTCTGGAACTGCTGCTGATTTTTCTTTTTTTCTCATATGGGAAAGACTACAGCAAGTTCTCTATCTTGGGCAGCAGATCGTGGCCAGTGAGCAGCCAGGTGCTCTTAGGCCATGCTGGTGTGGTTTGCAGAGCCTAGAGTTGCCACTTATGAATGCTTTATATTCCTGCCTTGGCTCATAGGGGACAGATAATCTTTTGGGCTGGGAAACAGGCTCTTGGATGGAGTTTGCAGTGCTGGCCAACAGGAGAATCGGTCACTCCTTGACTTTTTAGCTGAGCGGTTTCATTTGGAAATAGTGAGGGTTCCAGTGAAATCCTAGATTTGTTGCTGTTTTGCAAAGGCTAATAGCATTCCAAACTCACAGTGGATCCTTTGATCCAGGCAACTCTGTCTGCAATGGGTAAAAATTGGTACAATTTTTGAATAATTGGTAAAAAATAAATTTGTGGCTAATGTACATAAAAATCCACCATTCTTCCCTTAAAAACTGAGAGAAATGATTTTAGCCAAGTTTGGCTTCAATGTCCATGCGTGTGTTCTGTGTATTGTTTCATTATAGATAATATTACCTTCCAGTACAACAGGAGTTCATTTGGTGTTTGTTTTACCCCTCAGAGTCATGTTTAGCAAGTTGCACATAATTTAGTGAATATGTCACTGCTGCCTTCAGATTGAAAATTGCTTCCATAGAATCGAGGATATCCTACCTTGATAAGTGCCTCCACAGTGTTCTCTCCCTTTCAGTCATAAAAGATTTGCACCAGCATTTTTGGGGGGTAATGTAATTCCTGTTTATGTGTATCATGACTTCTTTATTCCCAAAACAAGGTCCTCCTTTTCCCAATTAAGCTATCATCTTGTTTCAGTGTTGACTAAAAATAGGCTTCTGTCGTTCAATAGCCAGAAAAGGACCATGTCCTCCTTTTCAGCTTTAGAAACATTAGGAGAGGACAGGAGGGAAGGAAAATTCAGTCGTTCAGATGCTTACTGGTCAAAAACCCTTCAACGCATTCTCATTCATAGACAGTGAAGAAGTAGAAACAACTGTGCAGGCAGAAGATGAAGAAATTGCCCGGACCCTTCGTTTTCTCATTAGAGTTGATGATGCAACATTCTTGTGTTTGTTT
Organism: Tachyglossus aculeatus; assembly: GCF_015852505.1. Classification (NCBI taxonomy): domain Eukaryota; kingdom Metazoa; phylum Chordata; class Mammalia; order Monotremata; family Tachyglossidae; genus Tachyglossus; species Tachyglossus aculeatus. Next base: position 50,167,580 of record NC_052082.1, read on the forward strand.
TTTAAAGTTCTAGGATAAAGCAAGAGAAACCAAGAGGTTATGCTGATGAAATGAGCCCAGAGAACCGAAGTTCAGAGGAGAGAACCATTCCCAAAACGCACATGAAAAAGGACAACCCAGATGCCGACAGTGACTTTGATGAGAGCAGTGAAGATGAGGAAGAGAAAAACGGCAGAGTGAGATGTCAGAGAAAGGGAGGTGCTGACAGCTCGGAGACTCTGTCCAGGCACCAGAGGAGCCAGACACACTCGAGGTCATCCAGTGAGGAAGGGGGTGGACCCCTCAAACAGAGCCACACAAAGAGCTCTAGAGTAAAAGACCGAGGGACACCTGAAAGGCAGAGAGGTGATCCATCCCAAGAAAGGGACTGTGAGAGAAGGCCCAAGGATCGAGAAGAAAAGCAGGATCAGCCCAGGCACGGAGAGCCGCACAAGAAAGATAGCTCTAGGAATCGCCCCGAACACGAAGATAAACCGAGGAGAAAGGATAGAAGAGAAATGGAGGGGAACAACAAAGAACAAAGAGAGAAAGTTTGGGAAGACAGGTGTTCCGAAAGAGACAGGCCAAAAAATGATAGATACCGATCCATTGAGGACAGAGAAAAATGCAAAGAAAAGGAGGACCATTGGAAGGAAAGGAAAGACCGACACAACAAGGATGATAAATGTGGAGACAGAGATCGGAGTACTTCCGAAAGGGACGGAGGCAGGAGGGAAAGCAGTCCGAGGGCTGGAACCAAGGTGAGGCCTGGGCAGGAAAGTGCCCCAAAGGAGCCAGGAAGGGGAGAAGAAGGAGGCTCCAACTCTGGCAGGCTGCCCGGGCCCAAGGGCCGCCCCGCAGAGGAGGAGCAGAAAGACAAAGGGCCTAAGCTGGTGAGCAAGTTTGCAAAACGGAGCAGTGCGGAGACTGTTATGTCAGCAAGGGACCGTTACCTGGCCAGGCAAATGGCCCGTGTGAGTGCCAAAACCTACATTGAGAAAGAGGAAGATTAATGTCATTTCAGCTAAGCCAAATGAGAGCGAAAGTGACTGAGGCGAAAGTAGCCACCCCCTGGATCTGGGTGAATGTAAATACATTATTTGTGAACTGGCAGGACTTAGCTTTATACTCTGTAGTCCAATAAAATAGTCACAATTTGGATTGAGAGGAAAAGCAAAGGTTGGCTCATCTACCTTTTACGTTTGGTCCAATTTGCCGAAATGGTCGGTTTTCCTTTGGCCGGGGTTGGGGGTGGGGGTGGTTTTGGCTCATCCGCAGCTCGTAGCATTCCAGCAGCGGTTGTCAGTAACAATGTCACAATCTGCCTGAGTCCCGGGGCTTTGTAGTGCCCTTGACTTGCAAGGTCTGGAGAAATGACTAAAAGCAGAATAGAATTATAGGAAAATAAATCACCAGCCTAGCAGGACAGTTGTATGAGGGCGCATGTGCAGATGCTGTTGTGTAAATGGTCAATTTTGAATTTCAGTTTGAACTACGTGGTTTGGAGGCTGTGATTAATGTACAGAAATTCTGTAATAAAGATGCCACTTAGAGCTCTCTGTAGCAATCAGTATTCTTTTCTTCCTCAGACTCTATTTGCTACAACATGCAGGATCAACTTTCGCACAGTCGTCCTGGGTGTGAGCAAAAGCCTTAGTTATGACTTTCTAGGACCATAAATCCAGGAAAACATTTTTTTTTGCCTTGAATATTATCATTGTACCTTCTGATGTCACTATCATTTCTGTTGGTTTATACAGTCAGCATGGATTTTGAAGGGTAGTGATGAAGTTCGCAAATGCTACTTGAGTAGCCTGATTTAATTCATTCTCCTTACGTGCCAAGGTCAAGGAAGTTGGAATGAGACAAGTATCGTGATGAGACCAGTAGTGGTTGTCCTGAAAAATTCACCAAAACCAGGCAGGTTAGGGTAGAAAGGAGAGCTGACCTTTTCCTCCTCAACATCTGAATATGGCGGGGCTGCGTCGTAGATTCAATGTCCAGCCTATTCTATGCTGTCATGCGTTAGGATGCAACAGGGAGCGTGGGATCTAGTATCAGGATTTGCCTTCTGATCCGTCTCCAGCTTTGAGCAACGGTGAAAGTTTTCGAGGCAGTCATCCAGGAAGTGATTTATGCTGATGTCTGGGGCCTGGAGGCATTTACATGAAAGGCTTACAGATTATGAACCATCTTCACAGAGGCAGCAGGCCACTTAGGGTTGAGTGAACCTGAGGAACAAACACCAAGGCTATGTACCAGTGCGCACCAGGGAAACCTTTCATGAGTTGCCCGTGAGAGATGTGGAGGGAAAAGTTCCGTTCTTCATTTCCTCTCTGCTTTAACAGAAGCACTGTGGCTTAGTGGAAAGAGCAAGGGCCTGGGAATCAGAGGACCTGAGTTCTAATCCAGACACTGCCACTGGTCTGCTGTGCCTCAGTTACCTCCTCTGTAAAATCGGTATTAAGACTGAACCCCAGGTGGGATATGGACGGCATCCAACCTGTTTGGCTTGTCTCTAACTCAGTGCTTAGTTCAGTGCCTGACACATAGTAAATGCTTAACAAATACCATTTAAAAAAATGCTTCTGGTCCTATTTGTCACAACCTTCCTATCTGTAAACGTTGTGCAGGGCAGGACTGGGCTCCCTTGATGTTGGGCAGGAAGATGAGAGGTGGTCCCAAGTGTTCCATTGGAGGAGTGCTTCCAGCCCATATGATGCCAGGCTTCTGGTTACCCTCTGCCCATGCAGGAGGTGGGGTTTGGCTCTGTGATGTTGGATGGGAGGACGTTGATGGACCCAAATGAACAAGAAGGTTAAAACAGACTTTAAAAGACTTCGTGAAGCCATCCAGAACGACGTGGCTCACAGGGTTTTGGAAAGCTAGAAGCCCAAAAGGCAGATTGCAAAACCATGACAGCCGCTACATACGGCAAACCCATCAGGGCAGCAGTGGCGGGCTTTTCTGCGGGCCTAATGTGCAATGGATGGTTGGTTTTGTAGTTTTTTGATCCTCACCCGTATGTGTTAATACCTTGAGTAGGTTTGTCTATAAATATGAAAGATTCCTATGGATATAGGATGCAAAATAATGAAATCCTGTTTTCAGCCCCATAAGTGACTGTAAGGCAATAGTAGTAATAAGTGTAGATAAGATGGTGTTATTTTGGTAGGTCCTAAGAAGAAAAAGAGGAGAAAGTCTCGTTATTGAAAATAAGCAACTGGAGGCCCAGGGTGGCCTGCTGAGTCTCCTAAATGTCTTGCTTTCCATTATAAAGATTGGAAAGTGCCTTGAGGGAAAACAGTCTTCATCAGTGCTTTTCATTAAAAAGTTGCAATTCATACCTGTCATAATGTTTACCTTATCGAGGAGACTTGCCACATTTTCTTATTTTTCAGTAAGATAAACTTGGTTTGATAAGAATGTTGGCACTTAGACGAAAGCCAATGTTTTTAGGGAATGAGATTCAATTCTTGTACACGACTGAATTGTGCTATTCAGGCTAGGAAGGGGGGCAAAAAGATACGGTGCCTGCTCATAACTGCCACGGAGGTGACCCTCCGTGGGTTATAAAAAGCAGCGAGGATGGAGCAGTTTGCTTCCTAGGCACCTCTGAGGATTGTAGGATCATGACAAGGTGGCAGACTTGAGAGTTGGGCAGGATGGTACAGTGGTCAACGCTGATGGGAAAGTCAGGTGAATAAGACTTGGGGGAGAAGGTGATTTGTTTTGGGCATATTGAGTGTGAGGTTTCAGTGGGACAGTCATGAAGATATGTCCTGAAGGAAAGGACATTCCTGTCTTTGTGTAAGCTCCATGTGGGCAGAGAACATGTCTACTAACTCGTTTGTATTCTCCCAAGTGCTTAGTACAGTGCTTTGTGCACAGTAAATAGTAAATACCCTTGATTGATTGATTGTAAGGAGGAGGTTTGAGATCACAGTCAGGAGAGAGGTCATGACTGGAGGGGAAGATTTGGGAGTCGTCTGCCTCGAGGTGGTAGTTGAAGCCTTAAGAGTGGATGAGCTTCCCAAGGGAGTGGGTGTGGGTGAGAATAGGAGACACAAAACTGAGCTTTGAGGAGCTCCCACGGTTAGTGGGAGGTAGAGGAAGAGCTGGGGAACTATCTCAGAGAAACCCAGGCTAGATGGTGTTTCCAGGAAAAGGGATGGTCCACAGCATTAGAGGCAGCTGAAAAGCGAAGGAGGTTCAGGATGGAAAAGAGTCCACTTAATTTTCCAAGGATGTGATTGTTGGTGGCCTTAGAGAGGACAGTTTCAGTGGGAAGGAGGGAAGAGAGTCAAGGTGGGAGGTGGAGGAGAGGAAATGGAAGTAGCAGATGAGTTTGGACGACTTAGTAGGAAAGCAGCAGTGCTGTGGAGTTGAGCCAGTGCATTTGCTTTTCCAATTCCCTAAAATGATTGTATCAAAAGCACACTAGTACATATGATGTGACACCCAGTGAGCATAACCAGGTTCTGGAGTGAACCACCCAGAAAGCAATTTCACTCTGAAGGAGACCTGGCTGGGCAGATTGACCCTGGCCCCAGCTCAATTCCATTCATTCATTCATTCAATCGTATTTATTGAGTGCTTACTGTGCTCTGTACTAAGCGCTTGGGAAGTACAAATCAGCGACATATAGAGACGGTCCCTAATTCCAGGAAGAGACTTAAGAGGAAGCTGGTTCTGGGCAAGGCCTATGGTTTGGTTTTCTCCAGAGTGGGGCTGGAAGATCCAGACTGGGACACAGAACATACCCACATCCCTAGGATTGGCCGCCAGAAGAACTGAGCTTGAGACAGGTCACCTTTACTTAGCCTTGCATTTTTCCAACTTCTCTGGCTAACTGGACTTTATACATGGAGATAGTGTCAAAGGCTCGGCATCAGTATCTCAAGGAGGATAAAGTTACACGATATTTGGACAGTTGATTGAGCGTGTGAGTTTGGCAGTCGTATGTAACTTACCAAAAGTTGCTGCTTTGGGAACAAACAAACTCATAGTTTTCTTTACCTCTGGAATAGAGGCCAAAGTCTAGGAGGCTTTCTAGTGTTTAGAATCTCATTTGCATCTTCTTTTGTGTGGTATAGACTTTGGGGGATAACCCTTCTGATCTTCCCTTCATCAAGGGGACAAATGAATTGCTTTTCTAATTACAGATACAAAAGAGGCCGAGTTATTTTTAGTGGGAGGAAAACCAGTTAAACACAAGTGTGCTTCCTCTTTTCTAACTCCTTTTTCCAAAGTACTTTTTAATTAAAATGGGTTTAGGAGCTTCCCTTTTATCTGGGCTTTTTGGTCGGAAGGGGGAGGTAGGGAAAATGGGCCTCTAATTTAACCCAGAGAGACAACCACTTACATTCTTGATAAAAATGCTCACGAAAACGTATGTGTGTTTATTCTCAAAGAACAGGGCTTCTGGACTTGCTCCAACTTTCCCCAGCCAGACACTTATCTGGAGAGTAAGGCGTGTTTGAGGAAAAGGAGCTACATAGATTTACTGGAGATTAATAGCACTATCTAATTGGTTTCCACGAGAGGGTGAACATTTTTAAATAATGCTTTGTGTGGACTTGGGAAAATGTAGCATTCATGAAAATAACCAGCTGCTAAAGCTTGCACACCTCATTTTTAGTGAATAAAGACAATAATGACCTCAACACAGGGAAAAAATGGAATTTCCCCAAGACCTAGACAATTTGTTTCCCTCTGACAAATGTTACTAAGTCAGAAAACCTACGAACTGTCTTATCCAATGGTGCTTGCTTTTTTACTTAAAGGTCTCGAAAAATTTGATCACTTGGTTTATTTGAAAACCCTGTAGCTCTTTATTCTGAAGGGAAGGATGATAGATTGGGTAGGTCCAATCTTGTCCAAGAAGGTTGCCACGGGTAAGAGAAATGGCATTTTGGTCAGGGGTTACATGGGGAAGACGAGGACACGTACTTGGTAAGAGCTGAGGAAAAGGGCAGCGCAAGTACCTTTGCGGGGAGGGAGATGTGTAGAGATCCTGAAGCTTTTTCTGAAAGTCCCTCTGTGACTGGTTTGGCTCCCAACCCCTCTGGACCTCGCAGTTCTGGTGACTGGTTTGAGGGAAGCCACATGAAGGTTAGATTAGCCAAAGAAGCATGTAGACCACATCCCAAAACCAGCCAAGTCCCAAAAGGCATCCTAAACAATCCTAAGGCAGGGTTGTTCACTTCCATAGGTCATCCTGAGGTTTCAAGCTCCTTGGTAAACTTTTGAGGCCAACCCATTGATGGTTTCTGTTGAGGTCCTTTAGCTTTTACAGGACATAGGAAATGTCAGCAACTAGGCGGAAAGCAAAAACCCAGGGGTGAGTTGGCCCTTTAACCCTGTCGGCTTTGTTAGGGGGCACTGGCGTCTTTGTTAAGCAACAGCAGGTGTTTGAAAATCGTGACAAGGCCCAGCTTCTGCTACCTACCCTCACCCCTTGAGATAAGCAAACAAAAGCTTTTGCCGTTCAGGGACGCGTCAGAACACAGTTAAGCTACTCAGAATTTCCCAGCCTTCTGTGAGATACAAGAAAGGAGGAACGGAAAAGGTGGGAGATGGTTTAATGTGATAAATGTGCTCCATTGTGTAGAGAGCAAAGCATGATTCTCACAGCCCTTTTTGTTTGGCCACTCAGGACTACATCCTAATTTATAAAGGAACAGATTTGAAGTATGTTGCATTAAATTGGCATTTATGGAATTCTGAATCTTTAAAAATTCATTTGAGTGTAAGTTTCTTTATGGCAGTAATGCTTTCAAGTGCCTAGACCAGTGCTTTCTGTAGAATAAGAAATCTCACATCTACCCCAGCCCTTAGTCCAGTGCCTAGCACATAGTAAGCTCTGAACAAATACCATATTTAAAAAAAAAGAGGAAGAGAAGTTGGGGTAGCATAAACCAAGTCTATAATTTGGATGCTTTGTAGGTGCTAGTGAAGTAGCAGTAACAGTGTGAAGCTACAGGCTTTGTAGTTTCTGGCTTGAGCAGTGTGACTTGCTGAATAGAGAAGGAAAAAGACCTATGATTCCCAGGTTTGGGAGTTTTCTCTGTGCAGAAATGAAATGCTGCCCACAGCTTTTGGGTCTTGAAGGAGAGCCCCCAAATATCTCATGGGACAGAGGCAGGGAAATGAAGGAAGAGCAGAATAGGGAGGTTAAAGTAGTGGGATATTATTCCATTTTGGGACACACTTTTTCCTTAGGAACGTAACTCCATTTATATCGTGTACATCAGTGGGGAAATATGCTGAATTTTGCTTTATGGACAACTTTTCAGGAAGCAACCTGTTCCACCCATTAAGGTATGTCTGCATTTCCAGCCTGAATTTCTGGAGCAAGGACCTTAAAGTCTGTGAGAGTGTGTCTGTGTAACTCCAACATTATTCATCTTCCTGCTCTTTCGGACATCGCCTTTCTCCTGCTCTGAAATGATGTGTGTACAGATTGAGATGAGAAGTTAAAACTTTGAGTTGAAAAATGCACCCAACAAGGAAGACAATAATCTGATATTCAGATGTAGTGACCAAGTAAAGAGTCGCTTACTGAGAAGGTAAGTAGATCTACTACCTCACTTATATTACCAGCATGAAAATGAATTGTGGTATTTTAGGGGAAATAAGTAATTCTAAAAGATGGCATTACAGCAGTAAGAATGAGATGTTTTGCTTTCTGTTGAATAGTTTATAAAACACATTTTAGAAAATTCCAGCCAAGGCTTTCTTATGAGAGAGGACAGACACCTGTTCATTTATAATGATATTAAATTTATTACAGTAACAGCACAAGGCACATACTGATGACTTACAATCTAGCTTGGAACATTTATAACTAAACAATTGCATAAATTAATACAGGTGCATCATATACATGTTGAAGGGAGGATTTTTGGTTCTGTACAAATAAAACTCCAGTTTATTTCTGTTACCAAAGCTTAAAAGTAAACATGCCTCCAGTTCATTAAAGAACAAAAGCTTTGGAAGTTCTCACGTTATTGTGATTCACAGAAAAACTACTTTTTCCTTGGTGTAAGTAGGGCAGGTGATCTGAATGGGTGAAAGGTATTAGCCTACATAAGGCCATCTCAAATTGAAAGGATTTTCAAATTGTTAGGCTATTTAGAATCAGCCTGACGAGAGAGGAAGCAAAGGCACGATGTCTTTTCTAATCGTATGCCGTTCCCTCAGTGGAGACTGGCAATTTGTGAACAATTCCTTGCGTAAATGTCTTTAAGGATCGGTGGATTGAGACGGCAGTGTGTCTGGCCTTATTTGTGTCACGATGTAATATGTTCCTAGACTGGGGTGATGTCAGCCCTGACATTCCCATGGAATCAATCAATCAATCAATCAATCGTATTTATTGAGCGCTTACTATGTGCAGAGCACTGTACTAAGCGCTTGGGAAGTACAAATTGGCAACACATAGAGACAGTCCCTACCCAACAGTGGGCTCACAGTCTAAAAGGGGGAGACAGAGAACAGAAGCCAACCTGGGGCCTCGACACTTGTAGGATTAACCAACCTGAGATTGAAAGGAGACCCAGCCCCCAAGTCACCGGTCAATTCCGCTTTAATTGGCTCTGTATTAAGGAATACAGAAAAGTCTCGACTTCAAAATCCTGTTGTCCCCGTTGATTGGCTATCCTAGAAGGCTGGTGTGAACTTTAGGAAAGAGAGTCGCTCAGACTCTTGGGGTAGAGTGGCAGGGTTTGTAGAATATCAGGCACATTATGAACCCTGCTTCTTACAAGGCTGAAAAAGGCCCCTGAGTGGCCAACGAGGCGATTAGGCGCCTTCCTGTCTTGAGACAAACCAACCCCTTTTTTAACTTTTAAGTCCCTAGCCCAGATTTTTCATATGCCATCTGCTCGGCTTTCCTGACTTTAGGGAAGGCAGCAGGCTCTAGGTGGACAAATATAGCACCAACACTTTCTCGACAACCCATAAGGCAAACGTTCACTCTCCCACTAAAGGAGGGTTGGCCAACAGGGAAAATCAATTTTAATGGTTTGCAGTGACCTCGGAGCCTCTTTGCATGGGATAATGGGGTGTCTTGGGATGTCGATAATTGACACTAAGTAACCAGAGGCAACTGATGCTGCCATTACTATGCTATTTTCCGTGGGACAGGAATTTACCGTGGTCCATTTCACAAGAGAAGGACTCCCTTGTCAGAAGCTTAAAGTTTCTTGAGACCCGTAACCCATCAGCACATCCAGCAAAATCACAGAAGGAGACTGGCAGACTAAATTCCAACATTATAAAAGAAAGAACTGGAAGTACTTGGAAAGGAAGGACACACTATTAAAATGTCTACTTTCTCCACAAAAATAGATGTGTCTGTTGAACCATGTGGGAAGAGGTTATTTTTCCCAAAGGACTGGAAATGTCCCTCTTCTTTAGAACTTTAAACACCCAGGTGGACTGGAGAAGTAGACCTTGAAAGGCCTTGAGGCACTCATGGCCTCTAATGGAGTGTGACTGAACCCCTAAGAGGCACGAGATTGTTTCATTATCTTGGAAATTTGGGGTCACCTATTAGCAGGGAATCAAAAGGCTGAGGCCACAGTTAAAATGGAAGATGACAGGGAGGGATTTGGAGAAGTCATTTAAAAAAAATCCATCATATAGTCTTAAAGGCGTCATAATGAAACACATGAAAAATCTCAATTTTGAAGAATCTTCTTTGGCATTAAAGAAAGACTAGAGCTTGGGTTAGAGCTTTCTGAATGAGCACAGGGAGCAAATCTGTAAACTCCATTTCCTAACAGTGGTAAGGAGCTCCCATCTGTGCCCAGAAATGTTGTATTTTAAGATTAGCTCACGTAATCTTGACCTGAAACCATTGTGGGTGTGCAATGGTGACTTAAAAATGCAACTTGTTAGCTAAGTAGGATAGGGCTATTTTGTTTTGACTTCACATATATGAAGTCTGAGATGGCAACGCGAGAGCTAAGTACTCTTTCCCACAGTCGAGTGGTGGGTACTAATTTAATGCTTGTTAGAGACATGTGGAGCCCCCAGAATCCAGCTCACCATAGTAATTGCTCTTATCTCAAAATACCGAGTGCTGATTTATATGCCAGGGAAATGCTGAGAAAAGGAGCCAAGCTTTGGTTTCAACAAGAATTGCCAGTTACTGGGCATTGCGTAGGATCTTTGCGTAACTGCACGAAAATTAAACAATCCATTACTTTGTTTTTCCAGGTTTATGTTTTGCAAGAGTGGGTGGGCTCTAAATCAGAAACATATGACAGACCCAATAAGCTTACATGGTCCAATCATCTCCTCCTTAAAGGCAAGAAAGCAGGAATCTCTCCAACTGGTTTCATTCTAACTCATTAGAATGCCGTTTGTGGAAGACCACCTACCTTCCTGACCACCAAAAAGGGACTGAAGCAGGGAAATTTGGAATCAGGATTTCTTGAAGTTTTGAAGGCGGTGATGACATGGCTGGGGAGGGTGGGGGCTGTTGGGACAGGAAGAGCAGGGAAGACCTCATGACTGCAGGACACAAACACAAGTCATTTTCTTTCCAACATTTCTTGTGCATGATTGAAAATTTCAGCTTGCACCCTCTGCTCTGCTAACTTACAGCTATTTCCCAAAGTGGCAAACCTTCAAAAGTCAGAAAAGTTGAATTTTAATTCTTAAATGGACAATTTTCACTTTTACCTTAGCATTATATTTGACTTGAGGATTTTTGAAAGACTTTTTAAAAGGTGTTTTTCGGCAGCGTTCATGACATTTCCCTTTAAGAAATCGTCTCCAGAAGCTACTTTTGTTCTCAAGCACAATGAGTTTCTGAAAGTCCGGGCCATTTTCTGGTGGATCAGTTAAAAGGGTTTGGCAAAAGAATGAGGAACAGATCACAAAAATCTGTCTCTGATTTTCCGCAACCCAGTGAAAATGTCCCTGCAAAGTGTGCAGACCTGCGGTCACCCTGCTTGCCCTGTGGTCAAGAAGTATGTTCAGAATTAACCTGTCACTCCACTGGACTCTGCTAATCTTCTCTTAGACTGCAGCCTTCTCCCAGCCAAGAGTATTAGTGGATGGCTTCTCATTTCGAGGTTCCAGACTGGGTGAGTTGGGGAAGATATTCCAAGGATGGAGGGTTCTCTTTCCCTGTATCCTTCCATATGCTGCAGGCCCTTCTCCCCATGCCCTGGCCTCACATAGGTTTAGCTGCTCCTGCTGCAGGTTTCTCACAGCCCATCTCAGCTCATCTCCACATTCCTTAGTCGTTACTGCTCTACCACCACATGGGCTGTCTCGTCTTGGGTTCCATTTGTTCGATAAACTGGAGACGGTGTAAGTGATTCGCCTCAGCCGCCTCAAAGTTTTCTTCCTTTCTCCAGATGCTGCGTAGGGATTGCCAGGAGAGCATCGGCTTACCGGGTCCTGTACGTGGTTTGATGACAGCAGGTAACCCCCAAGATAGTAAGTGCTATTTTCTTGCAAGGAACCCCAGAGGATTTTGTGGGGAGGGGAATTTTGTGATCGTCCAATGCCACCTTCTACTTAGGGCCACCCACCTCGGCACTGTACAAGCAAGAAAAAGGTTGGGAAGGAAAGAGGTGAGACAAGAACGATACAGTGCTGAAAGACCATTCCTGGTCCCCGCGACTCATTACCCTCCCACTTTTCCTGTTGCGGTGCAGACCTGAGCCAACTCGTGATGAGCAGAAATGGGGGCTAGAAGCAGGTGAAGGGAGGAGGAGAGCAAGGAAACTAGGAGACGACCTTCCCTCCCCCACCATGATTCGCTGCCATGGGTTATAAAGCTAAGGTCCAGATCAAATCAGGGCTTGGCTAAATGAGGGACTCTCCCTGCGCTGAAGCTTTGGGAACTCAGTTCCATTTGTACAGAGTCCTTGATGCTTTCTGGATCGATTGAGTGGTGTGTCTAGAGTTAAGGTCTCTTCTGGTTGTCAGTGAGGATGTTTCGTCTCTCCTTTTACTTGCGTTCCAACTTGCCAGAGTCCCTTTCTTGTTCTAGTAGACTGGGAAGCATGGGCTGGCTGAGAAAAGACAGGCCTGGCCTATGCCAGACTCAGTCATCCCAGGGGCGAAGTGGGGAGAAGGAAAGCCCAGTGACAGATTTGTCAGGTTTTGTCCCTTTCCGTGTCAATCGGCCAAAGCCGTCGTAGAATGGCCTGGTAAACTGCTACATAGTTAAATGCGGGGATGGGTTGCAGAACGTTGTGTTGTCAAACTGGATCATTTACCCCAAAGTTTGCCTTCAGCTCCTCCCTGAAGCACAGAAGGGGAAAAAAACTGATCTGACTGACTGGAGAAATGAGAGATTCAGGCTCATCAAGACAGATCTCAAACTGCAATTTGGAAAAAAAACAGAGCCAGATTTGCCTGTGGAATAGCATCGTGGTTCCGGGGTAAAGGCAACACGGAGAAAGCTGAAGACCACTGGCCAAATACAAAAGAAGAGGCTTAATTCCTTAGGGGATGTAGAGCTTTCAGGTGATGCGCATGTGTGTATAGATTGGCATATGTAAGTGTAAAGATACGTAGCTGCAGGAAAATAATGAGGAAAGTACATATGGTTTGTAGAGTGCCAAAAGCCATAAGAGGAAAGAGGGATAAAGGAGGCCAATAGGATATGTAATATGGTTAACAGTAGTACAGTCCGTATAAACACCACCCCCGATATTTTCCAGGATAGCTTACTACATCTTCTTCTGCCTACTCCACAGCCACACAAGGGTTGTTAAAAATTTCCAGCTGTAGAGCTGTGTGTATTAGTCATATAATATATGGCTATCAGAACAATGTCCCTGTGTTCTCTGACCCAGGTTATACACTCACTTGACACTGGAACCCTCAGAAAGTACAAACAATATGGTCTGATGCAAATGCTCATATGGAGAAGGTATCGGAGCACTCTCACAGACTCTAATCCCAGCTGCCGAGACATTCCCAACAGTGGTTCACGCCGACTCCTTCACGCATCCGGACGGTAGCAGCTGCCCGCAGCCAAGCACTCAAACACACCCTCGCACTTCCCACGTGGACCAGTTCAGAGGACTGTGAGAAGCTTCTTGGCAATGTCCAGTGGATGACATGGGAAGAAGTGGGTTGGGGGAGAGGGAGACTGAAGGCATCTGAATGTGGATCCTCGTGTCCAGGGGCCCGTGGCTCATAGGGTCTGGCCGGGCATTGCCCTCCCATTCCTTGGCTCAGCTGGAAACTCAGTTCATTTGACAGGGGAAGAGGGGCAGGAAGGCAGGGCAGGGAGAGATATACTTAGGAATGCTGTTTTCCATTCCCTCGGCAGCTTGTTAAATGGCATTCATGCGGACATCCCCAAAGGGAATCTCTGTAGCTGTCTCTGGAGTGATACTTCTAAGAATTCGCTGTTATGAAAGGAAAGGACAGAAAACTCTTATTTACAAACAGTAGTAACATTCATCATTGGTATTCAGAGTGAAGACGGAAGGTCCCTAGAATCTACATAGAAGGCCCAGGGGAGGTGTTTTTCTTTTAGAGCACACTAAATTTCCTTAGCAGCGGAGGGCCCTGCCCTGAGCTAAGCACAAGGATTCTTGTTCTGGTGGCTACCAGCAAAGCTTGATCATCATCATCATCATCAATCGTATTTATTGAGTGCTTACTGTGTGCAGAGCACTGTACTAAGCACTTGGGAAGTACAAATTGGCAACATATACAGTCCCTGCCCAACAGTGGGCTCACAGTCTAAAAGGGGGAGACAGAGAACAAAACCAAGCATACTAACAAAATAAAATAGAATAGATATGTACAAGTAAAATAGAGTAATAAATATGTACAAACATATATACAGATAACATCAGTATATATAACTGATAACATCAGATAAATCCTCACTAAACAAGAGGGAGGAAGTGTGGTACAATGGTGCTTGGAAGGAACTGTGAGGGGGCAAAAGGAAGAGTCAGAGAAAGGGAAAATAAAATCAAGAAGGTGTCAAAGAATAAGAGAATAAGTTGATTCTTAATTTATACAGCATTTCTGCAAATTATTTTACAAATAAACTGGGAGTGCCAGTGTGGTCACCATCAACTACAAAGAGGGACTAGCCCAGTCTTAGGAGGAGACTGGGCTTCAAGGTCAATTGAAAACAAACGTGGATTCGTGAATGGGAAACCCTGATTAATTCCAGCATCCAGCTGTCTGGAATGGGCTTGAAAAAGAGGGGCTCTAAGCAGCCTTAACAGATCTTTTGGGAAAATATTGATTCTTTTGTAGCCAAGACCACAGGAGGAGAAACTGAATTAGCAAAGATGCTTCACTTCTCAGCTGAGCCTTAGGTGAGCTCAGCTAAGGTTTATTTTCAGTTTAAGATTGGAAAAATAGAAAATGCCAGGATTATGGTTCTAGCAAAAGATGTACAGCCTTTTCTCCTCTGTGACTATCTACCTATGTATTGGCCTTACTGTGGTGAAATCCTTAACAGGGCCTCTGTATGCAAGAGCCTTTAATAGTCTTTTCCTTGTCCAATTTTTACAAACCTGTTCTTCTGAGTGGTTGTCCTGGAGGTGGGAAGGGGGGATTAGAAAATGTATGTTTGTTATCATGACTTATTTAGTAAATTTTCAAAGTAAATCACCTTAAAGAGCAGGTCCAAAACCACCCCATTAAAGTAACCACAACAGAAGAGGCAGGGGTTGGCCTAAACTGGGGAGAAGAATGAATAAAAAAGCTAAAAGGCCTGCCCTAGGCTCATTCTTATCCAAGGCTTCTAGACTGTGAGCCCGCTGTTGGGTAGGGACTGTCTCTATGTGTTGCCGACTTGTACTTCCCAAGCGCTTCGTACAGTGCTCTGCCCACAGTAAGCGCTCAATAAATACGATTGATTGATTGATAGATTTGACTGAGGCAGGAAGGGGGAATCAGTTCCACAACACCTTCCAGGGAAAAATCCCTGCTGTCTCCAGGTCACTGGGAATAGGACTGGGGATGAGAGTGAGTAATCCAGTAGTTGGAACTCAAACCACATAAGACTCAATAGAGCTGTGTGCCTATCTCTCATTGAGTTTTTTTAACCCAAGAGAATGTTAACCATGGCCTCTCACCCTCCTGATTCAGGGTTCCCGCACTTGATCCTGTCCTAAATCACCATGACTAACAGGTTGCCATTCCAGAAAAGTAACTGCTTGCGGGCTTCACCTTTTGTTGCCCTCCAGAGAGAGTCCTTGGCCCATTGCCAAAAACAAACAACAAAAATCCCCCTGGGGTCTAAACTCCTGCAGGAGGCATCCATCAGCCGTATGAATTCTGGAATTGAGAAATCGGCCCCTCCTGAATTTCTGCCCCGGCACTGAGACCAATACCCTCCGCAAGCAAGTCAACTGCCCTCCAATTGAGTTTCCTCAATGGGAAAGGTGCTGAGAGGAGGCGATCCTCGGGATGAAATAGGGCTAAACCTCTTAGTTGCAACCGAGCTTCTCCAGGTCAGAGATGGGAGAGTTCCCAGGGGCTGAAAGGGCTGAGCCTGCAGATCTCTGCTGCCTGGGAGCGGCAGGGACAACTGCGGCCACAAAGAATGGACGATCCAGTCTCCCCTTCGAATCCTTCCTTCCTGGCCATTAAGGTGCTGAACGGTGAGAGGAAAGCTGAACGGGGACATGGTCAGTAAAGAGGAGGAGGTATCTTAGGGGGGCTTGGGCAAATTTCTCCACTCCATCTGCTATGATAGAAATTGCGTTAGACACTTCATTCAATCGTATTTGAGCGCTTACTTTGTGCACAGCACTTGTTGCACATGGAGCACAAGGGGGTGCTAAGAGACAGTTGATTCACTTGACTTCTGAGTGCTGGGGGTTGGAAGTGAGAGAAGAAACTGAACAAATACCGCTTACCAGTGTTTGTTCAGAGAGTTTTCCAAAATGATACTCATTTGGTCACTAGGAATGGTTCAGGCTCTGCTTTTCTATAAACCCTAACAGTCTGTGTGCCTGGCTTCTTGGAGCAGGTATGGTCAGTTTGAAGCCGAGTGGAGAGGCAGAGGAGCAGGCCAGAGCCGAATTTGAGGAACTGAGCAATACAAACCCCTAGTCTAATCGATCCAGGCCAAAGGTGAATTGCCCCAGCCTGCTCCCTCATTTGCCCACCCCCAACCCACATTCACTAGTCTAATAAGAGTCACAGAGAGGCCTGGGTAACCATGTCCTGTAAATCCAGCATTCCTGAGACTGGAGGTGTAGATTTGGGACATCAGGAAATTCACCTGTTCTTCCTTGAATCGACGTGGCCAAAATGCCCTTCCTCACCCTCTCCCCCTGACAAACAAGACACTTGGAATAACAGTGTGGCTTAGTAGAGAGAACACAAGCCCAGGAGTCAGAAGGACCTGGGTTCTAATCTCAGCTCTGCCACATAGCTGCTGTGTGACCTTGGGCAAGTCACTTTTCTGGGCCTCAGTTCCCTCATCTGTAAAATGGGGATTAAGACTGTGAACCTCATGTAGGACAGGGATTGTTTCCAATCTGATTAACTTGTATCAGTTAATCAGAGACCCTGGAGTCCAGGGTCTTTTGCTACAAGATCTTTTCAGCATCACCCCCGTGCTTGGCATACAGGAAGTGCTTAACAAGTACCATAATTATTGTTATTATTAACTCATACCTCTTTGAATGTTCCCGGAGTGATGACCAACCGATAGATCACATAGATGGGAATGCAGATGAAAGACGAAGTCCCAATGCAGTAACCCAGGATGATGGTCCAAGGGGGATAAGTGTATTCAAAAAGTCGGAGCTGCGGGG
Organism: Tachyglossus aculeatus; assembly: GCF_015852505.1. Taxonomy (NCBI): domain Eukaryota; kingdom Metazoa; phylum Chordata; class Mammalia; order Monotremata; family Tachyglossidae; genus Tachyglossus; species Tachyglossus aculeatus. The sequence continues at coordinate 50,184,340 of NC_052082.1, forward strand.
GGCTGCTCAGAAAACTGCCGATGATGATCTGGAACAGAAACATCATAGGAATTTAACAAGTGCAAATGTGCACGGCCAATCACAGTAATCTCCCGTAGGGGCCGACGGCATTCTAGAAGTCGGCCAGCTCCCACCCGATAAATGGCGAATTCCCGATTCAACTCAGACCTAGACATCATGGGAGAAGGTAAGGGGACTGGACTGATTCTGCCCGGTGCAGAGGAAGAACTTGGAAACTTGGAGTCTAGGACAAGCTGGCAGAGCTGTTTCCCTTGAGGGCAGAACAAGAGGAGACAGGTTGAAGCTGCAACAGGCGGGATGGGAATTAGAAAGAAGGAATGTTCTGGCAGGGGCAGTTGTTGGGCACTGGAATGAAGGATGGCGTGAGCATGTTTCCAGAGAATTTTAAAATGGCCCAAGGCCGCTGTTGAGGTCTACACCCAATTCCCTGCTCTCGGAATACCTCTCCCTTGCTGCTGTGGGGCAGAGGGGGGACGTTCCTGGGGATCAGAGGGCTGAGCCCTGCCACCCTCAGCAACTGCATCCCCTCTTGCTCCCATTGTTACTGGCTAAAAGGGTGGTGGGTGAGGTTGGGTATATGTGAACCAGATCACTTTCTACTGAAATGTTCAGGACATGTCACCTGACTCCTCAAAAAACTCCAGTAGTTGTCCATCCACCTCTGCATCAAACAACAACTCCTCACCCTTGGCTTCGAAGCACTTCATCACCTTGCCCCCTCCTACCTCATCTTGCTACTCTCCTACTGCAACCCAGCCCACACACTTCACTCTAATGCTAAGCTTCTCACTGTGCCTCTATCTCACCTATCTTACGGCCGACCCCTTGCCCATATCCTGCCTCTGGCCTGAAATGCCCTCCCTCCTCAAATCTTACAATTACTCCCCTCGCCCTTCAAGGCCTTACTGAAGGGACATCTCCTCCAGGAGGCCTTTCCTGACTAAGCCCTCCTTTCCTCTTCTCCCGCTCCCTTCAGCATCACCCTGACTTGCTCCCTTTGCTCTTTCCCCCTCCCAACTCCACTGCACTTATGCACATATCTGTAAATTTATTTATTTGCATTGATGCCTGTCTCCCCCCACCTTTTTAGACTGTAAGCTCTTGGGCAGGGAATGTGTCTATCATATTGTACTCTCCCAAGCACTTAGTACAGTGCTCTACATACAGTAAGTGCTCAATAAGTCGAGTGAATGAATGAACCAGAGAGGGTTCACCTGGCAGAGGGTTGGGTGGGGCAACCCAAGATGCAAATCACATCAGCTCAGTGCACTGCAGGGGAGGGAGGTGGTAATAGAAGCTGAAATATAAGCCCAACCCTGATCCTGATCTCTCTACAGGAAGTTCGGTGAGGTTCCACTTGGAAGGGGCAGACAACCCCACAATTCCCGGGCCTGCCCCCCCTGCTACGGTCCAGGCAGCTGGTTCAAAACCAAAGTGAGTATCATCACCAGAGGGTCCCCGCTACTTCACTTTGCAAGGCAGGAGAGGACCTGGTCTCCTGGAGTCCAGGGTCCCTGCATTACCTTTTGCTACAAGATCTTTTCTCTGGAATTTTACCCAGGACACTTCTGCCATGAGGCATTTCCAGAATAAATGGCTGCCTGCCACAGGTCCTCCTAACCAAAGGAATTATGGAAAGAAAAAGCAGCCTAACTCAATTTTCACTTGAAAATTCAGTGAAATAGTTGGTCAACCCTATTTCCGCAGTGGGCTCCCAGCACCCATTTATGAACTGACATTTTACTTTAGTTTATCGAACGAGCATACATATCAGTTTTGCCTAGAGACTGCTGGGCTATAAACTTATTGCTCTTAATTTAATTTCATTTCATTATTTCAGCCTATAAAGACGACAGTAATGTAAGTGATTTGTGTGATTAAGTGTCTATTTATAGCTTGATTCTCTTTCTGCAGTTAACGAACCAGGGTTTGTTGCACACACATGCATTGTCCCTCCCAACAGTATGGTCCTGAGTTCAGGGAAGATGACTTCAGGTGGGTGTCCTATCCTCAAAACCCCCCATCGCCATTTACTCCGACTTCCTTTCCCCTACCTCCTCCCCCCACAACCCCCACCTCTGCTCTCTGTCTCTCTCAGGCTGCTGCAAGGACAGCTCCTGGCCAAATCAGGGAAACATGGGTTTGGGGAAAAGGTCACTCACGCTCCAGGACTCTGGGTTGACCCCAGGGCCCAGGCAAGCTGACTCTGTCTCAGGCACTTTCTCTTGGGAATTCTGTTTCAATAAAGAGAGGAAGCAAGAAATGGGGCCCCTCCAACCTTCCCAAAACAGAGAAAGGAATTGCCACTTTACCTCAGAAACCACAAAAAGGTCCTGTCTAGGGCTCAGTTAACTGAGCCCAGGAGCTGATGTGTACTCTTGTTAATGATTTCCCTTGGAAAGGGGTAAGGAAGGAGGACGTGATGGAGATCACAAGTCGCCGGCCTCTGTCTGAATAGGTCAAGTCAGTTTTCTGGATAAATTCAGAAAACTTGGGCCTGCTAAAGTATCTTCCTAGGGTAGTCATCCTCCCCTTTCCTTCAGCTCTCCTTTCTTACCGTCTTTCCTACCCGTGAGGCCCCCAGAGGTAAGAGGTCTGAAAAGGGCAATCCCTTTCCTTCACTTGGCTCAACAGTTTGAATCGCCCCAGGCAAGTGGATGGAGGAGATGCCCAAGTGGAAATAGCAGGAAAGAACGAGGAAGGAGAACTCACCAGGAGAAAGATGGGGCTGATGGCTACCCAGCAGATCCTCCAAAACCAGCCCGGGCTGAAGCCAAGCATTTCTTTCACGTCCCTGCAGAACTGGGTGATGCCTACAATATTCAATGGAGAGGGAAGGAGCCATGTCAATGCCATTTCCAGGCCCTGTGGGAGGCCTGGGACCCCCCCAGCAGCCAGGTAATGGGGTGCAAAGCAGCAGGAGGGGTTTGGATTCTTTCTCTGGACCTCAATAGGAGGGTGGCTTTGGGCTGAGACCTTTCTTAGGGATCTCTGCTTAAACCGGTGGGAAGCTCCAGTTTGTGGTGCCATGAAAGAGGGCATACAGGATTGTAACTAGAATTACAGTATCGTTGCCACGCACACTACACGCCATGCTGTGCTAATGTATTGCTTCCCAGAGAGGTTGAATGGGTCCAGGGACTGGAACTGCTCTATCCCCAGATCTTTTGACTGAATCCTCAGCCCCACAGGCTGAGGCTGGTGCTCTCAATCCCAGGGAAAACAGCTGCATGCCCTCGGTGCCAGCCTGGAAACTGTACTGGCAAGGAAGGGGAACACCGATGGGCAGTATTTTCTCTCATCAGTGCAGTGGAAGCTGTCCCCAGAGGCCAGGGAAGCTGGTCAACACTGGTTGACCACTGCTACACCCCAGGCTGTGTTCATGAATTCATCAACGACTCACAGCACATCTGCCCTGATATCAAAACTCCACCAGGGACACCTAGTGAGAAGGATTCTGGCAGTTTATTAGCTCCAAGAGCTCCCCCAAATCCCTTTCAACTCAATTCGGAGAACCAATGTTCCCAAGAAAGTTCATTTTCCTTCCTTTTCCCCCTCTCCCAGTAGCACGTGATTTACAGTCAGCACGATGAGCTCTGACTATTCGTCACTTGCGGTGACCTGTGCAGTAAACAATGTCAGAATTCACCAGCACAGACACCCACCCCGTGGCATCTGTGCAATTAAAATACACCATCCCTGAGGCTGGAGGTTTGCTGTTGGGTTTGCTTGAGGAGGCTGTAGTTGCTGAAATCTGTTCAGATGGTGAAGGTGGCTGTGTTCTCTTGAGCGTGATCAAAGCAAATCATCCCCACCTGAGCCCGAATGTTCTGGTGGAGGCCTCACTCAGTGTGGTCCCTCAAGCTTTCAACAGCAACAATGCTCCACACACGTGGACGGCTGCCAAGTAGAAGCCACAGCCTGCCTGCAAATTCTGGCGGGAAGGAGACAAGCCTGGGGGCGTGGGTGATCCATCCTTGACTGGTCCGTAACCGGTGACCGATTTGGTAAAGGGCCTGGCCATAGATTGATTGTCCAAGGTTGTTTTCTCACCCCCACTAACCCAAGTAGCCTTGGTTTGCCTCTCATGGACAGCACAAGCCCCAGCCCCTTCTGCAGCCTGGAATGGGGCCTGGTTTAGTAAGCCATCGTGGTTGGTGGGGAAGATTGGGGACTGAGGGCTCCTTACCATAGAACCATGCCACCGCGATGGCTTCCAGGAGCACGATGGTGAGCACGGCTGGTCCCGTGGCATATTCTTCAAACAGCTTCACCACATACGCCCCTCCCTGGGAACGAGAGGGCATTTCTGATGAGCTATGCTACCGCCTCTCCGCTTGGGGTTTAGGAAAGCCCAGTCTTGTCCTTTCAGGAATACTTAGGGTTCCCAAATTCAAACCTCCCTGAGGGCAGGTCCTTGGCCTCTGCCACTGGGATTCCTCTCTCTCCTGGCTTCAGCCAGGCCTCCCAACTGTCTCTGACAACCCCTTTCCCTCCCTTCTGTAGGCAGTGAGGTCCAATGGGTGGCAGAGGGAAGTGGCCAGCCCCTGTAAGAGCTCAGCCCTCGGGTCAGGGGTTGGGAAGGTCCTGCGTCGCCCACAATCTGTCCCACCAGGGTAACTCCCATCTTCAAAAAGGACTTCAGATTAGGACCTGGGAATGAGAGACTGCTAGGTCTCACTTCCACACCCACCCCAAATCAGTGGAACTGCGATTTAAGTTTAGGATTAGTGAGCCTTTAGAAGATCACCAGCTGCAGGGAGATGATCTCCTTGCAACTCCCTGCATGCAGGTCTCTCCCCTCTCTGGTCTACACCATTTCACTGCCTGGATCATTTTTCTAAAACATCATTCTGTGCCCACCTCCCCATTTTTCAAAATCCCTCAGTGGTTGCCCATTCCTCCTCATTTCAATGCACTCTGTCTGCAATTTTCCCTTCTACTTATCCACTCTCTTCTTCCACTACACCCCAGCTCACACTCTTCATTCCTCTCAAGCCAACCTATGCACTGTTCCTCATTCTTATAATAATTGCAGAATTTACCGAACACTTATTATGTGTCAAGCACTGCAGTAAGCACTGAGGGAGATAGAAAATAGCCAGCCCACATGTCGCTCACAGTGTAAATGGGAGGGAAACCAGGTATTGAGGTTAGCAGTCCCCTGCTGCTGACCTCTTGTTCGTGCCCTCCCTCCTTCCTGGAATTCCCTCTCCCAACATATCCAGCAGATCATTGCCCTCCTGCTCTCCAAAGTCCCTTTGCCCTGACTTCTACCCCAGGAAGCCTTCCCTTTTTAATTTTTTCCTCTCCCTGTTCGTGTAGTCCCATTATGCCACTGCAGTACTTCTGCCCCATTTAAGTAAATAAAAAGTCCTCTGTAGCATATGTGTACATTGCTCTATTACTTCCTATTTGTAATTTATTTTACTGTCTCTCTTCATAGCTATAGTATAAGCTCCCTGAGGGAAGAGACAATGTCTATTAATTCTACTGTACCCTCAGAAGTGTTTAGTACCGCGCTTTGCACACACTAGATATTTAATATGTGTTGCCGACTTGTACTTCCCAAGTGCTTAGTACAGTGCTCTGCACACAGTAAGCGCTCAATAAATACGATTGATTGATTGATAGGACTGACTGATTTTCCCAGGTTAATCTGGTATCCTTCATCCTACTAAGTGCTACAGGTTTGAGGCTAGAAGGTGCCCGAGGCCGATTACTCTGGTCTCCGGCCTCTCCCCTACCTAATCCATTCATTCGTTTGTCTCTCTGCTGGTAATTTTGGAGGATTTTCTCCCATGGGGCTCAAAGTCCTTTCAAGCTCCTAACCCCTTTCCTTCTCCCTGCCCTCCTCGCCCGGCCCCGAGGAGGACACCCCCGGCCGAGGTGGAGGCTACTCACAAAGGTCAGGGTGGATAACGAGCCCAGGAAGCAGGTGACGATGAGGCCGAGCACAAACCATTCCCGGCGCTTGGCCCAGATGTGTGGAAACTCATCAAGCACAGCTGTAATCACGCCCTCCAGACCTGCAAACTGAGATGCCGGCCCAGGGTCATGGTGGGGGGAAAGGATCCTTCCATTAGGGAGGGGAGAGCTGGCCCTAGCCCACCGTCCCGCCGGCCACCCGCCCACTCACCGTGCTGTCCAGGCCCAGGGTGATCAGCATCAGGAAGAAGATGATGGCGAAGAAGGTGGAAGCCGGCATGTTGGCAATGGCTTCTGCGTAGGTGATGAACAGGAGGCTGGGTCCTGGGGCAGAGGAAGGGGAGTCAGAGGCTGTCTCGTGCTCTGCGGGATCTCTGACTCCCTTCAGGGAGGAGGGGAGAAGGGCTGAGGGTCGCACCACCCTCCCATCTTCCCTCCGAGACATGCCGGGATGGACCCTGGGATGTCTGTTTCCCCAGGAAAACCCTGGTAATTGGTGGTTGCTGGGGCGGCCAGGTGGAGAGGAGACTTTTCTCCCTGTTTTAAAAAAAGCGTCTCTGTTCTCCCAGGTCTGGGCTACATCCACTTAGAACAGTGCTTCGCACATAGTAAGCGCTTAACAAATGCCATCATCATTATTACTATCCACCTGACCGGTGGTTTGGTACAGAGCTTCTCGTACCACCACAACCAGTGCTTCCTGGCCACTGGGAGAACTTTGCCCAGACTCCTTCGGTAGAACCTCTGAAGGGTTTGCTTTACAGAAGGAGGACAAGGGTAATGGGTTTCCTTGTTTGCTTTTGATAACGGTTTGGGGCTCTGGCCTGGGATTCTAATACTAAGAATGAAAATAATCATCGTGGTATTTTGTTAAGCACCCAGTATTTGCCAAGCACTATTTGAAATGCTGGAATAGATACCAGTCCCACATGGGGCTTGTCCTAGGAGCATTTGAAATGCTGGAATAGATACCAGTCCCACATGGGGCTTGTCCTAGGAGCATTTGAAATGCTGGAATAGATACCAGTCCCACATGGGGCTCGCCCTAGGAGGGAGGGAGAACAAGCATTTAATTTTCATTTCTTGGAAGAGGAAACTGAGGTTTGGAGAAGTTACGTGACTTATCCAAGGTCACCCAGGAGGCAGAGCTGGCATAGGAACCCAGGTCCCCTGACTTCCAGAACCAAGCTCTTTCCACTAGACCTCGGTGCTTCCCAAGGTGTTTGTCTCGATAGCCGGCTGAAGGCCCTGGTCAATCAAGCCAGGAAGCAGACCAGGGAAGGGGCATGAGGAGGGGCTTTCACTCTCCCCCAGCTAGTACTGGCTGGAGGCTTATCTTGCCACGCAGGGCTGAGGGACCATGAAGCCAGAAGCCAGAGATTTGCGGAGAGGCTCTCACCCCCTTGTTGCTTCCAAAAGCCTGATGTAAAATTGGCCTGAGTCTAGGGCTGGGGTCTGACCACCCGCCTGAATGTAAAGGGGTTGTTCGCTGTTTGAGTTTGCTAGGTGCCTGCATTTTGAGTTCATTCCTCTGCTCTGCGACCGGCAATTGTTCTCCTTCCTTTTTAAAAATTTTACTTTTCTATGGCATTTGTTAAGCGCTTACTATGCACCAGGCACTGCACTAAGCGCTGGGGTAGATACAGTTAATCAGGGTGGACACAGTCTAAGTCCCACATGGGGCTCACAGTCTTAATCCGTCTCTATATTTTGCCAACTTGTACTTCCCAAGTGCTTAGTACAGTGCTCTGCACACAGTAAGCGCTCAATAAATACAACTGAATGAATTGTATAGATGAGGTAGCTGAGACAGAGAGAAATGGCTTGCCCAAGGTCACAACAGACAAGAATCAGAACCCAGGTCCTTCTGACTTCCAGGCTTGTGCTCTTCCACCTAGGCCACGCTGCTTCTCAATGGCCAGGAGGATGGGGAGAAAATACAGGACAAGGCCCAACTATCCCAAGTGGGACCCTTATTTAACTCCCCCGGCTGATTCCCGTCACCTAAGGGATGTTCTCGCCTCACTTTCAGAACACAAAGTCTGTAAAAGTGTTGGAAAATAATGATCTCAAATTTCTCCACAGCAGCCACCTCCCTCAACAATTTGTCCTTCCCAAGTGCTTAGTACAGTGCTCTGCACATAGTAAGCGCTCAATAAATACGATTGATGATGGTGATGATGACAAGCCCACCCTCGAACACAGGCAAGGAGCGAGAGAAAGAGCCTACCTGTGTCTTTAGCCACCTCGGACACTTCCTCGTTCCTCATCTCGGCCATGTAGCCGAGCACCGTGAAGATGACAAATCCTGACATGAAGCTGGTCATACAGTTCACGGAGCTGGTCACCAGGGCATCTCTGGAGGACAAGGCCCAAGGCAGCTCAAGACCCTGCCCGAGCGAGAGGCCCGGGGGACGTCAGCAGCGGGCCTCCCTGCCCCGTCGGCCTTGGCGCGGACAGGGCAGCCTGGGCTTGTGGAGACCAGCTCCTCCGCCCTCCCCACCCCTGACAGCTAACTCCCTCCACGCTGTCCTGGCCAGCAATGGGCTTGAGTCCCAAAAGGAGAGGATTGGGCAGGATTCTCTCCCGGCACCCTCTAGCTTTCAGCCCATCTCCCTCCTCCAAATCCTAACCAAACTTCTTGAATAGAATAGAATTGTTGCCAACTTGTACTTCCCAAGCGCTTAGTACAGTGCTCTGCACACAGTAAGTGCTCAATAAATGCGATTGATGAATAGATCATCTACACTCACTGCCTCTTCTCCAACTCCAATCTTAATCCCCTAAAATTACTGAGAGTTGTGAATACTTCAGTGCTTATGCACATACCTGAACATATCCTATTAATTAAGCTCTGTCTCCCTTTTTCTCCTTACTATTTGTAATTTACTTTGTCTTTCTCCACCTGTAACTTCCTTGAGCACAAGAATTCAAGGATTGTCCATTATCGTCATCTCAGAAGTGCTTAGTATAGTGCTCTGCACACAGTAGGTGCTCAATAAATACTACTGACTGGCAGCTAAAAGGCACCTGTGCGGAGTAAATCTCACAAGCCCCTGAAGGAGAGTGGGCAGGGATCGTGTCTGCCAACTCTTGTATTGTACTCTCCCAAGTGCTGGGTACAGTGCTCTGCACGTAGTAAGCCCTCAATAAATACCATTGTTGATGATGGTGATGATGAAGTGGCAGAGGAGGGGCAGATGAGAAGGTGCCTTTAAGGCAGCCCCGCTTGCAGTTAGCCAATCCAATTTGGTAGAATAATCCAATTTTGTATCAAATGTACACCCGGAAAGCCAGCAGAGCATGTCAACCCCACATTAGCCGGTCTGAGGTGCACAGACAAGATCAATGTTTGTGGAGCTCCCCAGCAGGATCCCCCACCCCCCCCCCCGCCTCCCCTGACGTCAGTGTGTCAGCCTGATCAACTGGCTGCACTTCAGCCACCACTGACAGGGTGAGGAAGCCCCCAGGGCCATCCCCGGGCCCCGGCAGGACGATGCTGGGGGCAGAAGGGTAGGTGGAGGACTGTGGGGCCTCTCATACCCTTGAGAGCAACAGTCTGTCAGACGGACTCCTGGACCAATGGGGATGCCCCCTCTCTCAGCTACAACACCCCAACTGGACACCCCAACATATCATTTTCAGCCCACTTGGCTACAGTTTGCCCTGCAAGGACCCAGGCAAATTCTATGAAGTTCCGGTAACCGGTCAATGTCTGGAGTATACGGGGTCCTCAATTCTCTTCCCCCTGCCCGCTCCAGAGTCAGCCACGTCAAGCACCCAGAGGGGTCCAGGGCAGACTCGGTTACTGCCCAGCCAGAAGCCTGAGGCCCCCGCACCTCCACAGGGAAGTCAGCCCGGCCCCATCCCCGGCTAGAGGACCAAGCCACCCCCTTTGCCGACATCCTGACGGCGGGGACTCGAGGTTGGGCAACGAACACCTGTGGATGAGACACTCACTGGTAGCAGTTGTTGTTGAACTTGTTGTAGCTGGCAAAAGCCAATAAGACCCCAAAGCCGGGCCCCAAGGAGAAAAAGATCTGAGCTGCAGCGTCCACCCAGACCTGAAACACAGCAGAGGGAGACATCAGAGTCAGGAGAGGAGACCCTGACCCCGTGGCCAGCAACCGCCTCTGTCTTCTTGTGCAGGGACAACAAAGGATCCCCCCCAACCCGCCCCGTGCTGGGTCAGATCCCCATCACTGACACTGAGTTCTTGCTGCCCCATCTTTTCTCTCTTCCCCTGTCAGAATTCCGGCATGGACTCTGTCTGCTTCCCAGGCCTTTCCCGGGGCGGCTTTCTATCCCAGACCCTACCGGAGAACCGGCGGAAGGCCCAGCCCTGGTGCCTACCGAGCTGAGAGGAGCCTCTGCCTGGGGGGGGACACCACAGTCATCCGTGACCTACCCACGTCTGCCCATCCAAGAGGACTGAGCCCAAGCGGGCCTGCGGGTGACTGGCGCAGAGGAGCCGCTCCCTTCCAGCCTGCCATTCTCCTGCTCTATCACTGAGTGCCTGGAGTCCCTGTGCTGGGAAGTAGAGCTATGGCAGGGGTAGGAACACACTTCCTCCAAGAGGCCATGCCCCAGGGCCAACTTGGAAAGGAGAAAAAGGGAGCCACCTACTTAAGCGGTTGCCTGTCCAAATCCTCCAATGGGTGCATTGTGAGTCACGAAACGAACAAGATCAGCTGCCTTTTCTACTTGCCTGGCTAAAGACTCCTCCTCATCCTGGGTAAGTGACCCAGGAAATAAGGCCCGTTTATGATGGTATTTGTTAAGCACTTACTGTGCGCCAAGCACTGTACTAAGTGTCGGGGTAGATACGAGCAAATCAGATTGGACAGAGTCCCTGTCTGCATGGGTTTCACAGTCTTAATCCCCATTTTACAGACGAGGTTGCTGAGGCACAGAGAAGTGAAGGGACTTGCCCTGGTTCCCAGAGCAGACAAATGATAAAGCTGGGATTAGAACCCAGGTCCTTCTGACTCCCAGCCCCATGCTCTATCCACTAGGCCATGCTGCTTTCCTATCTAGTGCTAGGTGCTCAATACTTTGGTCTTGTAACGGTGGAAATTTGAACATCACTTCCTCCTTTACCCTCCTCAAGCCCTGATTTAGCAACCCATCTTCAGGGGGCTGCAGTGTCCCAGGGAGACAGGATAGTCCGTAGCGAAGATGATGGGCTTGCGTGAAATGCCTGCTTTCCAAGTGGTCCTCCTCCTCCTCCTCCCACAGCTGCTTCTGCCAGCTTACCCCAGTCTCCAGGAGTTTCTGCCAGTTGGGCTTCAGGTAGAAGAGGACACCCCTCCAGGCCCCCGGCAGGGTCGCTCCTCGGACGAGCAGGATAAATAGTATGATGTACGGAAATGTAGCCGTCACCCACACCACCTAATAATAAAAATAATAACAACTGTGGTATTAGTTAAGTGCTTACTAGGTGCCAGACACTGTACTAAGCGCTGGAGTAGATACAAGGTAATTGGGTCGGACGCAGTCCCTGGCCCACATGGGGCTCACAGTCTTAATCCCCATTTTACAGATGAAGGAATTTGGGCATAGAGATGAATAATCAGTTAATAATTATCATCATCATCATCAATCGTATTTATTGAGCGCTTACTGTGTGCACAGCACTGTACTAAGCGCTTGGGAAGTACAAGTTGGCAACATCTAGAGACAGTCCCTACCCAACAGTGGGCTCACAGTCTAAAAGCGGGAGACAGAGAACAAAACCAAACATACTAACAAAATAAAATAAATAGAATAGATATGTCCAAGTTAAATAAATAAATAAATAAATAAATAGAGTAATAATTATGGCATTTGCTAAGCGCTGACTATGCGTCAGGCTCTGTTCTAAGTGCTGAGGTAGATACAAAATAGTGAAGGGACCCTCCCCAGGTCACAGAGCAGACAAGTGGCAGAATTAAAACCCAGGTCCCTCTGATTCCCAGGCCCAGGCTCTATCCACTAGACCACGCTGCTTCCCTCTCCATCCCCCTCTCCATTCCCCCATCTTACCTCCTTCCCTTCGCCACAGCACCTGTATATATGTATATATGTTTGTACATATTTATTACTCTATTTATTTATTTATTTTGCCTGTACATATCTATTCTATTTTATTTTGTTAGTATGTTTGGTTTTGTTCTCTGTCTCCCCCTTTTAGACTGTGAGCCCACTGTTGGGTAGGGACTGTCTCTATATGTTGCCAACTTGGACTTCCCAAGCGCTTAGTACAGTGCTCTGCACACAGTAAGCGCTCAATAAATACGATTGATTGATTGATTGATTCCCTGTTGGGAAAAGCCCGTTGAGGAAGAGAGAAAGGCGGGGGCCGCAGTGGGTCAGTGTCGCTGGAAACCTGCCAAACCACCCCCAGCACCTTCAGTTCCGTCCCTCTGAGGCCTGGGTCCCCCCGGACGTCCCCTCTGACCCTGCCAGAAGAAACGTGCTCTAGGTGAAGAGCGGAGTCAAATCAACCAGGCATCCTCTACGAGAACTGTTTTGAACGACGCGATAGTTTTCTACCCGCGGAGCAGCTGCCGGCTGGCTGAGTCTCCCCTGGCTGTTGCCTTGGAAACAGGTCAGGAGTGCTGGGCTAGGCTAGATGGGGCCATTTCCCTGCCCCAAGGCTGGGTCCGGGGCAGCAGCTCCACTTATCTAGGGCCCGGCCTCAGCCAACCAAACCGAGCCCTAGGAATGGGTCGAGGTGAGGTCCACCCCAGAAGGAGGGAAGAGCTCTTTCTACGTGCCACTTGCCCGGTCCCTCTGCGTGCTGGCACCGTGCAGTTCCCCATGAATGTGCAACAGCGCGGCAGGGCCACAGCTGCTCTGGTCCCCTTGGCCCCCGGAGGCCTGAGCTGCTGGGAGGGGATGCGAACCTGAGCTCAGTCCACCTGTCCATGACCCAAATAATAATAATAATGGCATTTATTAAGCTCTTACTATGTGCAAATCACTGTTCTAAGTGCTGGGGAGGTTACAAGGTGATCAGGTTGTCCCTCGGGGGGCTCACAGTCTTAATCCCCATTTTCCAGATGAGGTAACTGAGGCACAGAGAAGTTAAGTGACTTGCCCAAAGTCACACAGCGGACAAGTGGCGGAGCCAGGGTTTGAACCCATGACCTCTGACTCCAAAGCCCGTGCTCTTTCCACTGAGCCACGCTGCTTCTCTTAAATCCCAAATCCCAGATCAAGTCCCCAGGAGCTCGACCTATATATAGACTGTGAGCCTGTTGTTGGGTAGGGACCGTCTCTATATGTTGCCGACTTGTACTTCCCAAGCGCTTAGTACAGTGCCCTGCACACAGTAAGCACTCAATAAATACGATTGAACGAATGAATGAATCCCCACCCAGCCTGACTAGATGGCCGCGGGGGGGTCTCTTCCAGTTTTCGAGACTTGCAGAGAAGGAGACCATGACCATGTCAGGGGAGTGCAGGAAACAGGATAAGTTGGCTCATCTCAACTAAACTCTGATTGATGAAGGCAACTTGAGCAGGGGGGAAATCATTCAATGGAATTTATTTAACGCTTACTATGTGCAGAGCACCTTACTAAGGGCTTGGGAAAACAAAAGAGTGGGCAGACACCTTCCCTGCCCATATTGAACTTATAGGTGGCCCAGCCACCCAAGATGGGCTGTCAACAGCTGCCTGCAGTGCCCCATTTGAATCAAAAGCCTTCCCCCAGTTGGCCCCATCTATCTGCCTATTCTGTCTCCTTGCCAACCCTGCTGCTAGCTCTCTTCCAGCCTTGAAACCTGAGCCCACGTGTGGGACGGCCTCTCTGCTCTGGCCAGCCTTCTCTCCCATTCTGTAAATCACGTTTAAAGCCTCCACCTCCAGGAAGCTTTCCCAATTGGATTTTCATGCTCCTCTACCCTCATCACAGTCCATAGCCCATTCCACCCCCCTCAACTCACTGTTGTCACCAACTGTTTGTATTAACCCACACAGCGTCTTCTCATTTATGATTACTTTATGGTCAGTTGTTTGGCCTCCTGTCAAACTGTGAGCTTCTGGAAGGCAAGGGATAAGTCCACCCCCAAACACCTCTGGACGTCCGCATGGAGTTCCGGCGAACACTCCATCAACACGGATTGACAAGGAGGAGGAGGACTGCCTTGCTACCTTCCCCCCCGCTGCTCTTCTCACCTTGCCAGATGTTTTGACCCCTTTCCAGATGCTGAAGTAGACAATCGTGAAGATGAGCATCAAGCAGAGGGTCAGCTGCCAGCTCACGCCCCCCAGGTCGTGCAGTCCTTCGGACCGATGCACCTGCAGCACGTGGCGGCTGGAAAGAAAGAGAGCAGCCCATCAGGGGAAGCAGGGGGACATCGAGGCGGATGCTGTTATGGTGGAATCACCCGGAGCTCCTGATTCACTCCTGATGCCTCCCAGACCGGTCGCAGGGGAAGGAACAGGAAGGGAAGAGCCGACCATTGTCAGCTCCCGGGGAGGAGTGGAGACAGGAGGACTTGGACTTGCTGACACTCATCCGGAGGGAAGGGCAACCAGCTAATAATAATAATAATGGTACTTATTAAGCGCTTACTATGTGCCACGCACTGTTCTAAGCCCTGGGGTAGATATAAATTAATCAGGTTGGACACAGTCCCTGTCCAAGATGGGACTCTCAGTCTTAATTCCCATTATACAGATGAGGAAACTGAGGCCCAGAGAAGTAAAGTGACTTGCCGAAGGTCACACAGCAGACGTGTGGCACAGTTGGGATTAGAACCCAGGTCCTTCTGACTCCCAGTCCCATACTCTAATAATAATAATAATGGCATTTATTAAGCGCTTACTATGTGCAAAGCACTGTTCTAAGTGTTGGGGAGGTTACAAGGTGATGAGGTTGTCCCACAGGGGGCTAACAGTCTTAATCCCCATTTTACAGATGAGGGAACTGGGGCCCAAGAAGTGAAGTGACTTGCCCAAAGTCACACAGCTGACAATTGGCGGAGCCGGGATTTGAACCCGTGCCCTCTGACTCCAAAGCCCGGGCTCTTTCCCCTGAGCCATGCTGTATTCACTAAGCCAGGCCTGCTTCCTGCTCTCACCCCCAGTGGAAGAAGGGCTGTTGGGAATCTGGCCCCAATCTTCCTGTTCCTCCCCAGACCCCCACTGCCCAGAGCCTCCCTGGCAGTAACACATCCCGCGACCCTGGCAGAAGCCCATCAGGCCCTGGATCCCTCTTAAGAAATGAAGTGCCGGGGCCCGGCCTGCGCTGGCTGGCTGGCTGTCTCCACTTACATGCACTTACGTATAAAATTCTTCAGCGGGAGATTTCGAATGGGGTGTCCAGGTCACGTTGCCATCGGCAAAGTAGTTGGTGCAGTTGCCCGTGTTCCAGGGATTTTTGCAGCTGGTCCACGGCAGTTGATCAGTGAAGGAAGAGATGAGGTAGTAGAGGGCCCAGGCCATGATGGTGTTGTAGTACGAGGCGATGTAGAAGGCGATGATGCAGATGGCATAGCCGATGCCTGGGTGGGCAAGAGGGAAGGAGCACGTGAGCGCTAATCTGTGGACCACCCCCCCGCCCTCTGGCCCAGGAAAGGAAGGGCAGATACACTATCGAGCCTAATGGGGTCCATGGGAACTAAGGCGGTAGAGCCCTAATAGGAACAGAGACTTGAAAGTAGGCCGGGGTCTGGCTTAAGGGCCCCAGTATTGAAGAGAACCAGGGGAAAACCAGAAATGGATCTGGATTCACTTGAGGGCCCGTTCCCTGGGACCACCCCGCTAAGGGCCTGCTGTCCCAGTAGCCCGGGGCACTGCATGTGCAAGGAGCCGCCACCCTCCTGTGCCCGCCAACCCCAAGCTCAAATTCTTGGAATGAGGGGGGGAGAGGATGGCCAGCGACTGGAGGCGTTCAAGTCCGATTAAACCTGGAGGCTCAGGACCCATGGAACCCGCAGACCGGCACGGCCCACGTGGAGCTCTGCCAACGCCTTTGGCGAGCACTAGCCAGAACCAGGCAAGGAAGGAAAATGTAACAGTTAATGGCCTCATGTTCTGGAGACTCAGGGCTGGGCGGGCTTGGGGAGAAAACCCTTGGACAGGGAAGTCTGGCAGTCAGCAAGGCCCCTTTCCAGTACGGAAAACTCTAGGAGGGTTTTTTTTAAAGCCAAACATGGAAACCAGTTTCCTTTTCACTCCTCACTCCCTTATATGGGCTGGTCTCACACCCAAGGCTCAGGCCAGGGCTGGTGCCTGGACCATCCTTGGCATTTATTCCTCCCCCTGAGAGGGGCTCGGGACCCCAGACAGTCCCCAGCTCTTCCCATTTACCTTTGAAAATTGGGCAAATTTTCTTCCATATGGAAATGCAGCCATTCCGGTGGTACTGGCCCAGGGCTAGCTCCATATAGAAGAGAGGGATCCCGCCAAAGATGGCCATGATGGTGTACGGGATGAGGAACGCACCTGCAACCAAGGAGAGGATGGCTCAGTTCACGCAGAGACTCCTCCGGGCTGGTGGGCGGCCGGCTGCGGTGGGACCACCCAAGCCAGGAGCAGGAGGAGCTGAGAACCCCTTCTCCCAGAGCCCCAGAATCTGGTTAGAGTGACCTTTCTGGCTACTCTGTGTGTCCCCCTGCCCCTGTCCTCAAAGACTGCAGGAGGCAAAGAGCGGATACATTTGGGGCTGCTGTTGGAAATACCCCAACAGCCACTATGCCAGGCAGAGGAGGGGACAGAGGGGCTGCATGGTCGGTCTGGATGGGACCGGCTGACTTCTTTTGCACCTACCAGTGTAAATTCACGTTTCCTCGGCATTTTATATACGGGGCTGGGGCAGCTTTGATTGTCCTGACAAAGTATTCCTTCCATAAAGTGCCCTGAGGTGTCTAAGGGTCGGTCCCTTTGTCGGCCTGTTCCAATCTGGCGGGTGGGGCTGGCTGGATCGTGCGGATCCGAGCGACTCCCTGGTGGTGAGTCTGGACCTCAATGGCTCCATCATCCTGGGCTGGGAGGGCTTTATGGCAGGGACGTGGATTGTCATCAGGACAATCCCAGCTGCTCCGACCAACGGTAGAACATTCAGAGCAAAGGTGAATTACCTTCTGAGCGAGATGAAGAGTCTGCCATTTTTTCCCATCCCACGCCCAGGTTCCTCTACATGTTCTGGCTCCACTCTCCACTCCTAGAGGTGGAGCTGGGGGTTCCAGTAAACTCCACCCCTGCAGCCTGAGCATGCTGTCCACCAATTTTCTTTTCATAGTATTTAAGCGCTTACTATGTGCCAGGTATGGTACTAAGCGCTTAGATGTACAATGATCAAGTTGGACAGAGTCCATGTCCCACATGGGGCTTCACGGTCTTAATCCCCGTTTTTGCAGATGAGGTAACAGGCACAGAAGAGTTAAGTGACTTGCCCAAGGCCACACAGCAGACAAGTGGAGGAGCCAGGATTAGTACCCAGGTCCTTTTGACTCCTAGGCCTGGGCTCTATCCATTAGGCCACGCCGCTTCTCTGCCTTCCAAACCACTTTTTCACTCGGGCTTGCCTCTTGCCCCACACCAAATCTTTGTCAGAGTTGCCATCTAAGAGCCCTTCCACAATTCAGCTGCCTCTTGCCTCTCTCCCACTACCAGCAGTCACTGAACCCAAAGAAAAACAGACAACATTCTGTCTGGCCCTAGGGGACTTGAGCGGCATCATGGATTCCAGCCCTGAAAACACCCCTGGGTCCCCCGAGGGCCTCCCCTCCCAAGTCCACCTTACAGGGAGACCTGGAGCTAAGCCCCCATTGGAAGTGAAGTAGGAAGAGGATGAGAAGCAGGGCAGGGGAGAAAAGTGAGGGGTGAACACTCACCTTGCTCTTTTCTGCTCTTGACCACCCCCGCAACAAGCCTCTGCTAAGTAGAGGGGTCACAGTGGTGGTGGAGGTCGGTAGGGCTGGAGGGCCACACCAATGGCTTGCGGTGGGTGGGAAGGCCACTGTCAGGGCTAGGAAAATTTCCAAATGGAATCACCCAGCTCTGACCAGGGGGAGAGAACTGACCCTCGTCTTCACAGAAAACACTCCCCAACCCTGGGCTTCTGGGCCAATTAGGCCAATCAGGAGCGACAATGTTCGATTCTGCAGGGCACTACATCTCCCAGTTCATCAGTACATCAATCAGTCATTTAATGGTATTTATTAAGAGCTTTACTGCATGCAGAGCACTATACCTAAACGCTTGGGAGAGTACACTACAACAGAATTAGCAGACAAGTTCCCTGCCCATACGGAGCTTACACAGGGCAACCAAAAGCCCCCACCCCACTGGCAGCCTGTAATAATAATAATAATGGTATTTATTAAGAGCTTACTATGTGCAAAGCACTGTTCCAAGGTGAGGATCTGTGGGAAAGAGGCCAGTTCAAGCCCCAGGTACTGACCTCCTCCATTCTGGTAACATATATAGGGGAAGCGCCACACGTTGCCCAGGTCCACAGCGTAGCCGATGACCGAGAGGAGGAAGTCCATTTTCTTCCCCCAGGTCTCTCGTTCCTCCTGGTAAGCCTCGGCCCCTGAAGCGACGGCAGTGACGGTGGTGGTGGTGGTGGTGGTGGAAGCCGGGGGGAGCGGGCACTGGGAGTCCTCGCTGGCTCCCACCCCGGTGCCAGGGCTCTGAATGGCCGAGTATCCATTGGAGATCCGGCCTGACTCCGTCTTGCCCCCCTGGCCCACTTGCCCTCTGGGGTCCTGCGCTAGGAGCCCGTTTTCCCGACAGTCTTCCCTGTCCTTACAGGCCGCCGGCTCTTTCTTGGAGTTCAGAGGCGTGGTCTCGGAACCGGACTTCTTCTCCATGCTGCCGGTTAGGAGATGACGCTGATGTCCATCTGCAACCGGTTGGGGTGCGGAGACCCAGCTCTCCAGCTGTTCTTGGTAAGTCCGGGTCCCCCGGGACTCTTCTCCTGGCTTTATGGCTTCTGGGCCACTGGCAGGGCCTGTTTCTAGGAAACAGAAAGGGCAGAAAATCCAGTTGCTTTAGCCATTATACACCTACAGCAGTTGAGACCACCATACATTTGTTTATTGCAAACGCTCAGGTCACATTTGTGGTATAAGAATGGGGGATGGAGATTTGGAGGGTCTGAGATTGGAGGGTCTGGAGGTCCCATTTTAGCAAATGCCTCTGATTAAGACTTTCCTCACATCCCTCTTACTTAGACTCTAAGATCATTGAGAGTAGGGATCAAGTGTACCAACTCTATTGTATTCTCACAAGTGCTTAGTACAGTGCTCGCATAGGGTATGTAGTCAATAAATGCTATTGATCGAGTGATTTGTGGCATCATTTTTAGGTTAATGAAGTCAGATCTCTTGCCCTTTGGGCTTTCACTGAGAGCATAACACAGCACAGCATTCCCACTGAATAACAGTAACCATCATTGACAGCCTCAGACCCCACTTCTGCTGGCCCCGGGGCCTGGGGCAGGAATCCCACCCTCTCCAGGTTCCTGGGCAGATCACCCTCAGTTTGTCATCCCGTGCTGCCTGTCCACTCAGAAAACTTGGCCCCGAGGCCAGCCACAGTCTGCGGATCCTGGGGCTGTGCCTTATTGAAAGCACGCCTCTTCCAAGAGGCCTTCCCTGATTAGACCCTCATTTCCTTTTCTCTCACTCTCTTCTGCTTCGCCCTTGCGCTTGGATTTTCTCCCTGCATTCACCCCTCCCTCAGCTCTACAGCACTTAGGTACATACCCATAATTTATTTATATTAACGTCTGTCTCCCGCTCTAGACTGCAAGCTCATTGCGGGCAGAGACCGTTATACCGAACTCTCCCAAGTGCGTAGAACAGTACAATGCACACAGTAAGTGCTCACTAAATACGATTGATTGATTGATTGGCAGGTCCTCTACAGGGCATAAAGCTCAGCCTCCTTCTGCCAGGAAGGATCACTCCTAGATCATCTGAAACAGCTGCAGAAGCCGCGGTGGCAGCAACCACCACCGGAGTACCCGGTTTACCTGCTCGGGCATCAGAGCCAGGCGTCTTTGGGCTCCCCGAGTGCCTCCGTCTCCTGGGAGGATTCAGAAAGCTCCAGAGCAGTTTCATGGTGCTGCCGGGAGCAGCGGAGGAACTCGGGCTGAAGCCAGCTCCAGCTCCCGCTCGCCTGGAGATTTGAGAAATCGAACAGGAAACACGGGAGGGACCCGAGCCCTTTTGAACTTTACCCTCTCGGTCTGTTATAAAGCAGGAGGCAGCCAGCCAACCTCCTCAGCTGGAGCACCGAGCTTCCCAAACCCTGGAAAGAGACTTTGAGGTGTTCCCAAGCAGATGGTGCCCATTCTGAGAAACCCAGGATTGCACCCTCAGTGACCCCGGGCAACAGGGATAGGGGAAAGTAACGGGCACAGGGGTGCAGCTACTACTACAGCCCAATACCAGGATAGCAGTCCATGGTCTCACCCAGCCGCTAGTCAACCGTTCTTGGTGGTGAAGAGCTGAGATCTCTTCTCAAGACACACTTTACCTCCAGTAACCTGCCTGAAGGCAGAGAGCAGACTGGACCGCTGCCGAAAAACAGGGAGCTCATGCAGCAGGCAGTCCTTAGCACCTCTGCCACAGAGACCGGGGAATTTCTGAGTTGAATCCCTTGCAGACTATGCCCCTGAAAACACAATAGCACACCTTTTTCTGGCCCCTTACCAGCCAAGTGTATGTTGCTCAGACGGCAGCGTTAAGATGGGAAAGGAATGTCCTTCCCCACTGCTTGTGGGTGCTCAGGGTGTTTTTGCAATCAATCGTATTTATTGGGCGCTGACTGTGTGCAGAGCACTGTACTAAGCGCTTGGGATGTACAAGTCGGCAACACATAGAGACAGTCCCTACCCAACAGCGGGCTCACAGTAGAGGTGATGGTTTGCACTGAATCATCTGCACTCTCCCACCTGGTCCCCCTCTGCCCAGCCATGTGCCTTGCAATCAATCAGTCATATTTATTGAGCACTTACTGTGTGCAAAGCACTGTAATAAGGGCTTGGGAGAGTACACTATAACTGACGCATTTCCTGCTCACAACGAGCTTACACTCCAGCAGTAGGGAGAACAAACAGGTGCAGTCTGTGGTCACAGAACAGAAGATCTCAAGAGTCTCACTACTGGCAGTGTCGTCTTGAAACTGAAGGACTACAAGACCACCATTTCCTGGGGAATACCTTCCCTGACAAACCCGTCAGCTTCCCTTTCCAGAAAAGGGGGAGAAGAGGCTGGGTCTTAAAACTGATCCAACTCGTCATCAATATTTATCGAGTGCCTACTATATGCAGATCACTGTACTAAGCACTTGGAAGGATGCGACACAAGCAAGGGAAGCAGCGTAGCCTAATGGAAAGAGCAGGATCCTGGAAGTCAGAGGACCTGGGTTCTAATCCCGGCTCTGCCACTTGTCAACTGTGTGACCTTGGGCGAGTCACTTAACTTCTCCGTGCTTCAGTTACCCCAGCTGTAAAAATGGAGATTAAATCCTACTCCCTCCCCATAGACTGTGAGCTTCCTGTGGGACAGGAGCTGCGTCCAACCTTATTATTCTGTATTTACCCCAGTGCTTAGAACGGTTCTTGGCACATAATAAGCATTTTAACAAGTATAATGATTATACCTGCCCTCAAGGTGTCTTCAGTCTAGCGGGAAAGACAGACACTAAAATTACAACTAGAAAGAAGCAATAAATTGTATAGGGTCAAGGGGCAACGGCTGAACCCCCATAGACCCAAGCTCAGCACAGGACATTATCCTGTCCTGTCCCCCCGGTTCAAAGATTTGACCATGAGAGCAGCGCCTCTGCTCCCAAGCCACCAGATACACCCCGTCTGAAGACCACAATCTCACACAGCACATCCTTTCCGATGCCCGACAAAGGTCGAGCAATCAAGAATCAACCTGAGTCTCGACCAGCAGTCCCACCACTGTACCAAGCCTCAGGACCCCCGCCATCCCCAGGGGAGCTGAAGCAGCCTGCCCAGACCCCTGACCCAGGGTGGGGGGACCCTTCAACCCAGATTGCAGGTCTCCCAAGCTGGAGGGTGTGCATTTTCTTCATCTGCAGGTGTACACATGCCCAAACATACACACACACACACACACACATACACACAGGGGCACACAAATGCACACGTGGACAACAGCGTTCCCTCATCATCATCATCATCATCAATCGTATTTATTGAGCGCTTACTATGTGCAGAGCACTGTACTAAGCGCTTGGGAAGTACAAATTGGCAACATGTAGAGACAGTCCCTACCCAACAGTGGGCTCACAGTCTAAGACTCTGGAACGTTAGTGAAGTAAAAATATTCTTGGTGATCTGGACCTGAAATGCTTGCTTGATAAGAACAGCACCAGTCCTCTCAGAGGGACTGGTGTCAGGTATGAAAAGCAACTGTTTCCTGTTAGTCAAGTAAAATGGTACTAGTTATTAAGCACTTCTCTATATATTCATCCTCAGCACTTGTAGATAAGCATATCCAATATTTCTACGTCTTTCCCTCAGACTGTAGCTCCTTTTTGGCAGGAACTATGTCACTTCTTTATTCCTTACTTCCCAAAGCAGCTAATACAGTGCACTGTAGCAAGTGGACTCTCAATTAATACTACAATTACTACTACTACTGCTACTAAAACTCCATATTGCCATCCTCTGGGAGTCCAAAATGTTGCTATGGATGATGAGATTTTAATTCTATGGGCGAGGATGGCTGAAGAAACTGGTGCAGGACTGTCAATCCCTTCCCCATCATGTGGCTGGGAAGACTGTCCCTTAATAACAACAATACTAATAATAACAACAGTGACGGTTGTTAAGCACTATGTGCCAAGCACTGTGCTAACTGCTGGGGTAGATACAAGGTCTCAGTTGAGGCACAGTCCCTATCCCACATGGGGCTCACAATCTAAGTAGGAGGGAGAATAGTTTCCAAATTTCCATTTTACAGATGAGGAGCCAAAGCACAGAGAAGTTAGGCAACTTGCCCCAGGTCATTCATTCATTCATTCATTCAATCGTATTTATTGAGTGCTTACTGTGTGCACAGCACTGTACTAAGCGCTTGGGAAGTCCAAGTTGGCAACATATACAGATGGTCCCTACCCAACAGCGGGCTCACAGTCTAGAAGGGGGAGACAGACAACAAAACAAAACATATAAACCAAATAAAATAAATAGAATTAATATGTACAAGTAAAATAAATAGAGTAATAAATCCATACAAACGTCTATACATATATACAGGTGCTGTGGGAAGGAGGTATGGTGGGGGGGGATGGAGAGAGGGAGGAGCAGGAGAGGAAGGAGGGGGCTCAGTCTGGGAAGGCCTACGATTGAATGAATGAATGAGAAAGACAGACAGTAGCAGAGACCCAAAGAGCCAGAGAAGGGGAGAGAGACGGTAGCAGAGAGCTGCAGAGACATAGATGGAGACAAAGAGACAGTAGCAGAAAGACAGAGAATAATAATAATAGTAATAATGGCATTTGTTAAGCGCTTACTATGTGCAAAGCACTGTTCCAAGCGCTGGGGAGGTTACAAGGTGATCAGGTTGCCCCACGGGGGGGCTCACAGTCTTTATCCCCATTTTACAGATGAGGTAACTGAGGCCCAGAGAAGTTAAGTGACTTAATAATAATAATAGAGGGAAAGAGACGGCAGCAGAGAGCTGGAGAGACAGAGATGGGGAGAACGGGAGGCAGAGACAAAGCAGGCAAGTGGTGGAGCCAGGATTAGGCATGTTGTCACACTTGCCTTCTAGAGGTCCTGGCACACTTTGATTCTGCCTCAACCCTGGACCAGTCGGTCACTACTAATTGCTGGAGGTCAGACTGGCCTTTCCAACGATGCTCACTCCTGGCTCCCTGCTGGGGTTTTCTCTCCCCGCATGCCCTTCCTCCCTCCCTGTGGGAGGCCCCATTTCAGTTCACCTAGAACTACCGCTCTTGACAACCCGCTCCTCTCCCTCCTCACAACTGTCAGCCAGCAGAGTGCAATGCCATGGGCGCGGACTGACTCTCTGGGTTGAACAATCTCCTTTCAGGAGACCCTGCTCGTCCTATCGAGGTTTAGTCTGGCATGTCGGAGGAACTGATGGAACTGCTCTAGAAGGTGAGTGGGACGAACTGGGTTTTCCAGCTGTAGAGAAGGCTGGACACCACAATGGTCTAGAGGCTTCCGTTCGGTTCAGCGCTCAATGCCAAACTGGGGCCACCCTCCATCTGTTAATCTTCCACAGGACATGCTATCGTTCATCTTCGACATTTTTGTATGGCCTTGCGTTATTCGGTAACAGACGCGGAGCCGGAATTCCAGTGCGGGTTGCTGCCAGAGAACTTTGGTGGAGGTGCGGGTGTGGGCTGGTTTCTGACCTCATTCTTCTTCAGAATGTCACGTGTGACCCCTTGCTGATTATGAAAAGCTGTTCATAATCCCGTGCCTGCCTTCTTGCTGGCTTGTGCCTTCAGCAGAGCCCCCAGCAACCACCGGCTCCTGAACGAGTGGATCCAGGGCTCCCGATGAAGCTCCGTCTGTTCTTTGGGAAGTTTCCCAGTGGACTAGGTTCCTTGCTGGGCATGACTGGCTAGAGTACGGTGGTGAGGGCTGACTATCCTTACAGGTATCACTGTTGAGCAGGGATTCTGTCAAGAAGATGTCACTGCTTACGAACTTCAAGTGGCTCGCGGTTTGTTATTTCACAGCGGCCATGGGGAGAGGCGGTGTGCCTCTGGTATGGCCCCTGTGGCATCGCCCCCGCAAACAAGGGGGTGCCACCCATCTCTGCCCCCAGCCCCTGCCCTGGCTCTTGTCTCGTTCGCTGCTGCCACTTGCCATCAGGCCCCGGAAAGCCTATGTCTGCCCAGAACCACCACCCCCACCACCCGGAGATCCTGCTCGCCATTCCAATTCGAGGAGATTTTTCTGATCTGTTCTTCTGCTCAAGAGAGCCCTGTCAGTCCTTGAGGCCATCCAAGAGGCCTTTCTTTTATTCAGAAGGTGGAGTACAAGCAGTCGTTCTATAACACGGGGCCGCTTTCCTGAAGAGCCTCGTGTTAAGATAAACTCTCGCATTAGTACTCCACCCCCTGGGGAGTAACACGGCCTAATGGAAAGGGCATGGGGCTGGGAGTCAGAGGACCTGGGTTCTAATCCTGGCTCCACTACTTGCCTGCTGTGTGACTGAGTCCCTTAACTTCTCTGTGCCTCAAGTACTTCATTTGTAAAATGGAGATTAAGTCCCCTTCCCTTTGACTCAGGCTGTGAGCCCCATGTGAGGTAAGGACTGCTACCTTGTATCTAACGGCATCTAGAAGTCTTTTAGAAGTCACAGTCTTTTAGACTGTGAGCCCACTGTTGGGTAGGGACTGTCTCTATGTGTTGCCAATTTGTACTTCCCAAGCGCTTAGTACAGTGCTCTGCACATAGTATGCGCTCAATAAATACGATTGATTGATTGATTGATAGACCGGTTCTTGACACATGGCAAGGGCTTAGCAAATACATAATTATTTTTATTATTATTACTCCCTAGCCACCACCGGGAACTTACTCACAAACAGTTTCTCTGACACCCCATTGCGTTCTCTCCAGATGCACATGTGTTGTCAGAAGAATGTTTCCTAAGTGGGCTTTCGCATTCTCTTCAAAATTCATCATGGAAAAACATGTTGGAGCAGAACTGAGTGCACTGCATTGGTGATTGCAAACTTATGCTCAGCCCATGTCCTGAGCACAAGCAGATGAACAGAATTTAACTTTCAAATCCCTGGTGGACTGGTAATTCTCTGCATCACTGCATAGACGGGCACTGGATTCTCCCAAGACAGACTGTCTAGAATTGGTTCTGCTGTCATCAGTCTCTCTAGATCCTTATCATCATCATCATCAATCGTATTTATTGAGCGCTTACTGTGTGCAGAGCACTGTACTAAGCGCTTGGGAAGTACAAGTTGGCAACATATAGAGACAGTCCCTACCCAACAGTGGGCTCACAGTCTAAAAGAGTGGGCTCACAGTCTAAAAGAGTCTTCCTTTCTCTTCACTGGCATTAGTCATGGTTACTCTGTTGAACTGTAGGGATCATCTCTCTGTATTGCTGAATAGTACTTTCCAAGCGCTTAGTACAGTGCTCTGACCAGAGTAAGCACTCAGAGTATAAGAGTTAGCACCATACTAAGAGCTGGGGTAGACACAAGCTAATCAGCTCGGACACACAGTCTATGTCCCACATGGGGCTCACAGTCTTAATCCCCATTCTACCAGTGAGGAAACTGAGTCACAGAGAAGAGAAGTGTCTTGCCCAAGGCCGTACACCAGTGCAACTGCTCTAGCTGCAGGGGACCCTGCAGGGGCCTCCCCCATCGGAACACTACTGTTGATAAGGAGGCTTCACTCCTGCCTTAAGAGCCACGGGGATTTTCACTATTTATAAAACGCAGGGCTGTTTACGGAAGGCGAGGTGGAAATGTCTGACAACAGAGAGTGACACCAGTTGGCTGAGATGATGTCGAAATTGGGGACGGGAGCCAACAGGGGTGCAAACCCTTTGATTTGCGCATGAGAACAAACTTGGAGCAGAGTGTTCAGTGAGTGGGGCAGGGCACTTACATCTATCATCCACTCTTAGCAGTTCTGAATACAAATGACGTCAATAGTCTACCTTTTTATTTATGTATTTGTCTTCTCACATTCTCGCTATTGCCAGCTACATCTTTCTCCTCCTAATGGCAAATAATTGTCTGCCTATACTCTGCATGGAGTAGGTGCTCATAGATGATAGATACTGATGATCATCATCAAAGATATTTACTGAGCACTTATGTGCAGAGCAGTGGACTAAGTATACTTGGGAGAGTACAACAGAGTTGGAAGAAACAGCCCATGCTCACAATGAGCTTACAGTCTAAAGGACTGACTGATGGAGAGGGAGGAAAAGAGAGGGACAAAGAGGGAAAGGAAGGAGGAAGAAATAGGTCGGGCTGGTTGGTTCAGACTGTAAGCTCGTTGTGGATAGGGAATGTGTCTGTTTATTGTAACTTGTACTTCCCAAGCGCTTAGTACAGTGCTCTGCACATAGTAAGCGCTCAATAAATACGATTGATGATGATGACGATTGTAATGTACTCTCCCAAACGCTTAGTTCAGTGCTCTGCAAACAGCTAGTGCTCAGTAAATACAACTGAATGAATGAATGAATGAATGAATGAACAGAGGCATCCCCATCCACCCGTTTCTGCATCATTACCTAGTCCCCAGAATCGGATTCCAAGAGGAAACCCAGGGTCAGGGCTGGAGCCCCTATTAAAATTTTGGCTTGCTCTCTGTCTGATATCATTCAGACCTTGACCTGTGCCACTTTGCCAGGGTAACGTCTGTGCCATCTTTCTGAGTCACACCCCTGCTTACCTAACAGCAAAGATTGTGGATTTCATTTCTTAACACCTGTGGGCTGGGCAGGCCCGCAGAAGAAGTCTAGGGGCCAGTAGATACTTGCACTTATCTGCAAGGCTACCTTGGAGAGTGTTGGACCCCCCTGAATGCATTGGGGCAGCCCCGTAGAGCTCTACTTGGGTGAATGGAACTTCCAAAGCCTGCAGATAATTAACACAGCTGAGTGATAATGGCAACAGTGATGATAATTAGTCATAAAGTGGCCAAGCCCGGTCCTTATTGTCTATCACCTTGATCAGCACATTCCAGTCAGCCCCTGTGGATGTTCTGCCCTTTGACCTCACGTGTTGCCTCAGGGTGATTTCCTTTTCTCTGCTTGAACCCAGGCACTTTTTAATTAGGGAACCTCTGGGGAGGAGGGACCTGAGATACAGAAAAAATGGTGGTCCGCATGTAAATATAAAAGTCTGTATCCAACATCCCCTACTGAACTGTGAAGGACTGGAAGCTCTGTTAATGTGAAAAGAACAAAACATCCAGGGGGAAGAGTAGTCTTCCACTTTTGCTGCATGTTACACATTGAGATTGCCCTGCCCATATGCCGTAGCCTGTTTTGATATACATATCTGCGTCTCTAAGGGTTTCCATTCCCACCCATCCCTCCTCCCCTTCCTGCCCAGACTTCAGTCTAATTTTCTTTCCATGACTAGTGCAGAGCCACAACCTAAGGAATCGGAATTGTGATTCATTATTCGTACAGGTTCCCGCCTATCTGTCACTCAACAATCTGCCCAGGGCGCCAATTAAGGGGAGAGCCCAGCTCTGTACTAAGCTCTCTAGAGATTTATCTAAGAAGCTCAGGGAGTCACACTGACCCTTGAGAAGCTTACAAACCAATGACACCACAAAGATACATATACAGCGTAAAGAGACGTGGTGAGATAGGGCACCGCTGGCAGGGATACAGAAAAATGATTCACCAGCACAGAAATGCCTGAAACAGACACAATTAGGCCTCTGGGATGCATACGTATAAAACAGAGGCTTTCTGGTGTGATTTGCTGAGAAGCAGCGTAGCTCAGTAGAAAGAGCCCGGGCTTTGGAGTCAGAGGTCATGGGTTCGAATCCCAGCTCTGCCGCTGTGTGACTTTGGGCAAGTCACTTAACTTCTCTGGGCCTCAGTTACCTCATCTGTAAAATGGGGATGAAGACTGTGAGCCCCCCGTGGGACAACCTGATCACTTTGTAACCTCCCCAGCGCTTAGAACAGTGCTTTGCACATAGTAAGCACTTAATAAATGCCATTATTATTATTATCATTATTATTTGTGTGACTGGGATCAGGTAGGGCTAACCTGGGAAAGCTTCCTGGAGCAGGATTGGCTCCAGCAGTTTTGGATGAGATGCTTGAGGTGTGTGTACAGATCTGTTGAAGGATATTTTTGTATATATGTTTGTACATATTTATTACTCTATTTATTTATTTTACTTGTACATATCTATTCTATTTATTTTGTTAGTATGTTTGGCTCTGTTCTCTGTCTCCCCCTTTTAGACTATGAGCCCACTGTTGGGTAGGGACTGTCTCTAGATGTTGCCAACCTGGACTTCCCAAGCGCTCAGTACAGTGCTCTGCACACAGTAAGCGCTCAATAAATACGATTGATTGATTGATTGATTGAAAACTTTTTGGTTCAGGTTTTACTGAGTCATCAGTCATTACCCCATCCTCTTCCTCCTCCTCTTCTTCCTCCTAAAAATGTTTGAGCTGTCCTGGCTTGTCCAGCAGAAGCCGGTACCCATCACTGAGCTGACAGAGCTACCCGCCAGTTGGCTCTTCATCCCTCCCTATTTCCTCCACTGCTCCCACCCTGAGCGCAGCCCTGGGCACAGTTACTTTCCCGTGGGTTGAGGCCCCTTTCGACACCCAGCCAGGCCGGGTCACGCCCCTCCTCCAGCAGACTTTCAGGCTGCTATTAGTCCATCAATCGGTGGTATTTACTGAGAGCTTACTGTGAGCGGAGCACTGTTCCAGGCACTTAGGGGAGTACAACACAGCTGGTAGACATAATCTCTGCTCAGATGTAGCTTAGAATCAAAAAGAACAGCTAAAAGAGCAGCATGCTGAGGGATTCGAACAGCACCTGTATATATGTTTGTACATATTTAATACTCTATTTATTTATTTATTTTATTTGTACATATCTATTCTATTTATTTTATTTTGTTAGTACATTTGGTTTTGTTCTCTGTCTCCCCCTTTTAGACTGTAAGCCCACTGTTGGGTAGGGACTGTCTCTAGATGTTGCCAATTTGTACTTCCCAAGTGCTTAGTACAGTGCTCTGCACATAGTAAGCGCTCAATAAATACAATTGATGATGATGATGATTCGAACATTAAGCCTCTCCTGTTGGGTGAAGAGGGCCACATGGTTTCCCTGGTGGGTGTACAATTTGTCTCTGACCGGACTCCCCCAGCCTGGTGGGCACTAGTCGGCTCTAATTTCCCCCAGCTTGGGGTAAGGGGGACCCAATCTAGCTCTGACCAGACTCCCCCCGCCTGGCCCTGACCAGGCTGTGGTGTATCTGCAGCTCATGCACAGGAGCTCCACCAACCCAGGGGACAAATTGCCTCCCACCAGGCTCTTCCTCCTCCCCTGGGGCGTCACCCAGGCCGGCAGAAGCCAGGGAAAACAGCAGGGCCAAGTCGAAGCAGTGATGCCCAGAGCCAAGCACCCAAAAAAGTCCTGAGCTGGTCAATGTCTGGTCCATGTCTGGTTCTAGGGCTGGGGCTAAGACACCTCAGTAGTGTTGGTTTAACCACGGCAGAGGTCCAGCATTGTTCCCTGCTTCTACTGAGCTCTTGCCAGAGAAGGGGTTTGCTCTCCCTTTGCGTTGACTGATACATCAGTGGACACCCAATGGGTGTGCCTCATTGATAGGGGACCTGGATTCCCCTTCCTCACCACCTGGCTCCTCTGGTTCAGTCCAGGGAGCCCTCAAGTCATATGCTTCCTTACCCCCTTTCTGATTAAGGTGTGAACCAAGCTGCCCCCAGGTAACAGGACACCTAAATCAGGATGGGCTTTCTACCTAGTCATCCTACAGTCATCCCGGGCCCTCACGGGGCCAGGGGGCACCCATGGGTCCAGCCAGCCTTGCAATCACCAACTCATCCAGTCATCTGGGACAAATCAAGTTTTTTGCTTAATGAATACATAGCATTTGGATTTTATTTATGTTTTACTTGGGTCCTTCCTGAAAGGAGGATGGGCTAGTAAGAAATGTATGGGCTGGCAACTTATTCACAAAATTTTCATCCCTCTCCCAACTTGCTGCCTCCATTTCCTCTCCTCGACCCCATGAAATCTGGCTTCTACCCTCTCCACTCCATGGAAACAGCCCTCTTAAAGGTCACAAATGATCTTCTTGCCAAAGCCAATGGTCTCTATTTCATTCTAATCCTCTTTGACCTTTCTGCTGCCTTCTACACTGTGGACCAAGCCCTGCTCCTGGAAACATTTTCTAACCTTGGCTTCACCGATACTGTCCTCTCCTGGTTCACTCTCCTATCTCTCTGGCTGCTACTCTGTCTCATTTGCAGGCTTCTCCTCTACCTGCCACCCTCTGACTGTGGGGGTGCCAGCCAGGTTCAAGTTCTGGCTCCCCCTTCTATTCTTCATTTATATCCACTCCCTTGGTGAACTCATTTGCTCCCATTTCTTTAATTATCATCTCTACAAGGATAATTCTCAAGTCTCCATCTCCAGCCCCGACCTCTCTCCTTCTCTGCAGTCTCATGTTTCCTCCTGCCTTCAGGGCATCTCTACTTGGATGTCCCACTCGCACCTCAATCAATCCATCTTATTTATTTAGTGCTTACTGTGCACAAAGCATTGTACTAAGCCCTTGGGGAGTATAATATAACAGTTCCCTGCCCATAATGAGCTTCCAGTCTAGAGGGGGACTCTCCAAAACAGAATTCTCATCTAAAACCTGTCCTCCCCGACTTTCCCATCACTGTAAACAGCTCCGCCATCCTCCCTGTCTCACAAGCCCATAATCTTGGCATTATCTATGGCTAGTCTCCCATAAGAGCTCAGTACAGTGCTCTGCACACAGTAAGCACTCAGTACATATGATTGAATGAATGAGTTCAACCTACCCATTTCTGTCACCAAATCCTGTTGGTTCTACCTTTATAACATCTCTAGAATCCACCTTTTCCTCTTCATCCGAACAGCTATCACCCTGATCCAGGCACCTTAACTACTGCATCGGCCTCCTCACTGACCTCCCTGCCTCCTGCCTCTCCTCTCTCCAGTCCACACTTCATTCTGTTGCCTGGATCATTTTTCTGAAAAAATATTCAGTTCATGTCTACTCACTCCTCAAAAAAAAATGCTTGCTCATTCATCTCCACATTAATCAGAAACTCCTATCACTTTTAAGGCACTCAATCAGCTCTCTCCCTCCTACCTAACCTCTGTGATCGATTACAACCCACCCATACCTCCACCAACCTACTCTCTGAACATTAATCTCATCTAACCTGCTGCCAAACCCTGACCCCTGTCCTCCTTTGGGTCTAGAATTGCCCGCCCCCCACCCCCGGTCATCTCCAACAGACCACCACTCACTCCATCTTCAAAACCCTCCTAAAATCACATCTCCAAGAGGCTTTCCCAGACTAAGCTCTTCATTTCCCCATCCTTCTTCCCATCTGCCTCGACTTTGACCATCATTACATACCCCTTAAAGCACTTTGCTATTCACCCTAGCCTCACTGCACTAATGTAAATATTCTTATACACCATTTCCCCAATTCCTAATCTATTTTAATATGTCTCTCCTTCTCGACTCTAGACTGCGGGCAGGGATTGTATGTACCAACTCAGTTGCATGTACTGTCCCAAGCACTTGGTACATTGCTCTGCACTCAGTAAATGAACAATAAATACCACTGATTTTTTTTCAAAAAAGAGCACTAAATGCAATTGACCCGGTCCGCAAATACCATGAGGGTTATGTGATCATCCAGACCCTCTCAACTAGGCATGTCCAGAGCAAGAGATTAAAGATCAGTGCTACTGTTTGCACTAGAGGTGAAGAGAGAGGTATCCAAGCAACACAAGTGATAAGCATGGAATCCGTTAGCCGAGGAAGTTGCAGTGGGAACCTATCAACAGATTCAAGAAAGGTTTAGATCGATTCATGCCCCAGTGGTTCCTAATGGGTTAGGGATGTAGAGAAGCAGCGTGGCCTAGTGGAAAAAACTCTGGTCTGGGAGTCAGAGGTCCTGGGTTCTAATCCCAGATCCACCACTTGTCTGCTGTGTGACCTTGGGCAAGGCACTTAATTTCTTTGGGTCTCAGTTACTTCATCTGTAAAATGGAGATTAAATGCTAGACTGTGAGCCCCATATGGATCAGAGACTATGTCCAACCTGATTAAATTGTATTCATTCATTCAATCGTATTTATTGAGCACTTACTGTGTGCAGAGCACTGTACTAAGCACTTGGGAAGTACAAGTTGGCAACATATAGAGACGGTCCCTACCCAACAGCGGCTCACAGTCTAGAAGGGGGAGACAGACAACAACACAAATTAACACAATAAAATAAATAGAATAGTAAATATGTACAAGTAAAATAGAGTAATAAATATGTACAAACATATATACAGGTGCTGTGGGGAGGGGAAGGAGGTAAGGCGGGGGGGATGGGGAGGGGGAGGAAGGGGAGAGGAAGGAGGGGGCTCAGGCTGGGAAGGCCTCCTGGAGGAGGTGAGCTCTCAGTAGGGCTTTGAAGCACTATCCCAGTGCTTAGTACAGTGCCTAGTCCTTAGGAAGCGCTTAACAAGCACCATAATTACTATTATTATTATTATGCTTAGTAAATGGCCAAGGTGTTAAATGAAAAAAGATGATGATGATGATGGCATTTATTACGCGCTTACTATGTGCAAAGCACTGTTCTAAGCGCTGGGGAGGTTACAAGGGGATCAGGTTGTCCCATGTGGGGCTCACAGTCTTAATCCCCATTTTACAGATGAGGTAACTGAGGCCCAGAGAAGTTAAGTGACTTGCCCAAGGTCACACAGCAGACATGTGGCGGAGCCGGGATTCAAACCCCTGACCTCTGACTCCAAAGCCCGGGCTCTTTCCACTGAGCCCTATACTATTCCTCCCAGCACTGGCCACTGACTACTGTCAGACTCAGAATTCTGGAGTGGATGGAACATGTGCTAACACAATTATGGCATTTTTAATAAAAAAAAAATATTCTTAATAGCCCACATCCCTTTCTATTTGCACCTGCTAATCTGCTTCTTCTCAGCCCCAGAAGGAGGCTTTCAAAATTAGTGGGGGGGGAAAACGAACAGTCCCAAGACCATTTCTACACACTAAGCGTTAGCGTCCAGATTGGAGAAGCTAACTGGCAGGGTGGGAAATTTTGGATTTAAGAGGAGAGGAGAATGCGGTCACAGCACGAGGATAAGCTTGTATGTGCCGGAGGTAACATATATTTGGAAGGGACTTGGAGCAAAATCCCTTCAGCTGCTCAGAGATCTCTAAAATACCCATTCCAGCTGGGGATGACCAAACTCATCCCAGTCAGGACTGCCCAGCTTTGAGGCTGTTTCGGTGCTTGCCTTGTATGGCAGAAGAGGAGGTGAATCCAGGAACCGTCATTCAGTAAAGCTCACTCTCTCACAGGATTAACCCCCGGAACACACACTCCCTCACAGAGCCAGATTGCGTCGATTTCCCTACTCAAACATCACTGGAAAAAGTCAAAGGGTACGGGGCTGGACTGTGTCCTGCCGCCCCTTCATCCAAACTCTGATACAAAGTTAAACTTTTCAGCCACTCAAGACCAGTAATGCTCAGCTTCATGAGGTTGCCTGACTTCTGCCTGGACGGGCTGATAAACTCTGGACCCTTGTGTGAAAGGCTACTGGAGAGAACCTCATTCCTTAGAAAGCCACTAAGTGCCATGGCACCTTTATGTCAGACGCCCCATTCTGACAGTCATCTGGCCAACCAGACACCAAGTCCCCAGACCCTGGGGCACCGTTATTTTTACCCCCAGTTTCTAATGGATTCCCTCTGGCAAGAATCCTCTCCCGAAGAGCATCGAGCTGAGTTTCTCGACTCCTAAAATTCCCTGTCAGTTTTAAAAATCAACTCTCCCTTTGGTGCCGTGGGAAAAGTCATCCCAAAAGGCTACTTGCAAAGGCTCCATTGATACCAAAGCCCTCAGGACCTTATGGCCCTAAGGCCCAATGTTGTCCCTCGACACAACAGAGATGCTGAGAGGAAAGACTCGAAGCTCCTGACATCAGGGTCCCTGCACCTAATCCTCTTGAGAATCACAGAGTCAAAATTCCACACTTCCACCTCTCCATGCCCAAACCCCCAAATGATCCAGATGCTTTCCCCGCACTCTCCCAAACCCCTTTACTTTTCCAAATTTGACACCACTCTCAATGTTGGACAGGTTCTCAGGTGATGATGCCATAAACGACGGATGAACCTCAGTCGGAAGCCAAACCTATCCAGTTTTTGATCCAGTGGCACAAACTCTTAGGGTTCTCTGACCAACATTACTCCACGGAAACATTCACGTAAAACTGCAACTGTTCATTCAATCCTTCCCCCATTCATCGGTGATCAACGCTAAGCAAAACACCCGTTTTTGTCTCATAAATGAAGCTTCCACAAAAATCAGCTGATTGAAATTCTTTAGCTTTGGAGAGTTTGCCGAACCCAATATAAAGTCAGGGGAGAAGGTGAGTTTTGAATTAGAAATGCTGGATGCTCTGTGTGGGCAACGACTCCCCCAGTAACAAACCAGTCAAGGAATACTGGGACCAGTTTAGTCATTTAAAGCAAGTATGAATCTTTTCTGCAGAAATGCCTGCATCAGGCAGCTGTAGGGCAACTGATGCCCAGAAAAAAAAAAAGCCAATTAAGTTCAAGTTGCCAATTAAGACAGGGAGGAAACATAGCAAGC
Organism: Tachyglossus aculeatus; assembly: GCF_015852505.1. Taxonomy (NCBI): domain Eukaryota; kingdom Metazoa; phylum Chordata; class Mammalia; order Monotremata; family Tachyglossidae; genus Tachyglossus; species Tachyglossus aculeatus. The sequence goes on from NC_052082.1 coordinate 50,219,694, forward strand.
TTTCTCTGTAGCCCAGTGCCACCCTCTTCCCTGTTACCTACCCCCTGTAGGTAACATCCCCACCTAGGCACAACTCAAATCCCCTCACCCCAATTTCCAGTCCGTCCTTGCCAGAGCAAGGAACTTAAGTGACAGCAGAATAAACTGAAAGCGACAGAGGAGGGAGAAGCCCAGGACCACACGACTCTCCACTGGAAAGCGAGGAGAGGGTCTTGGAGAGAAAGGAGACGGTGGTCGAGCCCCTCGGCAGTTCACAAAAAAGAATTCCAAGAGCTGGGGCTGAAACCCAAACGAAAAGGTACCTGCCTTTCAGATGCGTCTGAGGGCCTTTTCCCAGGGAGTTATCCACGTCTCCGTAACCCTAACCCTAAATTCACTCCGGAGGCTCTGACACTGAGCCTGAAGCCCGTCCAGCACGCCGGGGAGGTTTTTGTACTCCAACCCTCTCACATGGTCTGATTTCCAGATAATCCGCTGCCAAAGAGCTCTTTAAGAATTTTTTGCGTCACTTTTAGCCCAATAAACTTTAGGTTTCACGGCGGGTGCAGCCCGGGTTCCTCCTAGAGGTTGGTGGCTGCATTTTACCCGGCTTGATTAATTGGGGAGCGCGGCCCCCGCCAGCTGGGAGAGGTTGGGAGGAGGAAGAGCGGGAGAAGGAGAGCCAGGGGAGGGGATTTCACCGGCTCCAGCAAGACTTTCTGACCTGAACGCTAATCCGCCTCCTTCTGGAAGCCAGGCCGGCAGCCAGGGCAGGGAACTCCGACCAGGACCGGTCCTCTGGGAGTCCAGCCCGGTGTGGGAAGGAAGAAGGAGCCCCTGAGCTCAGCTGCAAGCCTCCAGGTTTGCTCTCCCATCCCTCAACCCTCAGGGGTCAGCTCGCCCAAGGCCTCAGAATGAGCCACTGGTAGTGGTCCTTAGCCAGGGGCTACTCTGTGCTGAGCGAGAGGCCCGGCTGTTGGGAAGGTCTCCTGGCCCTCCAGCAGGCCTCACCAGCCGCCGGGCCCGTGCTGGACCCGGCCTCAGCTGGGCCTCCTCAACAGTAACGATGCCATTTGTTAATCACTTACCTTTAGACTGTGAGCCCACCGTTGGGTAGGGACCGTCTCTATATGTTGCCAACTTGTACTTCCCAAGCACTTAGTACAGTGCTCTGCACACAGTAAGTGCTCAATACGATTGATTGATGAGTGCTGGGATACAAGGTAATCAGGTTGTCCCACGTGGGGCTCGGTCAAAATTCCCGTTTTCCAGATGACGTCAGCGAGGTCCAGGGAAGTGAAGCGACTATTCTATCTATTCTGTTTTGTTAATATGTTTGGTTTTGTTGTCTGTCTCCCCCTTCTAGACTGTGAGCCCCCTGTTGGGTAGGGACCGTCTCTATATGTTGCCAACTTGGACTTCCCAAGCGCTTAGTACAGTGCCCTGCAATCAATCAATCAATTAGGGGAAGCAGCGTGGCTCAGTGGAAAGAGCACGGGCTTTGGAGTCGGAGGTCATGGGTTCGAATCCCGACTCCACCACATGTCTGCTGTGTGACCTTGGGCAAGTCACTCATTTTCTCTGAGCCTCAGTTACCTCATCTGTAAAATGGGGATTAAGACTGTGAGCCCCCCATGGGACAACCTGATCACCTTGTATCCCCCCCAGCGCTTAGAACAGTGCTTTGCACATAGTAAGCGCTTAACAAATGCCATTATTATTATTGAGCGCTTACTGTGTGCAGAGCACTGGACTAAGCGCTTGGGAAGCACAAGTTGGCAACATATACAGTCCCTGCCCAACGGTGGGCTCACAGTCTAAAAGGGGCAGGGAAGCTTACTGCACACAGTAAGCGCTCAATAAATACGATTGATTCATCATCATCATCAATCGTATTTATTGAGCGCTTACTGTGTGCAGAGCACTGTACTAAGCGCTTGGGAAGTACAAGTTGGCAACATATAGAAACAGTCCCTACCCAGCAGCGGGCTCACAGTCTAAAAGGGGGAGACAGAGAACAAAACCAAACATACTAACAAAATAAAATAAATAGAATAGATATGTACAAGTAAAATAAATAGAGTAATAAATATGCACAAGCATATATACAGGTGATTGATTGATTGATTGACTTGCCCAAAGTCACCCAGCTGACAAAAGGCGGAATCCATGACCTCTGACTCCCAAGCCCGGGCTCTTGCCACTGAGCCACAATGCTTCTCATTCATTCATTCATTCATTCAGTCGTATTTATTGAGCGCTTACTGTGTGCAGAGCACTGTACTAAGCGCTTGGGAAGTACAGGTTGGCAACAAAATGGAGGCCCCCAAACTCCCAGCAGGCTTTGCAAAAAGGTCAGGCCCCAGCGGGCGTCGCGGCCGGAGCGCCCCCTGCCGGCCGGGCAGCTCCTCGCGCTTCTCGCGCCGCCAGGGACGGGGCTCTGGTGCCACCGTGCGGCCTGCCGGGGGACGGCAGCCGCACGTCGGGAACCCCGGTGGAATTCGGGCCCAACACCCTGTTCCAGAGAGAGATGACCAATTTCTCCAATCAATCAATCAATCAATCAATCAATCAATCGTATTTATTGAGCGCTTACTGTGTGCAGAGCACTGTACTAAGCGCTTGGGAAGCACAATTTGGCAACATATAGAGACAGTCCCTACCCAACAGTGGGCTCACAGTCTAAAAGGGGGAGACAGAGAACAAAACCAAACATACTAACAGAATAAAATAAATAGAATAGATAGGTACAAGTAAATCAATCAATCGTATTTATTGAGCGCTTACTGTGTGCAGAGCACTGTACTAAGCGCTTGGGAAGTACAAACGGACAACATATACAGTCCCTACCCAACAGTGGGCTCACAGTCTAGAAGGGGGAGACAGAGAACAAAACCAACCATACTAACAGAATAAAATAAATAGAATAGATATGTACAAGTAAAATAAATAAATAGAGTAATAAATATGTACAAACATATATACATATATACAGGTGCTGTGGGGAAGGGAAGGAGGTAAGATGAGGGGGATGGAGAGGGGGTGAGGGGGAGAGGAAGGAAGGGGCTCAGTGTGGGAAGGCCTCCTGGAGGACGTGAGCTCTCAGTAGGGCCTTGAAGGGAGGAAGAGAGCTAGCTTGGCGGATGGGCAGAGGGAGGAGGGCATTCCAGGCCCGGGGGGTGATGTGGGCCGGGGGTCGATGGCGGGACAGGCGAGAACGAGGCACAGGGAGGAGGTTAGCGGTTGCAGAGGAGCGGAGGGAGCGGGCTGGGCTGGAGAAGGAGAGAAGGGAGGTGAGGTAGGAGGGGGCGAGGTGATGGAAAGCCTTATAGCCGAGGGTGAGGAGTTTCTGCCTGATAACTTCTCTTTGCCTCAGGCCGGCTAGTTAGAGGGACAGTAAAAGGCCCAGAGGTCCTCAGTCATACAGTGAGTCATTGCCAGGACTGGTCCCAGAAACCAGAGCGCCTGAGGACACAGACCAGGCTTTGCCCAGATTCACACTGCCTTAGATGCTTGTCTGAAAGTTTCCTTTCCACACCCACTCAGATTGCTTCCTTCCCAGGGGTCTCATCAGAGATATTACCCCCGACTTACTCCTGTGTTTTTTTTATCCTGACCCCAGGGGCCCCCTGGTTTACTCTCCCTCAGATGCAAGATCTGCTTCAATCAATCAATCAATCGTATTTATTGAGAGCTTACTGTGTGCAGAGCACTGTACTAAGCGCTTGGGAAGTACAAGTTGGCAACATATAGAGACAGTCCCTACCCAACAGTGGGCTCACAGTCTAGAAGGGGGAGACAGAGAACAAAACCAAACATACTAACAAAATAAAATAAATAGAATAGATATGTACAAGTGAAATAAACAAATAGAGTAATAAATATGTACAAACATATATACATATATATTTCAGCTTCAAAGTAAGGCTGAAGGGGATTGGGTTCAGGACTTGAGCCCCAAGGGACAATTTCCAACCAGAGCCTGGAAGCAAAGTCCTCTCATTCATTCAGTCGTACTTATTGAGCGCTTACTGTGTGCAGAGCACTGTACTAAGCGCTTGGGAAGTACAAGTCGGTAACATATAGAGACGGTCCCTACCCAACAATGGGCTCACAGTCTAGAAGGGGGAGATAGGCAACAAAACGTGTAGACAGGTGTGCAGAGCACTGTACTAAGCGATTGGGAAGTAAAATTCAGCAACAAAGAGAGAAAATCCCTGCCCACAAAGGACTCATAGTCTGAAGGGGCAGAAAGGGGTGGAAAGGAATTTCTGCCGCAGTGTCCACAGTGGAACCAACACACCATGATTCTTGGACACCATGGGTATGAGGGACCTGAACTGAGAATATAGTCCGTTGTGCGTAGCCTCATCCCAGCATCCACCTCTTCCAGGAAGACACCCCTGAGTCTGTGAGGATGTCTGGTGCTTGGGATTTCTGGTACCCCCGAATAAACCCGAAAAAAAAGCCCAAATCCCAACTCCCACCCAGATCCATGAACAGAAACAGCATGAGGGGGTTGATGCAGGATTGAGGGGGGTGGAGGGCTTTACCCTTAGAACAGTAATTTGCATGTAGTAAGTGCTTAATAGGTGTCATTATTATTATTACTATTATTATTATTATTACCTACCTGTGTCCCATCATCATGTCCATCGCCAAGGACAGGAAGCACCGGTGGTCACCTCTGACAAAGTGCCTGGGCCTGCCCAGTCCGGGTTGATCTGCTGCCCTTCTGGATGAATGAGAAATTAGGGAAGGGAACCCTTCTTCTCTTCGAAGCCTGCGTAGTTTGGCTCCCATGCACTGCACTAGCTCACACCTGGCACCATTTAGGGATCAGGTCTTTGGCACTGTCTTTGCCTGACTTCACTCTGTGGCAGGCTGCACCTTCAGGGGCTCTGGGCCTGTTGGAAACACCAGAAAAAAGGCCGTGAGCCAACTGGGGAATGACTGATGAAATGAAGCCGGAGCCTCGTGCCGTACCCCGTGGGGGCAGTTCTTCAAATTTAACCCGCAAAGCGGCCTTACTCACTCTCCATGCTCTAGCAGATAGCTTGTCCTGTCGGAGAGCGCCGCCATTTCCTCTGAAATCTGGAGTCCCACCGGGAGCAATATGGTGATGATGATGAGGGCACTTATTAACTGCTTACTATTTGCAAAGCACTGTTCTAAGTGCTGGGGAGGCTACAAGGTGATCAGGTTGTCCCACGGGGGGCTCACGGTCTTAATCCCCATTTTACAGAGGAGGTAACGGAGGCACAGAGAAGTGACTTGCCCAAAGTCACACAGCTGACAATTGGCGGAGCCGGGATTTGAACCCATGACCACTGACTCCAAAGCCCATGCTCTTGCCACTGAGCCACGCTGCTTCTTTAAGCAGCATGGTGGGGTGGAGGGGTGTTAGAGAGCAGCCCCCTAAGGGGAAACTTTCCACTATTCTGGACAAGAGACAGACCCCCGGAGGAGAAGGGAGGCTCAATCCCAAACCCAATCATGGTCACCCCATAACTCTGCTTTCTATGGAGCAACTCACTGACCCAGTTACTCTTTTGTCCTCTCTCCCAGAGCAACTTCTTCCTAAACTCCTCTGCCCACATTTCCCTGCCAGCCACTTTCAGAAGACCCTTGAGCAGATCTAAAGTACTAAAAGATGCGTGTCCACCTCACCTCCAGATAATTAGCTTAGGTCGACTGTGGCTTTTACTGTTTAGACCTGTACAATGCCTAGCATGCCCTGAATAAATAAGCGTTCAAATTATTCACATTGAAACCACCCATGGACTCGCTCTTCTTAAACTCAACCAGTGCTTGGAGAAACAGCATGGCCTAGTGGATACAGCATAGGCCTGGGAATAAAAAAAGATCTGGGTTTTAGTCCTGGCTCCGCCGCTTGTATGCTGTGTGATCTTGGGCAAGTCACTTCGCTTCTCTGTGCCTCAGTTACCTTATCTGTAAAATGGTGATTAATACTCTGAGCCCAATTTGGGACATGGACCGTGTCCAACCTAACTAGCTTGCATCTACCCCAGTGCTTGATACAGTGCCCGGCACAAAATAAGTATTTAAGTACCATTAAAAAAATGCTTCAAACTAGGCTGCAAGATCACATGCTTACCTCAAGAATATTTTCCTTGGCAGTTTGTGGGCCTTGAGCAACAGCGGCCTGAGGCTGTGAATCCCTAGAAAGCAGAATCAGACCCAGGAAGTACTTACTATTTGAGTCCTTAGAGGTGAAATATTAGCAGTCAGAGACCATAGCTGTTGAATGTGCCATGCAGGGCCAAGCACAGACAAATGTTTAATAAATACTTTGGAACATGGTCCCCAAATGCCTAAAAATCATCCTTCTGTAAGCCCATGTCAGTCCCATCTAATTTTCTTGCCCCACTTAGTGTTCTAATCTCTCCCTTTTTCTTGATGAACTTTGGCTTTCTTTTCCAGGCTTGGGCACTGTTGATATTAGACCGTTAGAGGTAGGTGATAGATCCCTGCACAGCCTCGGACCTGACCCAACGGCCTTAAGGGAGACAGAACAAACACAGCCAAACTCAAGACAAGATGGCCCATGCTTCTCTCATCTTGAAGCTCCTAGGTTCCAATCAATCAATCGTATTTATTGAGCGCTTACTGTGTGCAGAGCACTGTAATAAGCTCTTGGGAAGTACAAGCTGTCAACATATAGAGATGGTCTCTACCCAACAATGGGCTCACAGTCCACCACACTTGCTCAATGAACTGCATGTGAAGAGGATTTGCTCAGCCCAGCAGGGAAAGCCTTACCACTGCCGAGGGGACCCTCACTTCTGGGAAGGCTGGGCGGGACGGGATCATCCAGCCACTGGGCTGGGCTCGGGCCCTGGACTCCAGGGGCTTGAGCAGGTCCAGCCCAAGATGCAGATTTTCAGCTCATGCAATTTTTGGGAGTGGGGTTGTCTTGTTCCTTAGGAAGGAAAAAAATCGGTGCCCTGTCAGGAGCAATAGCAGCATCCGAGAGGAGCCGCACCCCCCAAAACACACTGCTTTGCCACATGCTTATTCCCCTATCCAAATGGCTGCAGATGGTTTGAATTAAACCAATTTTAATTGCAGTTGTTGGAGCTTGGAGAAAGTAAAGGTCATCCCAACCATTCTGCTTTGAGAGCCGCCCCCAAAATATTAGAGAGCAGTGTGTCCTAGTGGAAGGAGTACAGGGCTGGGAGTCAGAGGACCTGGGTCCTACTTCCAGCTTCACCACTTGTCTGCCGTGTGACCCTGGGCAAGTCACTTCACTTCTCTGTGCCTCAGTTACCTCTACTGTAAAATGGGGATTAAGACTGTGAGCCTTATGTGGGACAAGGACTTTGCCTAACCCAATTATCTGACATATTGTAAGAGTGAAAAAAAATCCAAAATTCTGCTCACTGTTCCAAATGTGTTAATGCCGGACTGGAAGGACTTTGCCAAAGCCCATCAACCGGCAAGTTCAGGCTCTTAGTGGAGATTAATTTCCCCCACAGGCAGTGCCCAGTTTCTCCGTGCCAGGAACAACAATCCGGATCTGCAAGATGTGTCTAGAGGAATGGATTTCTAGTAGCCTGGGCAAACTGAAATTACCACTGCCATGCAGAGCCAAGCAACTGGTGGGCTTCCACTACCTCCAGAGGTCGAGGAGGGCAAGGTGGCTCCAGTCTGGATTCTCACCCCTGCACTGTACAGAGGCATTAGGGGCCTCACAGGACCTGCTCAGACACATCCTCAGGGCTGGGAGAGGTCTCTGTTTCAAGCCTTCCACAGAAGGGGCATCTACCTTTACCCTCAGCAACTTCTAACACCTTGGAATTCTTTCTTCTACTACACTAAATCCCCTTTGCTTTTTTTCAAGTGCTTAATATGGTGCTCTGCACACAGTAAGTACTCAGTACCATTGATTGATTGACTCAGACCACTCATTCTTGTTCAACAGACAATGGAGATGGGGAAAGGATCTTTCCGTCTTCACCTGCGTCATCTTATTTTTCATTTACCCTGGTACTTAATTCAGTGCTTTGTACAAAATAAGCTCTCAGAAAATTCCAAAGTTCACACAAAACCCTGCCTTTAAGTTATTGAACTAAAACTGGGCTTTGTTCACATCTGGCAGACCACTGCCCTCCCCCTCCCAGTGGAAAGAGCCCGGGCTTTGGAGTCAGAGGTCATGGGTTCAAATCCCGGCTCTGCCAATTGTCAGCTGTGTGACTTTGGGCAAGTCACTTCACTTCTCTGCGCCTCAGTTACCTCATCTGGAAAATGGGGATTAAGACTGTGAGCCCCCCGTGGGACAACCTGAACACCTTGTAACCTCCCCAGCGCTTAGAACAGTGCTTTGCACATAGTAAGCGCTTAATAAATACCATCATTATTATTATTATTATTATTCAATGACCCTCTTGAAGTCACACCTCTCCTAGGAGACCTTCCCTGATTAATCTTTCACCTCCTCACCCTATATCCTCCGCTACTGCCATTTCGGTTCTTCCACATCACCCAAGCACATGGGTCCTCTAAACTCCTTGCAACTTATTTTCGTTTCCATCTCCCCCAAAAGACCGCAAGCTCCTTGAGGGCCGGGATCATCTAATTCTATTGTTCATTCCAAAGTGCATGGTATACACAGTAGGGGCTCAGTAAACACTACTAGTTGACAAGAATCCTCACACCCTCAAACCCACCTCTCGTTGTGCCCGTTAACTCTCTCTACCAAGCATGGTTCTCCCTGTAAGGTTTCTCTTTCACTAACGGGTACTTCTGGCTGGACCAGTTCCCTTTCAAGGACGGAGATTAAAGACTGCACATATGTGGTTTGGATGGCCTACAGAGCACAGCATTGCTGCTCAGATGCTGAAGCAGCTGGGCTCTTGAGCCTCTTGCAGTCTCTCTGGGAGGCATCTGTGTGGGTAAGTGGTAGGTCACTTTAGTTTGCAGTTAATTGTGGAATCAATCGCTTGTCAAGACCACACACGCCACTGGCTTCTCATTTAGGAAAGTGTTTTATTCAAAAGCTTCATAGCACCGTCTAGTTGTCAGAAAGAACGCTCCCCACCTACCCCACCCGCAACGCAGAAGTTAAAAACAACAATTTAGCTCAAGCTTCCCTATACTTTAACTCTGCTTGTGATCAGATTTCTGGTCACCTTGCCTTGCCTCAGCTCCCTCCGAGGCCCAGCTTGAGTGCGATTTGGGTTTGTGTCACCGGGCCCCATTTTGACCCAAAGGAAGAGAAATGGAATAGGACTAAATTGACTGTCAGTGGGTTCCTGTTCCTAGATGGGGTGAGAGGCAGGAAAATCCAAATTGAGGAAAACTGAACTGGGGGCTGGAGATCTGGGAAGGGCAACACCCCTTGCATAAACCGGGCAGATGGGCAGCATGGGACTGTTTTCTGGGTATGGACCTCGGCGGGGAGGAGGGTTTGGGGTGGAATCTTCCATCGCAATGTGTGGGATGCTGAGAAAGGGGTGGCTTTCTCTTTGTGGCTCTGGGGGTTAGTCCAGCCCCCGGAGGTCAAGAAGTTCTAAAAGGGCTAAAATCAGCCGCAGTTGCCACTGATGGTATGGGCCCTGGGATAAGGGAAAGAGAAAAAGGGGAGCAGGGGGAGGTGAGGAAACCGGGTGACCACGTTTGCCTTTCCATGTTCTGACAGAGAAGCCTGACTTGGAGTAACAGCGTTTTGATTCAGCAGTAGAGTATAAAGCACATTTCCCCAGGGGACCCAAGGGGCGTGGGCTGGAAAACCACGAGTCTGACTAGGTCTAAAGGAGCACCCAGCCACTCCCTTAACTCTGGCTTCCACCTCACGGCTCCCCATCGCATCTACTTCTGGTCACTTGTGAGGAGGCAAGAATTAGAGGGGGTGGTCACTCTGCCAAAGCCCCCATGGGGTCCCAGGCGGGAAGGACGATTGGCTCCTGCTCCAGCACGGCTAACACTTCCTCGGGCACATGCTTACGGTCCACCACCACCTCGTACACGTACTCGGAGAACCAGTCGTCAGTCATGCACAGATAACCTGGGGAGGAGAACAGAGGCATGGTCAGTTGGGAGGATGGGGTCAGGGAACTCCGACCACAGAGCAAAGCACCCGTGAATGTTGGCTTCTCCCCTTGGCCCTCGGACCTGGAGACCCCCTTCCGCACAGCCTGTAACCTCCTCCTGCATGCCTCTGCTGCTGCAGGTCTCCCTCTGTTAGCTGTGGCGGTAGGAAAGAGAAAGCATTCCTCCAGCCCCCACGGGTGCTACCTCGCTGCAGCCCTGCATTGCACTCCACTGCACAGGGTGACTACCACCCCGCTCTTCTCTCCAGGACCCAGCAGCTTCGGCAAGTTCCCTGGAGGACGGGGAGCTGAGAACTTGGGAGCTGCTTCACAATCGTCATCGCCGAAGAGGATCTGCTAAATTTTCCCTCGTGCATGGGGCTGGGCTGCAGACCCGGCTCCTGCCCCCCTAGCCCCGCTGCTGTAGTAGGAGTAAGGAAAGTAAGACAGAAGACAGAGTTGCTCCACCTCCCTTACTCCTAGACTTCACAGGGCACTCTGGCTCAGCTCCAGGGCATAAATGGATTGATAAAATTTGATGCAAAGCTGTAGCAAACCTTGCCCCAGGCTGAGAATTCAAACAGGACAGCACGTGGGGACCAGTGGCTCACCCAACCTCATAGCCCTCAGCGACTGGCCCTGCTGCAGGCTGGAGCACTTAACCAACACCTCTGGCCAAATCCAGAGGATTGCTTCTATTTCAGGAAAACACCTTGAACCGACACTGCTCTGGTGGGGCCAGAGGTGCCCACCCTAGAGGATGGGTCACCAGACCATGTGAGATCCATGAGAAGAGGAAAGAGTGACTGTGAACTTCAGGGGGGAAGGGGGACAGGGGAAAAGGGCACAAAAATACATGGTTTACTTAAGTAGATAGCCTCTGAAGTTGAAGCACTGCTATGCTATGAAAATTCTGGCTCCTGAGGCAAGGAAGCGATCCACACCCTGTAAAAGCAACCCTGTAAAAGGAGGAGTTAGGAGTTAGTAAGGAGTTAGGCTGGGTGAAGGGTAGAGGTTCATGTTTCATATTTTACTCTTTTGGGGTCTTCCTTGGTGGGTGGGTGTGAGGCGGAGGGTCAGGCTGGCGAGAAAACAGTGGGGGAATGGGACTGTAGGCTGGTAAATGTCACCTTCTGCAAAGCCACTCTAAAAGGTGAAACCCAGGACACGGGGGACTTGAGGTAGGGGAACCTGGCCAAAAATACTCGAAAGCCTCCTGGTTTGGAAGCTTTGGTGGAGTCATTCATGCCCATTCTGCTGTTCCCTTTGGATGAACATCAAGACTCTTCACCCTGACAGTCAGGGCCTGTTTATGCTTAGAGGAAAGGACTCTCCAGGGCTGAGAGTGAACTAGGGGATTTGGCAGTCTCCTCTGATCATCAAACTTCCTGCTCCACTGCTTCTTGTATACTGAAGAAAAATGACAGCAGCAGCCTGCTTCTTCCTGTTGCCATCTACTTTCTGATTTCTGGCTGCGCTTTTCCCCCTTAGTGTCACTGCTAAGAAGCTGGGCCTGACCTTGGCCTGCTCCGGGGTCGTTGGGTTGCAGTAACTGAGACAGGGCAAAGGGAACAGCAGAGCTAAGCACTGTCTTGACTTTTTCCCAGCAGATCACCTCCCAGAGGCCTGCTTATGTGTACTGTCACAAGTTGCAGCTCCTAAAAAGAGATCAAGTAGTGAGGCTCAACTTGAACACACGGGAACATAGTTTTCTGTCCTAATACAACGAGCCAGGCTGAATGTTAATCGTCTTTCTGCTCTCTGAAATTCGGGATGAATAAAGTCTGGTCCAAGCAGGGAGGCTGGGCAGGTAGGTGGCGGCGGACCACAGAGGATTTGTGTAATAAGTTCCCTGTGTCCTTATAACAATATTATCATCATGCCATCAAATGAGTCTCCAGAAAAAGCCCTGAGAATATGGACAATAAGTGCATCTATCTACCCCATCTTGTTTCTAAAGCAAGAGATCAGATTCAAGTTCTCATAAATTAAAACCACTATCACTCGTGATCCTCCTGTTTGGAGGTTCGGCAGAGGGGCGCTGCCTTGATTAGTCTTCCTTCTCAGGATATGAGTTCTTGGGGGCTCACAAAAACCTCTCACTCCAGACCACTGCCAAGTAATTGCACCCTGGGTGGATAATGAGCTTGCTGCTGCAGAAACTGTTGACATTCTGTGCCTTGGAGCTTGATTAGGATCGGGTTTCTGAACCAAAGGGCTGCTGCTCGACTAAGTGAATCCTCAGCACAGTGCAGGGGTGAGCCAGTTGCCTTGATTTGAGAACGGCTGCTGGCGGGGGCTCTCCCAAGACCCACTTGTTCACTCTGGTAGTGGGGACATGGCCCTCTCTGAGAAAATACCTGCCCCCAATGAGCCTTCCAAAGGGGATGTTAGGACCATGCAACTAGCTGGTTAAGAAACAAGAGGAAAGTCAGCTTTGGTTATAGCAGATGGAGACCTTATCTCCCGCCTGGCGCACTGGATGATTTGGGCCAAGGTTTCCTACAGGAAGACTTGGCAGGTGGCTAGGATTTAGGCCACAGACAATTGTGGGTCGGTCTCTAATGTGGCCCAGGTGTTCAACTTTCAAGTCTGATTGACACATCTGCTACACACAAAGTTCTCAATGATGCAACTTGTTAAACTAGGTATTTTATAACTTAGAAATTTTTCAGTTGGAGAGATGCCAGCTAAATTGGACCATGGCACCACTGTGCGTGCGTGTGTGTGTGTGTGTGTGTGTGTGCGCGCGCGTGCGTACGCACGCATGGACAGGCGCATGCTGAGAAGGGTGATGGCAGGGAGGGGAAGATGATGAAGAAAGCTAGAAGGGTGGGGGGAACATGACACAACTGTTTGAATGGCTGTTGGATGGAGATCTGAAAGAGGCTTCTTTCCCTTCCAGCATAAACAGCCAGATCCGGTTCTGCGGTGTGAACAACAGAGTATACCATTTACCTTCACAAAAGCTCTTGCTGTTGAAAGGGAGAGTTTGACTGGGTCCTTCAGCTCCACCAAATGGAATACCCCTGCCCACCCCATCTTGGACACTTGGCCCAGCCAAGGGGTTGACTTCATGAACAAGGACTGGAAAAGATGGCTGGATGAGTCAAACCTCAAATAATAATAATAATGATGGCATTTATTAAGCACTTACTATGTGCAAAGCACTGTTCTAACCACTGGGGAGGTTACAAGGTGATCAGCTTGTCCCACAGGGGGCTCACAGTCTTAATCCCCATTTTACAGATGAGGGAACTGAGGCACAGAGAAGTTAAGTGACTTGCCCAAAGTCACACAGCTGACAATTGGCAGAGCCGGGATTTGAACCCATGATCTCTGACTCCAAAGCCCGTGCTCTTTCCACTGAGCCAGGCTGCTTCTCAAACCACCTCAAAGTTTGGTCAGCGAAGATGTTAATTTCCTGAGCCAAAACAGAGCTGTTCCTCCCTAGGGCCAGAACCCTGTCCACAGCAAAGATGATTAGGTACGAACTCCACAGTTCCAACTTCCAACATCGCTGAGGCCTGGACAGAACAGGCAGGAATACCCATCACAGAAGGTTGGGTTTTCCTGCTTCATCCGCTCAGGCTCCCTCTGATCCTGAAGCTATCACTGTTCTTCTTTTGTTCCAACCAAGCCTGTTTTATATCACTCCTCTGAGGCCCCAAGGGCAACAGGGTCACATTGTTTCCTATTCTCACCCCTTTCCTAATGATCTAAAGCCTATTTAATGTGCCAAGCACAACAATCCTGTACAGCTGCTTTTTCCGGCTTGGCATGCCCAGCTTCCCCCTAGAGGTTTCTGAGTCTGCCTCCACTTAAGTCTCTGATGACCCCCGACCTCACCCCACCCCTCACAATTAATCCAAAACCCCCTTCTCCTCCTCTGCTGCATTCAGTTTTGTCAACTACTTTCTCAATACCTTCCCTGGCCTTAGCTTCAGAGCTTCCCACCTTCCATAGTTCTCTCTTCTCCAACCGCTCTTTAACAGATCAATCAATCAGTGGTATTTATTGAACACTTATGGTATCCAGGGCACTGTACTAGGTGCTTGGGAAGATGCAATGCAACAGCGTTGGTAGACATGTTCCCCCTACAAGGGACTTTCAGTCTAGAGGAGCTTACTGGTCTGGACTCCCGGCTGGCTCCTCCCCAACCCTCTCCACCTGCTCTCCTGATGAGGTTATCCTACCTCAGGTTTTTAGCTAATATCTATTTCTTCACTATGAAACTCTTCTCATCTTTCCATGTCTATGAGACATCTCCAGTCGAACAGGCCCATTTTTAAAACTCATTCTCTTCTACCTAAACTCTTCTTCCTCCATCGATTTCTTTTAAACATATTTCATTTAAATCGTGCCAAAGAGGTACGAGCACCTTGAGGGGCGAGACCACATCTAGCCAAAATTGTACAAAGCCCGAAAGTACCATAACATGATCCTAACCCCAAGGGCATTCAAATAGACATATGCTGTTGAAGATAATAATGAACTCCTCTGAGAGCTCTGCATTAGGCTTTTCCTCTCCAACACGGCTAGAGGAACCAGTTAGATAATGTCATTAAATTTCTTCAGGGACACTCTTGGGCTATTCCAGCAAGTTCATGACAGCTTACCATTGAAATGAAGAGATAGGAATTCTCATATCACTCATAAAATAAAGGGCCATGGTCCACATGCTTGGCCCTGTGCAATTCTACTGCCGTTGTGGTCCACTGAGGACCTGAGGTGAACTCAACTCCACACTCACAATGGTGCTCCCTTCGAATGCTGATGTAACTTCTCCGGTGTGCCTACATCCTTCCCTACAGAACCCCATCCCTTCCCTCTATTCTTGTATGCTTTACCAACTAAAATCAAAGGGCTGATTACTTAGGGCAAACCACTGCAAGCCCATCTGATGCTACGCCAAGAAATTCAATCCTTAAGTCAACCCCACCTTCCAGGCAAAGGGCTATTTGGATTATAGTCTTCATAACCTGAACCAAAACCAGAACGGGAAAAGGAAGCTCCTCAAACTGCAATCTACTCATCTACTCCTAGGGTTCTACTCCTAGAATTCTTCCAGGACAGAAGTAGAAGTTAGTCTTTCACTCTTTGCCAGTTCATCAAGGTCAGCCTTCTGTCATACTATCCAACCCTAAAATAACTCTGAACTGAGGTATTGAGGCCTCAACCTCAAGTGACTACGCAAATATTTGAATGCCAAACCACTTTTTAAAGGAGGTGACTTTTCAGTGGTCCAGAGTGTCTAGTGGGTTCGGTGTTGACTTCAGAGTCAGGGAGACTTGGACCCTTGTTCCACATCTACCTCTCCCTCAGACTCCCTGTTTGGCTTCAGTGGCTCAGCTTTTCCACATGAAAAATGGGGAAAATTTTCATGAATGTGAAAGAGTTATGACTGGAAAGTTTTGAACTCTAAGAACAACCACCACACAAATCTGAGATATTGGTACTATTAGCAATAACTAGAGCAGAACTGCTACGCATACAGGTTTGCATTTTTGATCCAGCATCGAGTGATTTGTAAAGCACGTTACAGAAAGAGAAACATAATTTTTCATTTCATTGATAAAGAAATTGAAAGGGCCCAAGAGCCAGCAGGGGAGAGCTAGAATTCTGGATTCTTTTCTATCTGAACTGTCCATGTACATTTGCATAATTTAGCATTATTATAAAGGTGACTTTCAATTCTGCATTCAGACAAATTAGACAAACCATCTCCCCAGTCATACAAGGGTTTCTGGTTTATTAAATCCAAATAAATTACCACAATGTTGTTTTTTCTAAAAAGTACCTATGGTCCAGAAGAAGCTTGAGCTTTTCAAAAAAGCTTCTCTTTGTGGACTAATGCTGATTCACCATAGATTATAATGATCAAAAAGGTACCCTTCATGATGGAAATCAAGGAAAAAAGTTACCCAAATGAGATCAGAACTTGAGAAGGAAGGGGATGAAAGGAACTAGGACTGGCTAGGACAGTGAATTATCGAAGAGGTATAAGATAAAGGCAGAGAAATTTGGACTCAATTTGAGAAAAAACAAAGGCTTCTCGTAGAAGGCTCACCCAGAAGCATCATAGAGAAGGCAGGGAAGCTCCATAGTAGTAATAGTGATGATGGTATTTGTTAAGCACTTCCTATGTGCCAGGCACTGTACTAAGCGCTGAGGTGGATACAAGCAAATTGAGTAGGACATAGTCCCTGTCCCATGTGGGGCTCACAGTCTCAATCCCCATTTTACAGATGAGGTAACTGAGGCACAGAGAAGTTAAGTGACTTGTCCAAGGTCACACGGCTGGCAAGGGGTGGGAATTAGAACCCATGACTTCTGACTCCAGGCCCATGACCTATCCACTACACCATGCTTCTCTATGCCATATGACACTTAAAAAGGCAGCTAGAAAAGCCTAAGGGGCTAGGTTCCAGAGTGCAAGTCTCTGCTTAGAGGCAAAGCCTGCAGGGGTGAAACCGCTTTAAAAAATTCAGTCACCCATACGCATAATTTAGTTCCCCAGAATTTTGACCAGTTTCCCGCCCCACAGATCAGTCAACTCCCCCCACCCCTCATTCGCACAGCTGGATATGCACACAGAAAATCTCTGTCTCCTATTTATCTTTCCTGTGACAACCAGGATCCGGGGGAGGGAGTGGAAAGGGGAAGTAAACGGTGGAGAGTGACTCAAAAACTTCCCACCCACACACCATCATCATCATCAATCGTATTTATTGAGCGCTTTCTGTGTGCAGAGCACTGTACTAAGCGCTTGGGAAGTAAAAGTTGGCAACATATAGAGACAGGCCCCACCCAATAGTGGGCTCACAGTCTAAAAGGGGGAGACAGAGAACAAAACCAAACATACTAACAAAATAAAATAAATAGAATAGATATGTACAAGTAAAATAAATAATAGAGTAATAAATATGTACAAACATATATACATATATACAGGTGCCACCAGTCATGATGTTGGTCATGCAGCCCTACACAGCTGGCACAGTCAACAAGGTGCAGCTCCAATGCCGCCCCTACCCCAGAAACTACTGCAGCCATCAGTGCGGCTCTCCATTAAGGCTCTCATAGCAGGGGCAGGCTGACAGCTGAGCTGGTGGCTGAGGCCTGGATTTGGAAATGGTTCCTCTTCTTCCCAGGGTCACTGCCTCTGTCCCCTCTCAGAGGACATGAAGGAAATCCATATCCTACACCTACCTCATCGGTTGCCCAGCCACTAAAGCCCAGGGCTGGGTGACCTGCTCTTTCCGGGAGTGAAGAGAAAAGATCTACAGTTCAATTAAAAAAACCCATCAAATCCATATGTGATACATTTCAGAGTTCAGATAAATAATTTCTCACGGGGAGCTGAAAAGTGTAGAAAAGATCCAGAGTAGCGCTATTAAAGTGATCGTGGGACGGAAAATAAGACTGGGGAAGCAGGAAAGGAAGTGGGATTATTTAGTATAAAGAACAGGAGCCCAAGGGATGACTCAATAACTGACTCCCTAGATATAGAAGGTTATCATACAGAAGAGGGTTATACATGGAGAACAACATAAAAGGAAATGAGCTAAAATTGCGGCAGGCAAACATTCAGGTGAGCTACAAGGAAAATCTTTCCAAAGGCCAGGAGGTTAAGCACCAGAAAGCCTCACTGAGACAGGATGTGGACTCTTTTCCTTAAAGACCTTTTAAGAGAAGGATAGTTATCGAGGTCTGGGATGAATTAGGTGAACCCTGAGAGTAGGCAGAGGGATGGACCTGACTGATGACTCCTGGAGTTCCTCAGCCTTAACTTTCTCTAATTTCTTAACCATCTGTCTAAAGAGAAATATATCTATGTAGGTTTAGACCAATTTGCCCCTCTCACCCATATCCTGCAGATGCGAAATGAACAGAAACAAAGGGATGGTTTCCCCTAGGGGTGTTTCCATTTTTCATAAACTTGGCTTTCTAATAAGACTTTGTTAATTATTTCAAAATACAAAACCACGTGACTGTCCCTGAGGTGAACTCATTTAAATTGCAAAACCTGTCTTTATAATTCATAAATAATACAATCCAGAACTCAGTGTTGAGTACTGGCCAGCATGGTGGAGAAAACAAGCCCAGATGTTGGTGCACGTATTAAACTTTTTCTTTATGGTATCTGTTATGCATTTATTATGTGTGAAGCACTGTTCTAAGCACTGGGTAGATACATGTTAATCACGTGGGACACAGTCCTGTCCCACATAGGGCTCACAGTCTAAGTAGTTCACCAATAGGAGACTTGATCCAAGAGGCCTTCCCTAAGCCCTCCTTTCCTCTTCTCCCTCTCCCTTCTGCACTGCCCTGACTTGTTCCCGTCATTCATCCCCGCTCACAGCCCCACAGCACTTATGTACATAGCTGTAATTTAATTATTTATATTAATGTCTGTCGCCCCTTCTAGACTGTAAGCTCATTCTGGGCAGGGAATGTGTCATATTGTACTCTCCCAAGTGCTTTGTAGCAGTGCTCCGCACCCAGTAAGTGCTCAATAAATATGATTGACTGACTGACTGACACACCAAGGCAAAGGCTCTGGGAAGGCAGAGGCTCACCTCCTTGACCAAGGATAATGGGTCAGTTGGTTAGAATGAACGTATCTGCTCGGTGAAATGACCAGGCAATATGGGTGTGCACGGTTGTCCCTGGGCAGAGACGGCCCCCAGTGTGAACTGGAGGAGTGAGGGGGGTCCTGGTCAATGGGAATTGATAGGGCCACAACATGCCCAACATCCCCCTGTCCTCTGTGAGCCTACAGCAACCCTCCTCTCAGAAGCAATCACTCTCACCTGACAAAAAAACAAACAAACAAAAAACCCAAACAAGAACCAAGGAACCAATTGATAACAATGTTATCTGCTGAAAAAGTCCTTACAGCAGAATATTGTTTGGAATATGCCAGCCACCACACAATAGGATTAAGGTCACAGGACAGTTGAGGTAAACATGCCAAAGTAATCACAATCTCTAAGGGCAGCAGAAGATTCAAGTAAAGTGTGCCAATTGCATTAGATCATATTTTCTATCTTTTCCTCCTTCCATATCAGAAAAGGACATTACTAAGTGCAGGAAAGAGCTTATTTTGGATCTGGTTATTTAAGCCCTCAGTGCTACTTCTCACTTATCTTTTTGGTTCTGGGGAAGTGTTTTCCTTTGCACAATCTTTGGTATTTCAATTATTTGAAAAGAACTCCCCTTCTCCCCCCAAAAAAATAATTAATTTAACTTCAAATAGAGAGCTATATATTTTGCAGGCAAGGGATAAGAGCAAAATTACAGAAGTGAACCTTGGGTTTTCTTCCCCTCGATCTCAAACAGAGTTAGAAAGGGTGAGCCTGACAGTTTGCGGAGAAGGGAAGTAAGAGGAGTTTGGTGGAAAATAATCCTGACAATTCACTGAGAAGGGAAGAAGGAAGAGTTGGGTGGAAAGAAATGAGGAGAGCAAATTGAAGCCAGTTAAAAATGGCTGGGTTTAGGGCTGGCCACCCAAAGAGGAGGTGGCCAAATTCAAATGAGTTTCCAAAGAACACTCTCCTATGAATCGATGCTTTATTGTGGCAAGAGAGTTTGCAAACGCTGATGAAGCTGAGCCCCATAGGGTTACTTATAACAGAAATGTCTATGACGAAGAGTCAGACAAGGTTGTGCTCAATAAATATGTCAATACAAATAAATAAATAAATAAATAAATAAATATAAATATTGAGCTCACCTGTGCTGGGCAGCAGCGGCATGGGAAAGAGTCAAAGGCGGATGACCAAGTGATCAAAACATTGATCAAAGACAACGGCAGAGACTCAAGTCTTTACTGAGAGGAAGAAGGAACTGGTAAACCTCTCCCGTATCTACACCAAGGAAACTGTGGATACACGCACCAGAACGACTTTATGACAGAAGATAGGACGTTCTGTAGAAGGTGTGTCCACGGAATTGCTATGGGTCAGAAACGACTCCACTGCATTTGAAGACGAAGACCAAGAAATGGCTTTAGGTGAGACCATTTTTTCACCTGCCGACACAAAACCCTGAGCTTCGCCTTTCTAAAAATGTTACAATCACATACTCCTGGTTATCTATCATGTTTTATATTCTTAAAAAATCCCCACACAGGAACACTCATGCTGTTGAACTCACCAATTCCCCTGCCATCTGCACAACCACATGACCGCTCACACATGTGTACAAGCGGTTTCTTCTGACACTGCAGTGCTCTGTATCCAAACAAGTCCACATTGTTGAAGAAATATTTCTTAGTTGCCTAACAATGTTCTGGCCAAAACGTACAGTGAAAACAAGCGATAGGGAAGAACTGAGTGTACTCTCAAACTGGATGCAAGAGCTTCCAAAATAGCAAACCTGTTGACTCAGCCTGGCCTCTACCATGCTTCTGCCCTCTGCCCTTCCACGGATTCAACCAAAGGGTAGCAAGCCAGTTTGTAGGCTCAGCATTAGAAGAGCAAAGCTGCTAGTTCAGAAAGTAAAGAGATGTCAGTTTTCTAATACTAGAAAGTTATTAGAAATGCAGAGGAAAAACTTCATTAAAAAGAAAACAAACTCTCATCAGTATCTTTCATTATCAGAAGTCCCCTGGGGAGAAAGACATAATTAAAACAAGCTATTTTTAAAAACTGAAAACATGCCTCAAATCAGTTCACCCTTCCTACTCCAAGGCATTCTATTCCCCTGCATTCACTTTCTTGTCGGGCTGCCAAGAGCCAGTGCTGAGTTATGACAGACAAAATCATGTCTCTTTTCAAAATGCCTCCTAGTCCCTCAGAAATTTCCCCTAAAGGGTCCTGCCCCCTCCTCAGCAAAATTATCTTACTCACCCTAGTCTGACCTTGCTTCAGAGGAAATCACAAATCCAGCTATGGGACATTACCAATAACAAAAAAATTGGGCTTTGCAGGGGACTCAATTCTGCGCTAACCCTGATTGCACTTCACGATAGTCATTCTCGGTAATCCCTCAACAACTGATGAAATGGATAAAATTTCTGCAGAGGAGACAGCAAAGATCAGATGATGAAGAGCAGTGAATTAACAGCACTTGAATTTGTTTAGTCACAAAACTGGGCCACTGAGCTTCATAGTGGAGCTGGCTGATGGGCAGCCAAGATCCACTGATTATAATCTTCATGAAGGAATGAAACAACTTGGGATGCCGCGATGCCAAAAGCTTCGGAGCAAAACCAAGTTAGCTCTAATGTAGTGGCCCTGCTCTGGCAAAAGCTGCAGAATCCTTAATCTCGACCAGTGAAAAGCTCAGGCCAGCACGTTCATCCAGAAGAAGGGAGAGATACTACCACAACAGAATAGCTGGGATCCTGGAAGTTTGTCCAGCTATTCTTCCTAATTATATGTATCTTAAAACTCTCATTTTACTCTTCCTTTAGTAAAATACCTACAAAACCTTGTATACTTTGTCCAAATGCCTAGTCTATCTCACAGTCCCCTAAAAGCTGTTGTGGAAGTATCCTTGTAAACCATCCCTTGCTCCCCATCCCTTCTTTCCTTAAAACCAAAGCTCCCCATTGTTCTCCACATCCCATTTAACTTCATCATCATCATCAATTGTATTTATTGAGCGCTTACTGTGTGCAGAGCACTGTACTAAGTGCTTGGGAAGTACAAGTTGGCAACACATAGAGACAGTCCCTACCCAACAGTGGGCTCACAGTCTAAAAGGGGGAGACAGAGAACGAAACCAAACATACTAACAAAATCAAATAGATTAGATATGTACAAGTAAAATAAATAGAGTAATGGGGGGGGATACAAGGTGATCACGTTGTCCCACGTGGGGCTCCCAGTCTTCATTCCCATTCTACAGACGAGGCTCAGAGCAGTGAAGTGACTTGCCCACGGTCACGCAGCAGCCATGGGGGGGGGGGGGGGGGGGCGCGATTCGAACCCATGACCTTTGACTCCAAAGCCCGGGCTGTTTCCACCAAGGTCGGCGCCCCCACCCCGCGGTTTTCCCAGAGGATCCCCCCCAAACTGGAGCCGGACTGGTGCCCCCCTCGTAGCCAGTCCTTACATCTTCCATCAAACTCCCTCCGTGACCTGCTCTTCCCACATTATCAATCTCTTCTCTCCTCTGGCTAAAACAGACCTAAGAATCTGGCTTAGCCCTGGGTCATCCTGGCTTGAAAGAACCCCCGCCCGCCTACCCAGAGTTTGAAGTGGCAATGGGGGCTGATCCTGGATGACCACCCACCTGGTGGGTGGCTTAAATTCCAGATCCGCCCTCCAGTTAAAAAGATCCTCCAATCACTCCCGGAACTGACCTGACCTCCCAGTTGATCCTGAGGGTTGGAGAACTCATTTCAGGTCTCCCCATATTAACTTCTGAGAACAAAGTTGATGGGAATTTCATACCTTTGTGGCCATGGTCTTCACCCCAGGAGTTCTCCACTCTCCATTTCACAAATCCCCCATCTTGGTCATCCTACAAGACAATCAACACCAAGGTTAACAGGGCCACAGTAATAGCTTTCCCTGGCCTGGTGGGTGATTTGTCACCCCTCAAAAATAAATCCTGCCCTCTTCTTGGTGAACTGCCACGTGCATTTTAGCTCCTGTTGGTTAGAGCTCAGGTGCTTCAAAGACGTTACCTGCAATGCTTAGGTACTAATTGCATCGCGTGGTGTTCAGTGTCTACTTGTTATATGCAAAAATCATTATGCTTAACTCAGCTTCATGTAGGTCAGGGAATGTGCAGAGTCCAGAATTATTATTTTCTTATGAGACACAGGAACTTGGAGCAAAAAAACAGAAGAAATGCCATTTACCACTGAGACTAGTATTCTGTTTCAGTTAATGGCAACAGGATTCTTGGAGAAAATGTGATGACTGCCCTCTTTGACATTAATCCTAATGTAATAACGTATCATCTAAATACTTAACTTTCCCATTCATGGGACACCTTGGACCATTCATTCAAACCCCTCTTGAAACTAATGATATACTCCATTTTTAAACATCCCTGGGCTAATTCCATCTTTATCCTCTCACTGTGTGAAGAAGTGATTCCTTTTGTGTTGAACCTTTTTTTATTAAAAAAAATGGTATTTATTAAGTGCTTACTATGTGCCAGGTACTGTACTAAACACAGGGGTAGATATAAGATAATCAGTTTGAAAACAGTTCATGTACCACATGGGGCCCATGGTTTTAATCCCCATTTTACAGATGAGGTAACTGAGGACCAGAGAAGTTAAGTGACTTGCCCAAGGTCACACAGCAGACAAATGGTGGAGCCAGAATTAGAACCCATGACCTTCTGACTCCAGGGCGTGTGATCTTTCCAGTAGGCCACATTGCTTTTTACCACCGTCAAGCTCCATTGGGAGCTCCCTCATTCTGGTGTGGCATTTGGTGAACAATAATTTCATTCTCATCTGAACCAGGCTCTTTGTGTTTTTTTTTTTTTTACTTCAGTCATGTCCCTTTTCAATCTGCAACTTTCCAATCACTCAATCAATCATATTTAATGAGGGCTTACTGTGTGCAGCACACTGTACTAAGTGCTTGGGACACTACAATGTAACAAAATTGGTAAATAGGTTCCCTGCCCACAAGGGGCTTCCAGTCTACAGGTGGGGACAAACATTAAAATAAATTACATTAAAATAAATTTCCCAGACTGAAGAAGTCCCTATTCTCTCAGATTTTGCTAAGGAAGCATCTCCATTCGAAGATCACACTGGTTGCCCTTCTTTCTGCTTGCAACCTGAGACATGCAAGATCCCTTTGAACCATTATATTAAAGTGCAACTGTCTCACCATGCAATATTTCACATATCTGAGGAGGGTCCTCATTTCTAATTAGGGAAACGGGGCAGATGTTCACCAAGCACCTTCCTTTATTGCTTGAGCTACACAAATATGGAAAAGAATCCAACGAAAGCATGACAATAAAGCCAAACATCGCCTGCTTTTTTTTAAAAAAAAGAGATTGTTGTCAATCTTCTCCACTTCTCATTATTTTCAGTGATGAAACTGAGCCTTTCCTTCCCTTCAATAAGGGCACAAAAAGTTCAATTAGTCTAACATTCACCATTTGTCTCCTCTTCTGTACTGACAGCAAGCCTCTCTGAGAAACCCCTTTTTTGGTAAAGTGCTTCTGTCTCTCATTTTCACCCCTGGGCACTTGGTGACATTTAGACCATTCTTTCTGCCTAGAAATTCCAGCAGAATGCTAAAGGGAATGACTTGCCTTCTGTTTGCCTCATGCATCACGTTCCACCAGCTTGCAGACCCATGGCAGGTTTGCTTTCCAATCTAGATTTGGTTTTCCTTTAGCTTGCTGACCTCAGACCTTTAACTTTCACAGCCTTTTGGAGCTACCAGGCTTGTTTCCCACTGCTATTAGTGGCTGTCAGCCACAGACATATTCTACAAGCCTTGATTCTGGATTCGACCCTTAGCTTTGGCACAGAGATGCCTTACATGTGCTTTCCTAGGAAATCAAGACATGATTTGCCCTGAGGATTCCACTCCCAACCCTCCCTGTCAGTACACAAAATGCCTGTAATGTGCCTTCTTCCTCAGGTCCTCCCTGGCTTTGCAATCTCTCCTCCTCTTTCCTGAAGCTGGAAAAAATCTTAGCTTCTCTGCCTCAGTTTCTCCATCTAAAAATTAGAAGTAAAAATACCTACTCCTCCCTTCCTTACCAGCATCTTGAAAGGACAAATGTGATAATAAATGTAAAAGAACTTTCAGCTCTTCAGAACAAAGGTGTCATTCAAATCCAAGGGATTATTATTATTCTTAATCATGCTTTGATTCTTACTATTTGTAGGGGCTATGAAATGAAAAACTTGAAAGGGGTGGGAAAGACCCCATCATTAATAACTGTAATAGCAACGGTCATAACGCTTTGTGGTTCTACAGCGTCTCATGTAAAAAAAGAGGACAGACTCAGCTGAGTCACTCAAAGAACCACACGGTTGGTGGGCCACGCCAATAGAAAACTGGAAAATTTAAAGTGGCTAACGGGGATTAAATGTGCTCTTTCGTTTCCGAAAAGTAAAAATAATTACACATACTCTCATACAGAGAGAAAATGACAAAAAAAAAACCACTTTGGCAATTGAATCAGGTAAAAAGACCTCTAATACATTTTTTTATTTGATTTAATCTAAAGGAGCTTTAGTTGGTAGTCGCAAATCCATTGAGTTTTACAAAAACATGTCCAAACATGCACATGGAAACCACAATTTATCCAATATTTTAGTGATACAAAAAATTCTTTCCGATCTTTCCCTGCCAGTGTCAAAAGGCAACCCTCTTTAAAGGAACCTCTTCTCAGGACTACAGTCATATGATACATACTGTGAATCAATCAATCAGCGGTATTTTTTGAGATCTTACTAAGCGCAGGACACTGTATTAAGCGCTTGGGTGAGTACAATACAACAGAATTAGCAGAAATGTTCCCTTTCCATAACAAGCTCACGATCTTATGAATGACCTAATGAGTAAATTCTGTTTAAATTGAGCGATTTTTATATAAAAACATTTCCATCTTTTGTTTCTAATCTCATGCGTTAGGTCTTCCTTAAAACTGACCCCTTTTTATCAGCCTTGAAAATATCAATTACACTCTACAGTCTTCTGTGGGTGTAACCCCAGATGAGCATATTTTGTTTATGACCTAGAAACATATACTATAAACACACTGGGTTGAATTCTTTCCAGTCTGGAGGACTGGGGATGGGGGAAACAGTATATGATAGCTCAGCAGCTTACTATTTTATTACTTAGATTTCAACCTTTGCACCTGATTACAAATAACACATGGAAATTAAAAGCAACAGCAAAAATGTCCACTGTTGTTCCAAATTTTAAAAGTAATCAGATCAAAGCCAAGATCCATTTACATTCTTTTATGCAATTAACTAAAGCCCAGTGATACTCTCACTAGAAAGCTGATGTTTTCCCAAAAACAGTTTACTGTGAAGAAGGCTAATGCTGAAATTATTTTTTAAATTTCACAATGTATATAATTCATTTTGGAAATTAACAGATACTCTCCTGCTCCTACTCTTTATGTTCTCAAAGTGACAGATTCCCTTAAGAAGTTACACTAGCATATTGTTTCCTAAAGATAAAATCCTGAGAAGTAATCTGATTACTTTAATTGGCAATTCTGCTATTCTTACTTGGAGTGAAAACCCCAAGGAAGTAGTTCTCATATGTAATGCCAAAATAGGTTTTTTTCCCCATTCACAGATGTTGTTTCATGAACAAAAGCAGTTAGATTAGCAGAAGCCTTTCAAAAACACATTAAACTACTCTTTGTCAGGAGATTTGAACACGAAAATAAAACGTTACGAAACTTCAAGTGGTCTGAGGCTTGGTACTGGCTAACATTTATCTCATTATTAAATTGTCCACCTAACAATACTATTCAGTGAACTATTTTAATGTACAGAAGTAACTTGGCTACCGCTTCTCCAAAATTAGCCTTGGCAGAGATGATATCTGTTACCTTGTGAAGGGAAAGGATCAGGGTGCAAAGTGGCTGGTTATAGGAGCTGCTATAGGACAAGGCCTGTATCTAATTCCCATCTTTTACTCTTGCCCAGTGCTTAGTACAATGCTGTATACGCAGTAAGCACTTAATAAATACTACTACTTGTTAACATTTTTATTCTATTTAGGTAATAATAATAATAATGGCATTTAGTAAGCGCTTACTATGTGCAAAGCACTGTTCTAAGCGCTGGGGAGGTTACAAGGTGATCAGGTTGTCCCACGGGGGGGCTCACAGTTTTAATCCCCATTTTACAGATGAGGTAACTGAGGCACAGAGAAGTTAAGTGCCTTGCCCAAAGTCACACAGCTGACAATTGGCGGAGCTGGGATTTGAACCCATGACCTCTGGCTCCAAAGCCCGTGCTCTTTCCACTGAGCCACACTGCTTCAGGTACCTACTATGTGTCAGGCACTACTCTAAGCACTGGGGTAAGATACAAGTTAATCAGGTCTATGCCCCACGTGGGGCTCACCACTTTAATCCCCATTTTATAGGGGAGATAGATGAGGCACAGAAAAATTAAGTGATTTGCCTGAGGTCACACAGCACACAAGTGGTGGATCCGGGATTAAAACCCAGGTCCTCTGACTCCCAGGGCTAAGCTCTTTTCACTAGGCCATGCTAGTATTTGGCTTCTGAGTGGTGCTGGTGTAAGCTGAAGGACGACCCTTCATCAGCTAGGGCATGGGATCAAAGGGTGGGTATCTCTGCAGCTCTCTTGAGCCAGGCAGGAGCTGGAAAGCATATGAAAAGCTCTATTTGTGAGTTATAAGAGTGAGAGAGAAAGGAAGAGAGTCAGAATTTATTTCAAACCATGTGTCCTTAGACTAGCAACCAAAGAATTCCTGGATGCACTGAAAGTGCTTTAAATCTAGTATGGCAAGTCCATCCACTGACTTTATGAAGATGTAATGATCATGCACTACTATTTTTATGCATTCGCAGGGAATGATAGGAAGGACAGTTTACCATTTATCCACATTTTTGTTTGTTGTTGGAAAGATAAGCCAGTTAAGGGAAAAACCGACATCAATTAGAGCACATTTTAACACCCTGAAGACAGAGGCATTTTATCCGATACCTCCTCATACTAGAAATTTCTAGGGTCTGCCAACCCAGATCCTGCTCCTCGTTGGAAATTTCCCTATTTTCAGTTTTTCTGAGTAGTCGGCCAAGCCTCAGGTGAAGCTGGAAAGAAGACCCTGGGCAAGCACCACACACAGATATAACACATTGCACCTCAGCTGACCTTCAGCGGCACAGCATGCACATTGTGAATTCCGCTCCGGCAGATAAGCAGCCTGCGAGAGAATTCAAGTCAATCTGTGCAAATACTACCAACAGCTTACTACAGTCATACCTTCTCTGTGACTGCAGTGAAGGCCATGGCGTGGGTCATCAGCGAGTCACCAAAAGTCAATCTCTCAGCTTTGCTCAAGTTCTTCATCGAGACGCCAAACACCAGCTCGTGGTCATAACTGCAAATATGTTGTGTTAAAAAAAAGGGAAAAGGATGGAAGTAAGAAAAAGATGGGGAGCCATGATCTCAAAGGACCAGCCACTTGCTCTGAGGATGCACAGGAAAATGTACTGCTTGAAACAAAGCACAAGGCTAGACTCAAAAACTAAAGATGGTTTGCTTTAATTCCATGGCCAGGCTAAACATAGAATTCTGTTTCTTGCTGGGGAACCATTCATTGCCACATTCAAGTCCCTGCTGAAATATCCAGAAATGGAAGCTATTCCCTAAAATGTCAGAGCAGGAGAGCTGATATGGGTGAGCAGCAAAAAGACTTTAAGGAAAGGGAAAAAAGTTGGCCTAGAAAAGAGAGATAAAACCTTGCTCAGGTGACTGATATATTTATTTAGAGAGCTGAGCTGCCTGTTAGGTTTGATCATTTAGTTCTTGCTGCTTTTGTATTTATGGTCCTCTGGGAACTGACAGTGAAAAGTTCGGTAGTTGTCCTGTCACCTCAAGACTTGAGCTCAAATACCAACACATGGTCTCACCATTCTAGGACACAACTTTTAGTAGGAGACACCTCTGCTGGGACTCTCTAGACTTGAGAGGGTGAGAGGAAATAAGTGATCTGCCCTCAGCCCAACCTAGATCTTCGGATGAACTTCAGCAGTCGTTTCATACCAAGTATGCATTCCAGCAGCAACAACCTATGAATGACTTTCCATTTAATTTCCTGCACTCACACATTCATGTCACTGATGCCCAGCTTGCTATTGAAGTGCTTTCCAACATCACAGCCAAACCACACGGCCTGTAGAGGAAAGAGGGGGAAAATATGTCAACTTCTGCTCTCTCCCAGGATCTTCCCTTTCCGCAGAAGAGGAAGAAGATGCTGGCCACAACAGGAAACACACAAAGTAAACACAAACCTCTCCATCTTTAATGGAGGCTGCAGCCATTTTTTTCAAGAAGTCAATGGGTTGGTTGTTGTACAGAGTTTTTCTCCCACCAACCATGTTGCCCAAGTATTCCACTGTGTAAAGCTTGTTGTATTTGTGCTGGGGTCGAGGGTCATTCACTAGACAAACCTAAGGAGGTCAAGGAAGAAATGATTAGGAGGCAAAAACTAACAAAAGGCTTTATGGCCAAAAACCAGATCTTGCACATAACGCCCTTGATAGAACAAGTGCTTCTGCTTGGAACACTTCCCCATTCAAGAGCACTGCTTCAGCTGGAAGGGAAATACTTTGATGGCATCACAAAACTCTGTTTCGCTAGTTAACACAGGGAAGTGTTAAGCTTGTCTACTTAATTTGGGCACTTTCAAGGACTGCACTTACCTATTTTTTCAGTGGCAACAGATACCCCAAAACACCTGCCCAAAGACATTCCATGGCTATAGCAGGGTACAGACTCATTTAAAGGCTATGCTCTCAAGGATCCTGGCAGGCTGAGCACCCAGCTAGTCTTCAATGAGGCTGGGATTATAGAAGAAGGTGCACTATTTAGATGTAGAAGTTCAGTGGTAAGCAGATGACTAATGGAGCAGGGAGGCTTCTTTGTTCCCCTGCAGCCATGGAAGATTAGTGGGAAATAGTACGGCAGATTACAGTTTTTTTCTAGGAAGAAGCACCTCAAAGAAATAGAGCCTCCAGGAATGGGTAGGCTGGTACCCTAACAGTATAGGTGCCTTTTAACTGAGAGAGGAACAAGTGACCAGGGGGAGGTCACCTGACACTTTTCCAAGGGTGCGGAGGATACTAAAGAATGGAGAATAGGAACCCGGGATACAGGAGGCCTTGCAACCAGGAGAGAGCTTTACTTCTGAAGGTTGACTTTCCCTTGCTGGAAAAAAAGCCTGCAGGTGAGATTAGAGGAGAGAGAAGAGTGTCAAGGGAGAGAATTTTGAACCTTGAAGGTAAGGAACATCCAGAAACTGTTGGAGGTACTTGTACTGAGTCAGGAGGCCACAGAATACGGGGTGGCCAATTTTATGGCCTCTAGGGTCTGCATAGAATCTTCAGAATTTAAGGGTCATTAACACAAATGATCGGGAGTGGGAGAAGGGAATGCACAGAACTGTAAACTTGCACTGAGGCCCCTCATCTTCTCCCTTCCCTCCAACACAACAGAGCAGAGACTAAGGGGGTGTTTGGTTTCTGTCAGGGTCTGGAGACACAGCAAGCTTTCTAATGGTGGATGAACCAGTTGGCTTCAAAGAGCTGCAAATGGTTTGTGAGTCGGAGTTCAGTCATTCCCTCTCAGAGGAAAAAGAGTTCACTTCCAGAAGTCAACGAAAAAAGCTTCTTTTTGGGAAAAGAAGTCTGGTTTCCAATCTAGCTAATGTGAATGGCCCAGTGAGTCTCCTAAACTGCTCTTTATATTTCAGAAAGATGTTAATGCTGAGGTTCCCAACCTTGTCTTCCATGTCGAAGAGTGGCTTGACATGATCCCGGTAGAACTCCAGGGGTGTCACAGGTCCAATCTTATGGTAGTTCTTTTCCTTGTCTCTAAATTCCCAGGTAAAAGTCTCTGGTGGGCTTCCCACACATAGGCTCACCACCCGGAAAATCTGGGAGGAAAAACAAGGATAGGTGAAGGTTAGCAGGAGACAGTCTGACCATTCCTACCATTTTCTCCCTCTTCTCCCCACACAATTTCTGGAACCACAGGAATTCTTTGGTGAAATAAACATCAGGAGTTTTAAAGAAAGACCTACAGTAAACTTACGAGTTCTCAAATAAACACTCAAAACAATGAAACTCTAAAACGTTAAACATATAGTGCCTACTGCCTGCTTCCCAGCCAAAGCTACATCTGCCAAGGAAATAGCACTGGCGCCTAACAGGAATTTTGTAGCTGCCCTGCTTGAATGGTTTTCAATGACAAATAATGACTTTTCTTAATTTATTTTCCTTCCCTTCGAGCCCCATAGTTTTCCCTTAGACCTCCAGGAAATAAGAGCGGAAGCCTTCCTTCTGGAAACCTCCGAAGTGGTTTTGTTTCTTAACCAGGCTTTGTACTTTAGAGCTTTCCCCTACTTGATCTGTTATTATCATTCTGAACACCTGATTGTTGACCAAGATGTTTTGTTTCATACTACATTCACAGTGGGGGCCCAGCAGATGTGTCTTTAGGATTATTTACCGCCTTTGCTTAATCCTAACTAAAGCCCAGGTGGATGTTAGCATTATCCTCCTCATTTTATCTAAAGGGAAAAAAAACTGAGGTTCAGAGAAGTGAAGCGGTTGGCCCACGAACTCACAGAAAGTCAGTGGTGCAAGCAGGATGCGATCTGAGGCTACGAGGTCCCCGTATTCTCATTGCATTGTCTTAGCAAAGCGTAACCATCCTTCTTGTACCCACAATCAGGATTTAAAAAATACGTTTTTTAGTGTCTAAAAGGGAATTTTCCTTGAAAAAATAATCAGACCAAGAAGAGGAAATAGAATGGCTTGATGATGGAATCAGATGTACAATGTCCAATTCATGGAAATTCTTAAGGGAAAAAATACACGTAGCTTGAAACCAATCAACCAAACTATTTCTACCTAGATTCTTACTAGTTACAGTGAATGCACCGGAAGACTGTTGGTAGAGGTAGTAATTAGGATGAACTGCATCAGTTCATGCAATAGGTTGTGTAGGTGTTGTATTTTTCTCCCATTAGAGGGCATGTCACAGAAAACTAAACGTGACACACCTACCCTGAATGCAGAAATGTTAGGCAATCTGAGGAGAGCTCAGCTCTGATTTATAGTAGTGGCAAGCAGGACCTGTTTCAACTGTCTCAGCAGAAATGAACTAACTCTGTAGACACTGCTGCGCTTCTCTTTGGCATTTCATTTTTTCCTCCTTCTTGGGATGAGGGAGGGAGAACCGACCTCCCTGCTGGTTACTGGACTCAGATAATCAGTATACAAATCAACATCCCTGGGTCTTATTTCTCTTCTTCCTAGTCTGTGCCTGGGCTGCTGTACCTTGGTTCCACGCCACCATTTATACAAACAAAGGGGTCCAGGGCAACAAACTGCAACTACAGCTAACCTGCTTTTGCTCTAAATTAATGAATTCTTCTTGCCATTAGTGAACAGAAGGTTTTTGTATCCAGTCGCCATTAAAGCTCCCAGGGATTGGCTTCTTTTTGAATTCAACAACATCTTGTTATATGGGCTTAAAAACTAAGTGCAGACACCAAAGACTAAATGTAGTACCAAACTCTGAACATAGTAAATGCCCAATAAATATCAATGATTGACTGGAAAGAGTAAACTATTGAAAAATTGTAAATGTTTAAGGCTCAGCACATGCTATATAAGCTGATAACTCTCCATTAACTCCTTATCTACAGAAATTAAGAGAAAGGCAAATTCCATTTTTTTTAATCTAACCCAGGAGAAAAGTGATCCAGTGAGGTTTGGCACAAGTATTCATTCATTCATTCACTCAATCGCATTTATTGAGCGCTTACTGTGTGCAGAGCACTGTACTAAGCGCTTGGGAAGTACAAGTATGTGATTCTGGCATATTATTTCAAAAATTGAGTACGACAGTCTTCACAGGATTTGGGCTTATTTTTCCAGTTCTTACCTACCATGCTTCTTGTGAACACAAAGCCCATGTGGGATGCTGACCTCATCTAAACTGAATCCAAGAAACGCCAATAGTAGCTCATTTAACAAATTCCATTTCTGCTTTCCCTTGCTCAACACACACGTTTTAATGGGGTGCTGTTGCTCTTCCTAACTCCATTCTTTCTACCAGCCTTCAGACTAGTTTACTTGAAAAGCACTTGATAAGTAGAAATTGTGCAAAGGGCATTTACCCCCTAGCATCCAAATAGAGGCAATCACCTCATAATGAGTAAGTGCCAGGCCACTGATTCAATTTTGGCAGTACTGGAAATGAAGAACTGTCAGCAGTCACTGTTTTGCTGATGACTCCACCTCTGATCCTTATCAGCACAAATTTTGACCAAATACTCTCCAGCACACCAAACAGCACTTCTATAGTTGCAAGCCCAACAAAATAAGGCAAGCCAGTTGAGAACAGGCAGAACGAGAGCGGCAGAGAACTGGTTCAAAATGAAAGAAGTGATAGGAGAGCTTCTAATTAAAGTGATGCAACAGGAACGGATTTGCTCATCAAAATGCCAAGAGCATATTTAATAAATGCCACCCAAGCTAAGTTGCAGAAGTGGCAAAAAACACAGCATAGGAATGGAAAGTTCAAGGAGGAAAAGAAGGTCAGATTTGCTGTTCTATAGGGCCCAGGGTGAAAACACGAAGTTTTCAGATGGAAGACCTCATCACTCCTCCAATTCTCCCAATACCAGGTTTGCTTCTTAGCCCCCAAAGTACTCTTCTTTCAGTATCCTTGGAAAAATCACATTTAGAGAGAACAGGTGGAAGAGAAAAACAGGTATTAATTGTGGTATAGTGGCAGAGGTGGGATTGGAACCCAGGTCCTCTGACTCCCAAGGCCCATGGTCTTTCCACTAGCCCACACTGCAGTACAGCAATAAACTGCTTACTATTGTTAACTGTCATAGGTATTTCGCCAGTTGGCTACCCTGTCATATCATTTTCTTGAGATACCTAGTCTATTTGCTTGTTGAGTCTGCTTAATTTGCCATTCGGATACTAGAAGAGGTGTGGTATAAATTTGATGCCCAAGACCTTTGATCACCTGAGGCTGAAAGGGCACAGTTCCATTGCTAACTCAGGCATGCAAGGGATTCTTTATAATGCCTGAAAGTCTTCAGATGCCCGTAAAAGGAATTGTTTAAATGGAATAAAATAATAAACCAGATGTTTGGAGATAATGTAAAGGGTTTAAAGTATAAAGGATATACTAGAAACATTTTTAGATGTGCCCTTGACCAAATGATCAAGACGAGACCAGAAACTCTATTTAAGAAGTGTTTCAAGATGCAGGAAAATTCACTCTACTTAACCATAAGAAAAATGTTCTTTGTACTTGCTCTGGGGCAGGGAAGATGAGTAAAATTGCTAAGTCTTTCATCTAGCTTATGGTGGAACATATATACCATGCTGTAAACTAAGACGCACTGCTTTATTTTCCATTGGTCCATTAATACGGTCCATTACGCAAAATCTTCAGACAATATTGTAGAAGAGGGGTATTTGCTCATGTTATTTTAATGACTACCTGGAGACTGTTCTTCAGAGTCAATTCTGCCTTTTACAGGCCTTTTGGAAAAAAATTGATTTTTAGTTTCCTGTGCTACCACCCTTTCTTCCTTAAGAGATTACGATGCTGTGTATTAACATTCCTTCCTCTGGGCTACAAAATTAGCGAGAAGCTGGAAGAGTGATTTTGCTATCCCACTCTGCTCTCTTGTGGGGAACTGCTGTAGTAGCCCTTGCTTGCTACATTTAGTATTTCCTGGAAAAAATCGGAGTTCCCCAAACTTAAACCCCCCTGTATTCCACAAAGGACTTGCCCATCTACTCTGTGCCTAAATAAGGGTCATCAAGATACAAAATGAATTACTCTACATTGCAGGATTAAGTATGAATTACATTCTGCTCTGCCAAAACACTTACTTTCAATAAGTGCTTCGGTCAGAACATATGCACCATCAACAATGGTGTTTTTTGAGTGCTTACTGTGTGCAGAGCACTACTGTGGAATTACTATAG
Organism: Tachyglossus aculeatus; assembly: GCF_015852505.1. Classification (NCBI taxonomy): domain Eukaryota; kingdom Metazoa; phylum Chordata; class Mammalia; order Monotremata; family Tachyglossidae; genus Tachyglossus; species Tachyglossus aculeatus. Next base: position 50,254,424 of record NC_052082.1, read on the forward strand.
GTTCTTCTAATGCAAATAGGTCTGAATATTGTGACACGGTGCTAGAATAAAGGGCTTTGCATGCATTTATTTATATTAATGTCTATCTCCCCCGCTAGACTGTTGGCTCATTGTGGGCAGGGAATGTGTCTATTATATTTTTGCGGTGTACTCTCCCAAGCACTTAGTATAGTGCTCTGCACACAGTAAGCACTCAATAAATAAGATTGACTGGTTGATATGCGGTATCAGAAATGTAATGAAAACTACAACACAGATTTTCAAAAGGTTCTTCAGGAATACAACCCCTGTGTTATGGCAAAACTGGCTAACCTGTGTACCTTCCATAGTCGTACCCTAAGTACAACAGCAGATCAGTTTGGAACAGTAATTAGGGCTGAAAGAAATGTATGCCCTCCTCTACGCAGTAGCAGTAAAAGCATTTATTTCAGTACCCACTTGGTGCAATGTACTGTATGAAGCAGTTGGGAAATACAAATCAATCAATCAATCAATCAATTGTATTTATTGAGCACTTACTGTGTGCAGAGCACTGTACTGAGCGCTTGGGAAGTACAAAACAAAGCAATTCCCAACCCAATAAAGAGCTTACACTCTACCAGGGGAGATAGATACAAAAAGTGTTTAAAAACAAGAGTGGTGAAAATAAATACATTATTTGTACCAGTGAAAATAACGTAGATATATCTGAGCTGAGTGTGGGGATAAAGAAGGGCAAAAGTGCTAGAAATGGCCAATGGGTTTATATGTATATGATTTGGCATGCCAGGAATTAATCAGAGAAGGCATGTTGGAGGAGAAGGGCTTTCAGGAGGTCTGGCCGAACTCTTTGTGGAGTGATGACCAGTTCTATGTAGTACTCATGAATACTTTTCAGGGAATGTTCAGATATTAAGTTCCTCAAGGAAAGGGACCGTATCTTGTTTTTCTTTTGTAATGCTCCTCAGTACCTAGTAGAGTACTCTGTATACAATAGATGCTTAATACGTATGTACAGGTGACAACCAAAATCCACAACTGACTTGCCTTTCCCGAGCACTTAGTATTGGAAGGGATCAATAATGCCATTATTTACTATTAGCCTGTTTATGGAACAGACAAACCATTGGTTTATACAGGATGATTATTACACAAGCACATTATCTCTCTCTCTCTCTCCTCCATTCAAAATGTGGTTGATCTGGAAATGTTGTAGATTGCCCACGCAACCAAAACTTGCCTGCAGGGGCAGGAAAATCATTGTTGCTAATGACTTTTGAGCCAAACCAATAATTTCATTACCAGAGATTCATCCCAAGCAAGTCACCCCAAGCAAAGTAGCTGCTTATTACTACAATGAATACAGCCAAGAACCAAATTCAGAGACAAATAGTTTCATAAATTCACTAGTTTAGTTGACTCACTGAAGAAACTAGCCGCAGACGTCATTTGTTCAAAATTAGCTAACGTCCTGCTAGTCCTCTGAAGATGAAGGAGCAGAGAAAAAGTTCCGACAATTTCTTTGGGCTCCTCTCCTTGTTGTTTACTGTCCCCCCTCTAATTTCACAACCCTGCAATGGGCACCCCAATTCACAGGCAATTTACTGATCCAGTTGCTTTTGAAGATTATCCATAAAGCCACCCAAGGTTAATTGGGGTGAATAAAACCAACTCTTGTTTTAGTTCTCATGTGCTGAGTTCTTAAAATTAGGAAATCAATATACTTTAACACTTCCCTCCCTTCTGATCCCACCCACACAGGCCAAATAGGTATGCAAGCAATCTAGTTCACTTGTTAGAGCAATCGATTGGGAATTTGGAGATCTGGGTTCTAATCTCAACTATGTCATCTCGTTGCTGTGAGCCTGAAAATGCCACTTGTCTCTGTCACAGTTTCTTCACAGGTAAAATGGGGTGAATAACGCTGCCCCTCCCTTTTATTAAGGAATAGAAGTGTGCAACTCTTTGGAAGAAAGGTAGTTGAGAAATTCAAGGTATTCATTATGGTTATTACCTCCTCCATCATGGTGTCCTGGGCTACGGAGAGGTCCCCTTTGGTTGCTCCACTTTTCACCAAGTTCCTTAGTCGGAGACAGTACTCTCTCATCTGATGAAAGAAAAGAAGTAGCCAAACCTCCATTTACTACTATAAAGCACGAGGCACTTTTCCCACATAAAAAGAGATGAAATAATGGCCATGGGCTAGGGCTAGTACAATGCTCTTCATCTACAGATACCCTCAATTAATACTGCTGACTGCCTGAAACCTACTTTGTTACCAATCCAGGAGGTGGGGTTTATAAAAAGTCAATGAATTTTGGACTGACCTTGTTTCACCCTTGCCCAATCAACACTCTTAAATGCCAGCCCGTGAATACCCACTGTTCGCCATCATAATTGCTCACGCAATGAAGGACAAACAGAATTACTAAAAATGTTTTCCATAAGGAGAAGAGAAACTGTTAATACAGGCATATCACCCAGAGAAGGTCAACTGGAAATTGCATAAAACAAATGCTGGCATCAATGGTGACAAATACATGCACCTACAGCTGAACCCCACGGCATCACTAACCCTTTGGGGGCAATACAGGGAATCGATGTGTACCATTCAATCGGACCAATGCATTTAACTTAGCCAAAATTTTACCCGTTTATCAGTTTTCCCTTTCTGCTGGACAGATACGACCAATTTTGTGCCAATTCCCAGGGACAGAAAGGGCTCGTATTTTATTTTTTGCTGCCATTACTCCAACTGCCAGAGGGTCTAAAAATCTGGTTTGAATGCCTAAGTGATTCTTGGTTGAAAAAAACATAAGGGAATCAACTTTGTAGACTTACTGTCATACCTTAAAACGAGAAGCTCCAGGGTTTTTTCTTGCAGAATGATAAATGCTTTATTCAGAAGTCCCTTACATGACAATTAGGAAAACATATTCCACGTTTAACGAGCAAAGTAATTTACTGTGTCTCCCAAGTGGTGACAAGCCAAAACGTAGCCCTTGGCATCTTAGTAATAGAGAAACAACCTCCGAGACCCAGCAAAACTATCTGGATGGTAGAGCCCATTAGGAAAAGCCTGATTCTTGTGGAAGTGGGCTACAGACAAAGCAGGGAGAAAGACTTACTGGAATAACTGAAACTACTAAGACCAGCTTCACCCTACATTATAATTTCCAACAGGACGGTAAACATAGCTTATGTCCTTCCAAATAGGGTTGTATTACACTCTCCCAAGCGCTTAGCATAGTGCCCTGCACACAGTAAGTGTTCAATAAATACCACTGATTGGAGGCACTTCCTTCCTTCTGTAATACAAATATAGTGCTCTGTACACAGTAAGCGCTCAATAAATACAACTGAATGAAAGAATATTTTTTAGAAACCTAGATGCTGGCTGGGATTCTGGTGGGAAGGTCATGGGTTTCATTAATAAGGTTGGTCCCAAGACTGTAAATGAAGGCTCAAAACAACTGCTTGAAAAGAACAGCTCTTCCCACTTTTCCTTCCCTAGTCCAAGTATTTGCTCTCCTGTTGGCTTATTAAGTATATTCACATACCTCCATTAACACAGTTAATAAGTTTTACCTTGTGATTCAGAATATCATTCATCCTTCTGGATGCATCTGCTGCGTGGGATTCAGGGAAGCACTTCTTAGGGACAACACCGTATTTTTCTAAAAGAGAAAAGAAAGGGTTTTCTACTCCTTGATGAAACTGACATTCCAGAGTTTTAAGAAAACATAGTATGTTATGGAAGCTAGTATCATCTTCAAATTGTCCCCAACACCTTTTTATGTGCCTTAAAAATCTAGACTCATATTTTTGGTTTAAAAGGTAAGATAAATTGTGGCACAGTGTATTCAAATGCAAATTTACATCTGTTTTAGATTGTAAGCCCAGAGGCAAAAGGAACCATGTCTAACTTGCTTCACTGAGTGCCATGGGCAAATCACTGAGAAAAAGAAATTGATGATTTAAAGAAAACCCCTCTTGTTGGCTACAAGAAACACTTTCACAAGCCTGCACAGAGTTTTGATATTCCCTCACTCCATTTTAGTGGAAAATAATTAGGTTTCTGCACAAGGAAGCCATTCTGAAAAAGCGAGCCATTTGTTCTACAAAACCTCAAAGGACCAATGCCCCAAAGCCATTAAACAAATCCATTCAACACGTTTTAACCATCAGCATTCCACGTCATGTATAAGATTCTACATTTGCATAATTTACAAGTAATAGAAGTTATAATATTTAATGGGGGAGCGGGGGGGGGGGGGATTGCCCTAAAGATATCAGAGGTTACAAACTACTACCTAGTTGGTTGACAAAAGAGAAAGCCATTTACCATTAAAATTCACATGGAGATATATAAAAAAAGAGGTTTGGGGTGGGGGGAGGAGTTCAAAGATGAGAGGAAAAAGCCATAAAAAATAGCACACAGGTAAGAAGTAAAGGTATGGGATATAGTCCCTGCCAAGGATTTTGTTAATTTCATGCAAAGACGCTGGCCATTTACTGAAGAGTTCTGAAGTTCCAACTACAAAAGCAGTTTGGGGAATTTTCCTAATTGGACAGGGAATGTGCTAACTACAGTGATGTGCAAAAACCTTTCCAGGTTATCATCAAACCCTTCTGACAGTCTGAGGAGTTTCAATAGGTAGAAGAAAACAGGAAAAGAAATCAAAGGATATTCAATTTTGCACAGGGACTGGGCCTGAAGAGACCAAGAGCAGGGGAAGGATTTGGGGGTTAGACAGGAAGGAAGATGGGAGAGGCCCACACAAATCCAACTTTAACTATGGATCCAGGTAAACTAACTTTTGCTGCCAACCTCACACACACTCTGGACACAACCATCATGGAAGCACAGATTTCCTTCTCGCAAATAGAAGCTTTTCACTATGTTTATGATTTACTCAATCTATCCACTAACCCACCAGGTAGGTACACAAGGTGAGTTACGTGGATCCTGAAACAGAAGTCTTCGCGCTTGAGTCTTGAAAAGTGACCTAAATTACTGATCCTTCTCCTTGTGCTCCTTCTTTCATTTTTTTGCCCTTCCTTACCCCAATTTTCTGATTTAAATCTGGCTGAAATCTACCCCCTTGCTGAACTACCTTATAAACTTGAAGAGGTAAGCTAAGCAGGTGAGTAGCCACAATGATTTCCCCAGTCATGATTCTAATGATGACAGTAGTATTTGTGAAGTAATTTCTGGGTGACATGCAATGTGTTTGGGCAATATTCACACTGGGCACCGTCTCCATCCCACTCAGGGCTCATAATCTAAGAAGGGAGAGCTGGTTTCTGACTCCATTTTAGAGATGAGGAACTGAAGCACAGACAAAGTGACTTGCCCGAGATCACCGAGTCGGCCGGTGACGGAGCTGGAGCTAGAACATCTGTCTTCTGACTTGCAGATCTATGCTCTTTCTATTTGGTGATGCTGCCTCCAACAGAGGAGTCCCCTAGCTGCTGAAACCCTTCCAATAACGGAATGGAAGTGGCGGGAGCAGAGAAAGGAGCAGGAAAAAAAAATATCTCAATCAAGGTTACAAAACCACAGAAAAAGTAAAGGCTCCTAATACTGTCCACACTCCCTGCTGGAAGATTGATCACGCATCACGAAATGGCTACAAACTAAATAACCAGTCCTAGAACACTGGAGTCTGACTGAGCCCATTTTTAGGGAATTACCGTCGGAAAAAAAATTTATCTTACCAATAAGATTAACCAGCATATCCCACTGACCACCATCATTTGAGGGGTTGGAAAGCAGGAACTGAACCAGCCTTCCATCCTCAGGCTCCTGTCTCTGGGCTGTTTCAATGAAGGCATTCAAGAAAAAACAACAGCGTTCAACCTGGAACAAAACAAATCAAGGAAAATTTAGTTTGGTGAAACACCACTGACCAAGCATGCTACAATCACTGTTCCTTTTACCTTAGAAAAGGTGTAACATTCTATCCCAACCATTAACCCATACTAAAACTGAAATTTTTAAATGTCTCTTTCATTTTCATCCCAAATGTTAATAGCAAGAGACATAATTGGAACTTTGTGTCGCTCTTCAATCAAGAGGATAGGGATCCGACCGCTAAGAACACAATCCAAATGCACTGGGGTAACAAGTGTTTTCTTCAGAAATCTAAATAAGTAAAGGTAAGAGGGGAAAAGGAAGCAAGTAGTAGGGTAGAGGGCCAATGCACTTTTCATTTTACTGTATAAAGAATCTGACTACGGACTGAAAGTAAAATTTGACACCTAAGTGGGAGGGCATAGCCCCTTTACATTTTTGACTGTTCACTCAATCAGTGGTATTACTGAGCTCCTATTCTGTACAGAGCACTGTACTAAGTGCTTGGGAAAGCACAACAGAATCAGTGGATGGAATTCCCATCCTCAAGGAGCTTACAATTCAGCAAAAGAGGAAGACATTAAAATAAATTACAGCTAAGAGAAAGTAGCAGAATAAAAAGATATGGAAGGATCAGGGGAGTTAGCACTCAAGTGCTTGGGTGGTGTTGAAGTGCTAAAGTGGATGCTGTGCGGTTACAGGATGGGGAGATGAGGAATTAAATTGGGGGAGTCCTCCTGGAGGAGATGTAATTTCATAAGGTCTCTGAAGCTGGAGAGAGGCGTGATCAGTTGGATGTGAAGGGAGAGGGATATCCAGGTAGGAAGGAGGACATGAGCAGTAGTTCAACTACAGGAGAGACAAAAATGGGGCCCAGTAAGTAGGCTCGCTTGATAAGAATGGAGCATGCCAGCTCTGGTTTGGTGAGAAAGGGATGAGGATAAATAATGGTGGGGAGAGTCAATCACCATCATCATCAATGGCATTTATTGAGCATTTACTGTGTGCAGAGCACTGTACTAAGTGCTTGGGAAAGTATAAGCCAACAGTCAGGAGGTTCTGCTTGATGCAGCAAACAATGGGCAACCACTGGAGGTTTTTCCAGGAGTGAGGAGACAGGGGAAGAACATTTTAGAAAAATGATTCAGGCAGCAGAATGGAATATGAACTGGAGAGGGGAGAGACTGAAGACAAGAAAGTCATCTGACAATTGCTGATGTAGTAGTCGTGCTGGGAAAGGACAAGTGCCCAGACCAGCATTTTAAACAGATGGATGGAGTCCAAGGGGCCAATTCTGGAAAAACTGGAGGAAAAACCGAGGGGATTATGCAGCAGACTTGTCCACCATTTGTCTGCCACATGACCTTGGGTAAGTCACTTAACCTCTCTGTGCCTCAGTTACCACATCTGTAAAATGGGGATTAAACCAGTGAGCCCTTTGTGGGACAGGGACTGTGTCTTGTATCTACCCCAATGTTTAGTACAGTACCTGGCACACAGTTAAGTGCTGAAAAAATACCATTAAAAAAAGGACTGAATATGTAGGTATGAAGAGAGGCTTCAAAATTACAGGCTTGAGAGATGGGGAGGGTGACGGTGTTGTCAATTGTGATGAGTGAGTGAAGAGAGGCATAGCTGGGAGTCACAGGACCTGAGTTCTAATCCCATCTCTACCATTTGCCTGCTGTGTGACCTTAGGCCAGGTCCTCCCATCATCCCCTGGAGCTAAGGAGAGGTAAGTATTATTCTCCCCATTTTACAGGGAAGAAAACTGAGGTCCAGGCTGGATAACTTACTTACCTGAGGGCACAGAAGGACAGTGGCAGAGCTGGGACTAAAACCCAGGTCCTCTGACACCAGGCCCATATCCTTTCTATTAGACCACACAGCCTCCACTAAGCCACACTGTCTCCTTTGGGAAAGTAATTCCACCTTTTGCAATTTGCCACTTTTCAAAGAAGAATGACAGTGTATCACACACAAACTAGAGTGGAACAAAATGGGAAGAACAAGGTCTTAAGAGAAGGACCCTGCTGAAAACCCAGAGATGACATTGAGACAAACCTTTGAAGTACCCTCCCTTACCTTGTCCCAGAAAAACAAATATGATTGACTAAATTCAAATTCTTCAATATTTAGTTTTTTCATGAAAGGAAGACGCATAACATTCAGGCAGGAAAAAATCCAGCATCTCCCTGAAATGACAACAAAGAGTTCATTGAATAGCGTTGATTAACATTCACTCTCTTCCTCCCTTCAAAGCCCTACTGAGAGCTCATCTCCTCCAGGAGGCCTTCCCAGACTGAGCCCCCCTTTTCCCCTCCTCCTCATCTCCCCCCATCTCCTTCCCCTCCCCACAGAACTTGTATATATTTGTACAGATTTATTACTCTATTTATTTTACTTCTACATATTTACTATTCTATTTATCTTGTTAACGATGCACATATAGCTACAATTCTATTTATTCTGACATTTTTGACACCTGTCTACATGTTTTGTTTTGTTGTCTGTCTCCCCCTTCTAGACTGTGAGCCCGCTGTTGGGTAGGGACCGTCTATATATGTTGCCGACTTGTACTTCCCAATTGCTTAGTACAGTGCTCTGCACACAGTAAGCACTCAATAAACACAACTGAATGAATGAATGAATTTGACACATAATTGCATTTCATAGCACTGAACCTATGTCGCAACTTCAAGACGATTCAGAAATCAAGCAGCAACATGGGAGAGGAAAAGCAGCTAGGAAAACCCCAAAGTGTGGGGTTTTTTTTTCCAAACTGCACCACCTTTCTTCCCTACTCTGAGCATTTCTGATGTAAAGGTTCTGGGTCCGGAGTAGTTAATGAGAAAAGGAAAGAAAAATGACAGGAGACAAACCAAGGTGTTACAAAGATGGCAATAATTCCAAGATAAATTGGGGTACAAACTCAAATCACTTGGACAGGCCATTAATATTTATTCTTCTCACTTCAATAAATTTAACCAAGATAGAGGAGACCAAGGAACTATATAAAAAGAATGGCATCTTCATCAAATCCTCATCTTTTAGACTGTGAGCCCACTGTTGGGTAGGGACTGTTTCTATATGTTGCCAATTTGTACTTCCCAAGCGCTTAGTACAGTGCCCTGCACATAGTAAGCGCTCAATAAATACGATTGATGATGATGATGATCAAATATTTACTAAGCACTTACCGGGTTCAAGGCATTGGATAGCCTAGGTGCTACAGGATGTGGGAAAAGATACAAAACCTGACTTACAAGTCTTTACGATGTGCCGCCGTCCTGTTCTTAGTGTTCTTTCACAGGTGATTTAGAGAGATTGCTATTGAAGAACTAGGTAACGTCCTTCCCCCCGGTGCACATCTATCAGGATAATAATAACTGCGGTGTCTATTAAGCGCTAACAAAGCCAAGCACTGTACTAAGCACTGGGGCAGGCCCAGTCCCCGTCCCACACGAAGCTCACGATCTAAGGACCCAAAGTGATCCAGTGGTGGAAGAAATGGTTTCGCCCATAGCACTGGTCCAGTCCCGAGTACTTACAACCCAATTTTTCCTAAAAGCGAGGTTCTTTAAGAGCCCACACACCAGAGAAGGGAACACATTAACAGAAGGCTTTGACGGAAAGATCTCGAGGGATGGACCGGCCCCTACGTCACATTTTCCCAACCTGAGCCCTTCTGGTTGGAGACCGGCTTGCCCTCCTGCGGCACAACATGCTGGAACACGTGTTGGGTGTCTTGTACAGTTTGCCTCTGCAGACAGACCTCCAGCAGGTCATGGGTGGTCGTGATATTCCGGGCCAGAAGGAACTGGGGGTCAGCGTTCTGTCTCTTGGTCAGAGCGGACACCTTTTCCAAACTCAGTCCTAAAGAGATGGGAAGGGAAATGTTAAACCAGGGTTCGAGGCCTTTCCGCATTAAAGCTTAGTCAACGCGCATCTAGGGCTGCCCTGGAGCCAACCGAGCCTCCGGGAGGAGTGACGCCATGCAGTTTTTGTGCTTGGCGGCCGCGACCTCAAATCCGGATGGATCTGTTCCCCATCCGAAAGCGATGAAACGGGAAATCGATCGATTAGTGATGTGCAAAACACCGCACTCAGCAGCTGGGAGAGGCCACTATCACAGAACTGGTAGAAACATTCCCCTCCCAAAACGATCTTACGGCCTGGAGGAAAGGGAAAGTAGACACTTGTCTACTTGTTTTGGGGTTTTTTTTTGCCTGTCTCCTCCTTATATACTGTGAGCCCGTTGTTGGTTAGGGACTGTCTCTATATGTTGCCGATATGTACTTTCCAATAATAATAATAATGGGGGTATTTGTTAAGCGCCTACTATGTGCCAAGCAATGTTCTAAGAGCTGGGGTATGTTGCCGATTTGTACTTTCCAATAATAATAATAATGGGGGTATTTGTTAAGCGCCTACTATGTGCCAAGCACTGTTCTAAGAGCTGGGGTACGTACAAGGTAATCAGGTTGTCCCACATGGGGCTCACAGCCTTAATCCCCATTTTACAGATGAGGGAACTGGGGTACAGAGGAGTTAAGTGACTGACCCAAGGTCACACAGCGGACAAGTGGCGGAGCCGGGATTAGAACCCATGACCTCTGACTCTCAAGTCATTGAGCCACGCTGCTTTCCAAGCACTTAGTCCAGTGCTCTGCACATGGTAAGCGCTCAATAAATACGATTGAATAAATGAAGGAAGGAAGGGGGGGTCTCCTCCCTGCAGGCACCCAGCTTGAAACCGACCCTTCAACTAGACTTCCACCCCCCCTTCCCATTCATTCATTCAATCGTACTTATTGAGCGCTTACTGGAGAAGCAGCGTGGCTCAGTGGAAAAAGCCCGGGCTTTGAAGTTGGAGGTCATGGGTTCAAATCCCGACTCTGCCAATTGTCAGCTGTGTGACTTTGGGCGAGTCACTTCACTTCCCTGTGCCCCAGTGACCTCATCTGGAAAATGGGGATGAAGACTGTGAGCCTCCCGTGGGACAACCTGATCACCCTGTAACCACCCCAGTGCTTAGAACTGTGCTTTGCACATACTGAGCACTTAATAAATGCCATCATCATCATTATTGTTATTACTGTGTGCAGAGAGCTGCACTAAGCGCTTGGGAAGTACAAGTCGGCAACAGAGGGAGACGGTCCCTGCCCGACAGCGATCGATCGGTGGTATTTATTGGGCGCTTCCTGCGTGCAGGGCGCAGCACTGAAGCCCTGGAGGGGGAGGAAAATAGGACATTGTCGGGAGGCGCATTCCCTGCCCCTCGACAAGTACTATATTTATTTTTTTTTAGAGGCTAATTGCCATTGATTGACTCCTCCTGACTGTGTGTCCCTGTACATATTTAATGTTCCATTTATTTTGTTAATGATCAATCAATCAATCAATCGTATTTATTGAGCACTTACTGTGTGCAGAGCACTGTACTAAGCGCTTGGGAAGTCCAAGTTGGCAACATATAGAGACGGTCCCTACCCAACAGTGGGCTCACAGTCTAAAAGGATGCGCATCTAGCTTTCATTCTATTTGTTCTGTCGACTTGGCACCTGTCTCCACGTTTTGTTTTGTTGTCTGCCTCCCCCTTCTAGACTGCGAGCCCGTTGTGGGGTGGGGACCGTCTCTAGATGTTGCCGATTTGGACTTCCCAAGCGCTTAGTCCAGTGCTCCGCACACAGTAAGCGCTCAATACGATTGGATGAATGAATGAATGAATCTGGCTTTAATTCTATTTGTTCTGTCGACTTGACATCTGTCTCCACGTTTTGCTTTGTTGTCCGGCTCCCCCTTCTAGACTGCGAGCCCGTTGTTGGGTAGGGACCGTCTCTAGATGTTGCCAACTTGGACTTCCCAAGCACTTAGTAGAGTGCTCTGCACACAGTAAAAGCTCAATAAATACGACTGAATGAATGAATGAATAGATGCTGCCGACTTGGACTTCCCAAGCGCTTAGTCCAGTGCTCCGCACACAGTAAGTGCTCCATAAATACGACTGAATGAATGAATGAATAGATGCTCCCAGCTTGGACTTCCCAAGTGCTTAGAACAGTGCTCCGCACACAATAAGCGCTCAATAAATACAAATGAGTGAATGAATGAATAGATGCTGCCCACTTGGACTTCCCAAGCGCTTAGTCCGGAGCTCCGCCCACAGTAGGCGCTCAATAAATACGACTGAATGAATGAATGAATAGATGCTGCCGACTTGGACTTCCCAAGCGCTTAGTACAGTGCTCCGCACACAGTAAGCGCTCAATAAATACGACTGAATGAATGAATGAATAGATGCTGCCGACTTGGACTTCCCAAGCGCTTAGTCCGGTGCTCCGCACACAGTAGGCGCTCAATAAATACGACTGAATGAATGAATGAATAGATGCTGCAGACTTGGACTTCCCAAGCGCTTAGTACAGTGCTCCGCACACAGTAAGCGCTCAATAAATACGACTGAATGAATGAATAGATGCTGCAGACTTGGACTTCCCAAGCGCTTAGTACAGTGCTCCGCACACACTAAGCGCTCAATAAATATGACTGAATGAATGAGTGAATAGATGCTGCAGACTTGGACTTCCCAAGCGCTTAGTCCAGTGCTCCGCACACACTAAGCGCTCAATAAATATGACTGAATGAATGAGTGAATAGATGCTGCCGACTTGGACTTCCCAAGCGCTCAATAAATACAACTGAGTGAATGAATGAATAGATGCTGCTGACTTGGACTTCCCAAGCGCTTAGAACAGTGCTCCGCACACAGTAGGCGCTCAATAAATACGACTGAATGAATGAATGAATAGATGCTGCCGACTTGGACTTCCCAAGCGCTTAGTCCAGTGCTCCGCACACAGTAGGCGCTCAATAAATACGACTGAATGAATGAATGAATAGATGCTGCCCACTTGGACTTCCCAAGCGCTTAGTCCGGTGCTCCGCACACAGTAGGCGCTCAATAAATACGACTGAATGAATGAATGAATAGATGCTGCAGACTTGGACTTCCCAAGCGCTTAGTACAGTGCTCCGCACACACTAAGCGCTCAATAAATATGACTGAATGAATGAGTGAATAGATGCTGCCGACTTGGACTTCCCAAGCGCTCAATAAATACAACTGAGTGAATGAATGAATAGATGCTGCCGACTTGGACTTCCCAAGCGCTTAGAACAGTGCTCCGCACACAGTAAGCGCTCAATAAACAGGATTGAATGAATGAATAGATGCTGCCGATTTGGACTTCCCAAGCGCTTAGTCCGGTGCTCCGCACACAGTAGGCGCTCAATAAATACGACTGAATGAATGAATGAATAGATGCTGCAGACTTGGACTTCCCAAGCGCTTAGAACAGTGCTCCGCACACAGTAAACGCTCAATAAATATGACTGAGTGAATGAATGAATAGATGCTGCAGACTTGGACTTCCCAAGCGCTTAGTACAGTGCTCCGCACACACTAAGCGCTCAATAAATACGACTGAATGAATGAATGGATGCTGCAGACTTGGACTTCCCAAGCGCTTAGTCCGGTGCTCCGCACACAGTAGGCGCTCAATAAATACGACTGAATGAATGAATGAATAGATGCTGCAGACTTGGACTTCCCAAGCGCTTAGTCCGGTGCTCCGCCCACAGTAAGCGCTCAATAAATATGACTGAATGAATGAGTGAATAGATGCTGCCGACTTGGACTTCCCAAGCGCTCAATAAATACAACTGAGTGAATGAATGAATAGATGCTGCCGACTTGGACTTCCCAAGCGCTTAGAACAGTGCTCCGCACACAGTAAGCGCTCAATAAACAGGATTGAATGAATGAATAGATGCTGCCGATTTGGACTTCCCAAGCGCTTAGTCCGGTGCTCCGCACACAGTAGGCGCTCAATAAATACGACTGAATGAATGAATGAATAGATGCTGCAGACTTGGACTTCCCAAGCGCTTAGAACAGTGCTCCGCACACAGTAAACGCTCAATAAATATGACTGAGTGAATGAATGAATAGATGCTGCAGACTTGGACTTCCCAAGCGCTTAGTACAGTGCTCCGCACACACTAAGCGCTCAATAAATACGACTGAATGAATGAATGGATGCTGCAGACTTGGACTTCCCAAGCGCTTAGTCCGGTGCTCCGCACACAGTAGGCGCTCAATAAATACGACTGAATGAATGAATGAATAGATGCTGCAGACTTGGACTTCCCAAGCGCTTAGTCCGGTGCTCCGCCCACAGTAAGCGCTCAATAAATATGACTGAATGAATGAGTGAATAGATGCTGCCGACTTGGACTTCCCAAGCGCTCAATAAATACAACTGAGTGAATGAATGAATAGATGCTGCCGACTTGGACTTCCCAAGCGCTTAGAACAGTGCTCCGCACACAGTAAGCGCTCAATAAACAGGATTGAATGAATGAATAGATGCTGCCGATTTGGACTTCCCAAGCGCTTAGTCCGGTGCTCCGCACACAGTAGGCGCTCAATAAATACGACTGAATGAATGAATGAATAGATGCTGCAGACTTGGACTTCCCAAGCGCTTAGAACAGTGCTCCGCACACAGTAAACGCTCAATAAATACGACTGAGTGAATGAATGAATAGATGCTGCAGACTTGGACTTCCCAAGCGCTTAGTCCGGTGCTCCGCCCACAGTAAGCGCTCAATAAATATGACTGAATGAATGAATGAATAGATGCTGCCGACTTGGACTTCCCAAGCGCTCAATAAATACAACTGAGTGAATGAATGAATAGATGCTGCCGACTTGGACTTCCCAAGCGCTTAGAACAGTGCTCCGCACACAGTAAGCGCTCAATAAACAGGATTGAATGAATGAATAGATGCTGCCGATTTGGACTTCCCAAGCGCTTAGTCTGGTGCTCCACACACAGTAAGCGCTCAATAAATACGACTGAATGAATGAATGAATAGATGCTGCCGACTTGGACTTCCCAAGCGCTTAGTCCGGTGCTCCGCACACAGTAGGCGCTCAATAAATACGACTGAATGAATGAATGAATAGATGCTGCAGACTTGGACATCCCAAGTGCTTAGAACAGTACTCCGCACACAGTAAGCGCTCAATACAATTGAGTGAATGAATGAATAGATGCTGCCCACTTGGACTTCCCAAGCGCTTAGTACAGTGCTCCGCACACAATAAGCGCTCCATAAATACAACTGAGTGAATGAATGAATAGATGCTGCCGACTTGGACTTCCCAAGCACTTAGTCTGGTGCTCCGCCCACAGTAGGCGCTCAATAAATACGACTGAATGAATGAATGAATAGATGCTGCCGACTTGGACTTCCCAAGCGCTTAGTCCGGTGCTCCGCACACAGTAGGCGCTCAATAAATACAAATGAGTGAATGAATGAATAGATGCTGCCCACTTGGACTTCCCAAGCGCTTAGTCCGGTGCTCCGCACACAGTAAGAGCTCAATAAAAACGACTGACTGAATGAATAGATGCTGCCGACTTGGACTTCCCAAGCGCTTAGTCCAGTGCTCCGCACACAGTAAGTGCTCCATAAATACGACTGAATGAATGAATGAATAGATGCTCCCAGCTTGGACTTCCCAAGTGCTTAGAACAGTGCTCCGCACACAATAAGCGCTCAATAAATACAAATGAGTGAATGAATGAATAGATACTGCCCACTTGGACTTCCCAAGCGCTTAGTCCGGAGCTCCGCCCACAGTAGGCGCTCAATAAATACGACTGAATGAATGAATGAATAGATGCTGCCGACTTGGACTTCCCAAGCGCTTAGTCCGGTGCTCCGCACACAGTAGGCGCTCAATAAATACGACTGAATGAATGAATGAATAGATGCTGCAGACTTGGACTTCCCAAGCGCTTAGTACAGTGCTCCGCACACAGTAAGCGCTCAATAAATACGACTGAATGAATGAATGAATAGATGCTGCAGACTTGGACTTCCCAAGCGCTTAGTACAGTGCTCCGCACACACTAAGCGCTCAATAAATACGACTGAATGAATGAATGGATGCTGCCGACTTGGACTTCCCAAGCGCTTAGTCCGGTGCTCCGCACACAGTAGGCGCTCAATAAATACGACTGAATGAATGAATGAATAGATGCTGCAGACTTGGACTTCCCAAGCGCTTAGTACAGTGCTCCGCACAGACTAAGCGCTCAATAAATATGACAATGAATGAGTGAATAGATGCTGCCGACTTGGACTTCCCAAGCGCTTAGAACAATGCTCCGCACACAGTAAGCGCTCAATAAATACGACAGTGAATGAATGAATAGATGCTGCCCACTTGGACTTCCCAAGCGCTTAGAACAGTACTCCGCACACAGTAAGCGCTCAATAGATACGACTGAATGAATGAATGAATGAATGAATAGATGCTGCCGACTTGGACTTCCCAAGCGCTTAGAACAGTGCTCCGCACACAGTAGGCGCTCAATAAAAACGACTGAATGAATGAATGAATAGATGCTGCCGACTTGGACTTCCCAAGCGCTTAGAACAGTACTCCGCACACAGTAAGCGCTCAATAAATACAATTGAGTGAATGAATGAATAGATGCTGCCGACTTGGACTTCCCAAGCGCTTAGAACGGTGCTCCGCACACAGTAAGTGCTCAATAAATATGATTGAATGAATGAATGAATAGATGCTGCCGACTTGTCCTTCCCAAGCGCTTAGTCCAGTGCTCTGCACACAGTAAGCACTCAATAGATACAACTGAATGAATGAATGAATACATGCTGCCGACTTGGACTTCCCAAGCGCTTAGTCCGGTGCTCCGCGCACAGCAGGCGCTCAATAAATACGACTGAATGAATGAATGAATAGATGCTGCCGACTAGGACTTCCCAAGCGCTTAGAACAGTGCTCCGCACACAGTAGGCGCTCAATAAATACGACTGAATGAATGCGTGCCGGGCGGTTTAAGAGGGGAGGGTCTGGGGCGGGAGGGGAGGTCGGGGCCCCCCGCCCCGCATCACTGACCGGCCTTGTTCATGGCGACAAGCGCTGCGCGAAGCGTTGCTGGGGGCGACGGCGGCGGCGGCGGCGGCGGCGGCGGTAGGGGAAAAGGCCGGCGGCGCTGCCAACGGGGGCCGTCCGGGGACAATCCTCGCCCCTCGCGCTGCTGCGTCAAGACTGACGGGGAGAGCGGGCCCCGCCCGGGGGGGGGGGGGGGGGGAGCGCGCGCGCCGAGCGCGCATGCGCCTTCGGGGGGCGGGGGGCGCGAGGGCCGCGCCGGGAGGGAGAGCCCACGCGCGCCGCGCGCATGCGTGGTTGGGGGCGGGAGGCGCGAGGGCCGCGCCGTGAGGGACAGCCCACCTCCTCCAGGAGGCCTTCCCACACTGAGCCCCTTCCTTCCTCTCCATCCCCCCACATCTTACCCCCTTCCCTTCCCCACAGCACCTGTATAGATGTTTGTACAGATTTATTACTCTATTTATTTTACTTGTACCTATCTGTTCTATTTATTTTATTTGGTTAGTATGTTTGGTTTTGTTCTCCGTCTCCCCCTTTTAGACTGTGAGCCCGCTGTTGGGTAGGGACTGTCTCTAGATGTTGCCAACTTGGGCTTCCCAAGCTAGCTCTCTTCCTCCCTTCAAGGCCCTACTAAGAGCTCACCTCCTCCAGGAGGCCTTCCCACACTGAGCCCCTTCCTTCCTCTCCCCCCCCATCTTACCTCCTTCCCTTCCCCACAGCACCTGTATATATGTTTGTACAGATTTATTACTCTGTTTATTTATTTTACTTGTACCTATCTTATTCTATTTATTTTATTTTGTTAGTATGTTTGGTTTTGTTCTCTGTCTCCCCCTTTTAGACTGTGAGCCCACTGTTGGGTAGGGACCGTCTCTATATGTTGCCAACTTGTACTTCCCAAGCGCTTAGTGCAGTGCTCTGCACGCAGTAAGCGCTCAATAAATACGATTGATTGATTGATTGATTCCCAAGCTAGCTCTCTTCCTCCCTTCAAGGCCCTATTAAGAGCTCACCTCCTCCAGGAGGCCTTCCCAGACTAAGCCCCTTCCTTCCTCTCCCCCTCGTCCCCCTCTCCATCCCCCAATTTAACCTCCTTCCCTTCCCCACAGCACCTGTATATATGTATATATGTTTGTACAGATTTATTACTCCATTTATTTTACTTGTACATAGCTATTCTATTTATTTTATTTGCTTAGTATGTTTGGTTTTGTTCTCTGTCTCCCCCTTTTAGACTGTGAGCCCGCTGTTGGGTAGGGACTGTCTCTATATGTTGCCAACTTGGACTTCCCAAGCACTTAGTACAGTGCTCTGCACACAGTAAGCGCTCAATAAATACGATTGATTGATTGATTGATTCCCAAGCTAGCTCTCTTCCTCCCTTCAAGGCCCTACTAAGAGCTCACCTCCTTCAGGAGGCCTTCCCAGACTGAGCCCCTTCCTTCCTCTCCCCCTCATCCCCCTCTCCATCCCCCCATCTTACCTCCTTCCCTTCCCCACAGCACCTGTATATATGTATATATGTTTGTACGTATTTATTACTCTATTTATTTTACTTGTACATATTCTATTTATTTTATTTTGTTAGTATGTTTGGTTTTGTTCTCTGTCTCCCCCTTTTAGACCGTGAGCCCGCTGTTGGGTAGGGACTGTCTCTAGATGTTGCCAACTTGGACTTCCCAAGCGCTTAGTACAGTGCTCTGCACACAGTAAGGGCTCAGTAAATACGAATGAATGAATGAATGAATGAGGGAAGGCTGCCCTTCATGCCCTTCGCTCAAGCCTGGCGAGCCTGTCAGGCCCTCGAGGTGTCGTAAGCGTGGCCATTGTTAAACCCTTACTATGTAATAATAATAATGATAATGATGGCATTTGTTAAACCCTTACTATGTAATAATAATAATGATAATGATGGCATTTGTTAAGCGCTTACTATGTGCCCCTTCTGGACTGTGAACTCGTTGTTGGGTAGGGACAGCAAAGCGCTGTTTGAAGAGCTGGGGAGAATACAAGGTAATCAGGTTGTCCCACGGGGGGCTCACAGTTTTAATCCCCATTTTACAGATGAGGTAACTGAGGCACAGAGAAGTTAAGTGACTTGCCCCAAGTCACACAGCGGACAGTTGGCTGAGCTTGGATTTGAACCCATGACCTCTGACTCCACAGCCCGTGCTCTTTCCACTGAGCCACGCTGCTTCTCGTGGCCCCGTGCTGTAGATAAGTCGGACATGTGACAGTGACATTTGTTAAGCACTTACTATTTGTTAAGCGCTGTTCTAGGTCCTGGTGTAGATAGACGTTATTGAGTTTGGACTCAGTCCGTGTCCCACCTAGGGCTCACAGTGTTAATCCCCATTTTGCAGATGAGGTAAATGAGGCGCAGAGAAGTGAAATGACTTGGCCACTGTGACACAACAATGGCGCAGCTGGAATTCAAACTTGGTTCCTCTGACTCCAAGGCCCATTGTTTTTCTAGTTCTGCGGTGTGGCTGCAGCACCTGTATTCACCTGGACCTGGGGATTATGCAGTGTTTCTGGAGCAGTTGGAGAGGTAAGATGGCCTGTCCCGCCATCGACCCCCGGCCCACGTCATCCCCCGGGCCTGGAATGCCCTCCCTCTGCCCATCCGCCAAGCTAGCTCTCTTCCTCCCTTCAAGGCCCTGCTGAGAGCTCACCTCCTCCAGGAGGCCTTCCCAGACTGAGCCCCTTCCTTCCTCTCCCCCTCGTCCCCCTCTCCATCCCCCCCATCTTACCGCCTTCCCTTCCCCACAGCACCTGTATATATGTATATATGTTTGTACATATTTATTGCTCTATTTTATTTTGTTAGTATGTTTGGTTTTGTTCTCAGTCTCTCCCTTTTAGACTGTGAACCCACTGTTGGGTAGGGACTGTCTCTATATGTTGCCAACTTGTACTTCCCAAGCGCTTAGTACAGTGCTCTGCACATAGTAAGCGCTCAATAAATACAATTGATGATGATGATGTACTGAGCACATGAGCCTCCAGACTGAGCCCCTTCCTTCCTCTCCCCCTCGTCCCCCTCTCCATCCCCCCATCTTACCTCCTTCCCTTCCCCACAGCACCTGTATATATGTATATATGGTTGTACATATTTATTGCTCTATTTATTTATTTATTTTACTTGTACATATCTATCCTATTTATTTTATTTTGTTGGTATGTTTGGTTTTGTTCTCTGTCTCCCCGTTTTAGACTGTGAGCCCACTGTTGGGTAGGGACTGTCTCTATGTGTTGCCAATTTGTACTTCCCAAGCGCTTAGTACAGTGCTCTGCACATAGTAAGTGCTCAATAAATACGATTGATGATGATGATGATGATGGGGTGTACGGTACAAAAGAGTTGGAAGACACATTCCTGCCCACAGTCAACTTATGGTCTAGAGGGAGCTTACAGTCTAGAGAGTAAAACATAAATATGTTTTACCATTTGAATACAACTATTTAATACAGCTGCATCGTGGCATCCAATAGTACTCTCCTTGTAGCCCAACAAAAACTGCAAATATAGCCTCTGTACACCAAGGACATTGGCAGGCAAATACTAACAACTAAAGTGTAATATTAACCTTACACTGTGCTAGTAGCAGTAATATTTAAGTACTTACTATGTGCAGAGCACTGCACCAAGTGCATACACATGTGGGAATTATATAGTTCAGAATGTCTAAGTTCAGATACAGTTCAGAATTTATGAGATGCCAGATGCCTGCCCTCAGGGAGCTTACATTTTATTGCTAGGAACCTGTGGAGCTCTAGAAACAAGGAAAATACTCTTTTCTTCTCTCAGGATGAACTCCTAACTGTGCTTTGGTGTTTTCTTCCCCATCCCCGAAACCCTGTGGTGTTAGCAGTCGTAGTGGAAGCAGTAGTTGTTGTAATGATATTTGTTAAATGCATACTGAGTGCAATGCAACAGTACTAAGCACTTGGGAAAGCACCCCAGAAACCAAATATACGTTTCCTCTCCCCAAGGAGCTTATATCTAATAGTAGCGGGGAAGAAAAAAGGTAGGAGCCCTACCTTAGTCATTCCTCTCACAAAAAGAGATTTTTGTCTAAGTGACCCTATCATAATTTCAATTTTCCATCGCTTTATCTGTAAATTCCCATCTAGATACTCAGTCAACACCATTACTTTGTCATCACTCATAGGGGTTCACCCTTAGATTCTACCTACAGAGTAGGGTGAATAGCTTTCCCAGTAGGCCTGTCTCAAAAAACCCAACCTTTCTCATTACTGTCTGCAAAGTACTTCCTTGTGTGGGTAGAAATGGAGAAATGCAACATAGCCCAATTCCAGAAACTGTTGGCCCTTCTTGTTCGCAATCATTGATCAGTAATAATTAGGGTTCCCAGAGTAAATAATTTCCAGTCTGCCCTGCTTACGGAAAACTTGTCATTCTAACAAAAAATGGTCTCTTGAGAAAAATGACCTCCAAATGTATTCTGAGGGCAAACAGCATGGCCTGGCGGACCTATGTTCTAATCCTGGCTATCCCATTTATCTGCTGTGTGACCTTGGGTAAGTCACCCTTAGTTGGGTGCCTCAGTTACCTCATCTGTAAAATGGGGAATACGACTGTGAGCCTCATGGGGGACATGGACTTGGACTGTGTCCAAGCTGATGAGCTTGTATCTACCTCAGTGCTTAGTACAGTGCCTGGCACATAGTAAGTGCTTCAATACCATTAAGAAAATGTTGGCGACCTGTCTGGCTGGGGTTTAGATGAGTTGAGGCCGGGTGCAGCTCGTTGCAATGTATGTACAAGAATTTTCCATTCAAAATTCATTAATGGCCAAAGGGACCGCAGCAGAGCACTGATCCTGTGCCAGAAAAGGCTATCGATCTGCAGGTGGGTGCCAGGATAGCTGCCTTGTTAGCTGCTCTGGTCTTCACTGGCCACGTTCGACCGCTATTACGAGGCTACATTTGTATTTCTTTTTGGTAAATCCGTCTTTTTCCTGCTCCCTCTATTTGTAAATTATTTTTATTTGTCTGTCCACCTCGTTAGAATGTAGGCTTCTGGAAGGTAGTGATCATGAGCCTTGCTTCTGATGTAGTCTGCCTAGTGGGTGGAGCACAGGCCTGTGAGTCAGAAGGACCTACGTTCTAATCCTGGCTCTGCCAGTTGCTAGCTCTGTGACCTTGGGCAAGTTACTTAACTTCTCTGGGCCTCAGTTATTTCATCTATAAAATGGGGATTAAGACTGGGCGCTCCATGTGGGACATATATTACGTCCAACTTGATTACCTTGTTTCCACCCCGTGCTTAGAACAGTACCTGCCACATAGTAAATGCTTAACAAATACCATGAAAAAAGTGCTTAAATACCATTCCCCAGCTCTTAGTACAGTGCTTTGACCTCAGGAGGCACTCAGTTAATAGCATTGATGATAATGATGATTGCTGCTGAGTCTGACTGCAACATAAGATACCTTATGAGGGTGGTTCTTTGGTCGGAAACTTTCAACATAAGCTGAGCAGGCATTACTCTCCTTCTGTCTGCTTCACCCTATCCACCACAGAGGTGTGCGGGTGAGGGACTAGAGCAAACGCGTACGCGTAAATAGGCAAGAGTACACATGTACATAGCAGGTGCTTGTAAAACAGTGACAGACACAAGTCCCCTTCACCCTCAGTGTCCCTTCTCCAGTTGTCATCGCAACTCACCCTTGAGGTGGGGTGGGAGCCGGAAGAGAGGGAGGATGGCAGAGACGTGCTTACCCAAAGAAGGTTCCTGTATGCATTGGACTGGGGAAAAGGAAAAGTGAAAATAAAAGGAAGTATGAGGGAAGTGAATAATAATAATGGTATTTGTTAAGCGCTTACAATGTGCCAAGGACTGTTCTAAGCGCTGGAGTAGATACAAGGTAATCAGGTTGTCCCACGTGGGGCTCACAGTCTCTAACCCCATTTTACAGATGAGGTAGCCGAGGCACAGAGGAGTTAAGTGACTGAGCCAAGGTCACACAGCAGACAAGAGGTGGGGCCGGGATTAGAACCCACGTCCTCTGACTCCCAAACCCGTGCTCTTGCCATTAGGCCATGCTGCTTCTCCAGTAGAAGGGGAGATATTGGAGCAGAAATAGAGCATACGATCAACTTTCTGTAGAAACTATGGATCTGCTTCCATTTTGGAATGCTATCAGGTATGTTTTATTGTCAGCAGAAGTAAGGGCAATAGATTTCTCTCTCTCGTCAAGCGCATGTACATTCTTACTTTTTGGGATAGAATGACTTCAGGCTGTACAAGTAGAAACACACATATTTACAAGGAAAATAATGAAGAAGAGATTAAAAATAGCAGAAAAGAAACCCCCCAAATAAGGGATAAAAAATTGGGAATGTCAACTCAGATGGCTTAAAATGGGCAATCATTGGAAGTTTTTCAGGAGTTGGGAGACATGAGCATAGAGGTGCGTAAATTCTTGTAACCTGCTTTGGGGACAAAAATACCTTCTTATGCCACTGTGATTTACTAATCAGCTCCACTTTGGCACTAAGTGAGCAGGCTTCAGAAAATTCTTGGATGCTGGGGTTGGTGGTGCTTATATTTTTACTGTGCATTTGTCAATCACAATTTGAAGGTCTTTGAAATAGATATAAACCCTGGAAGGCATTGATGCTCACTCAGTGATTCACACCAGGAAGAGGCAGAAGACAAATATCTTATCTCCGTTAACACTGCTACTATTGTGTTTCAATTTCACTGAGTTTCAAAAAGCCAAGGGTCCAAAGAAATCCAAAGTGAAGCTGATTCACAAATGGGGACTTGTTAATAAATTGTTAAACATTTTCTTAAAAACAAATATGACCCAAATCTTAAACTGGGGCAAAGTCCTCTTTGCTTATGATTTCCAAGGGGTCCAAGTTTATTATTAAGCATTTTTATGATATGCCATAAATATAAAGTCATTTCGGGGAGGCTATGATTCTTTCCAAATGACCAAGTTTATAGCATCGTTAATGGACTTTTTAAATGATATACCTGAGCCATCTATAAAGCCTAAAAATGACGGCTGTTGTGAATAAAGCTCTAAGCAGAAAGCACTCATTAAGAAGGAATTATTTTTAAAGGGAAATGAATGTTGTTTGAAAAGTAATATATGAGCACTGTCATAAAATAAAGGCTCTTAAAATGTCTTTAGTTATCAGAGGCTTGTAAAAAATGCCTAATGAAGCACTTGACTCTCCTGAAGTTACAGTAAGCCCAGGCAAATGGAAACTCAGCAGGAGTTCAGAATGAATGCCAGATGTGCCGTGGGCAAAGAGGTGAGTAGTAGCAGGCTTTTGCTACAGAAAACCCAAAGCAGAGAACGATGGGCATGCCTTACTGCGGTGAGCCGAAGGTCAATCCACCATTTACAACAAAGTCTATGGAGGCAGGGTTGTTAACATTAGTACGGTCAGGAGATGGTCATTCAGGCTAAAGGTTCAGTGAAGGGAGGAGCTGACCCCTGTTTGTCCCATTTGGCTGCTGTACTGTGAAACTGCTGCTACACTTTCATTCACTGGATCTCCAAGCACTATCATTTGAGACAGTGAAGCAGATGTATTTTCATCAAGAGCGTATATCTGGTCTTTGTCTTGATGTTCCTAGGTGTTTCTATCATTGGGCGTGACCAAGGCAACCTCAGGATGATGCGGTTGGACGATGCTCTGGGAATTTCATTTCTTCAGGCGTATTGGTCCCAGTGAATTACACAAAATGTAAGTCAGAAACTAAAGTGGGATACATAAAGATGGTTAAGTTCCAGTTCCACGAGTGAAAATCATCTGTGGAAAAGAGTAATCTTAATGCTGCTTGACCCAAAAAAGACAGAGAAAATGCACAAGTGTAGGGAGGTGACCAATTTGCTGTTCCTGTTTCCTGGAGTGGCTAGGCAGGCGATTACGATAAGGATTTTGAGAAAAACTGTAAACCAATTTAGTAGTCTCTCTTGGTTTATACCTCCGCTGCCCTGGTTAAGAGCTGAAAGGTAGGTGCACCCATTGAAGCAGGGAAAGAGTTGGGGCTGGGAGAGGTGGTAAGAAGGGCAGTGGCCGGAGAGGTAGCAGCATAACTACCTCCAGCTCTATGCCTGAGGTAAGTATCTTGGCAGTTACAGCCTTCTGGTCCTGCTGCTAATTTTAAAAACACTGGGAGAATGTAGTTACAGGTGCCAATCTCCATCAAAAGACAAATGATTGACTTTGGCACCTTTTCTGCTCGTTATTTTAATAACCCAAGCTTATGAATTCATTTTAACTAATGCTTACAGCTAAAAGCCTGTCCAGTAGTGGAAGCGTGGGCTAAAGCACTTCCCTCAAAACATGTCAAAAACCAGCAATTAGGGGTGGAAGAGGCCCATTAGGTCCCATCCAGCCTAGGCCAGAGTGCTTTAACCATAGAAAGGGTAGCTGCTCCCTGCCTTTGTGGGTCAGAGAAACCTGGAACCATCTGGGGAAACCCTAGGGCCACTGTGGAGACCAACGTTGCCATTACAGAGTTCTGAAAGTTACCCCAACAGCATATCCACTTCCACCACCCATATTCATCCATTCCCCTTCAGCCCTCATCTTCCTTCTACTCTCCTCCACTGCCAGCTGATGGGGTAAAACCAACCTGTACTGGAGAAAGAAATGTGTTCCCGAAGGAGAGGTGCATGCAGACTGTGGGGGAGGTGGGGAGGGACAAATCATGGCTTCATTGTCCCCGGACTTTCACTGACCAGGCCTCTAGGATCCTACTCCGCTCTGAGTTTATGGGCATTTTCTTGAAAACCCAAAACCTGTCCCTGAAATCAGGCCTTATGTTGAATTGTTGTAATACTTTTCACCAAAGTTTAGGGGCCAGAAAAATGAACAAACTGGGAACCCATGGTAATAAAATGCTTTTTAGTGACCTTTAGTCCCTTTATCTGTCTTCCCTTCTCGACTGTAAGCTCGTTGTGGGAAAGGAGTGTGTCTACCAATTCTATTATATTGTACTCTCCAAAGTGCTTAGTAAAATGTTCTGCACTCAGTAAGCGCTCAATAAATACAATTAATTGATTGATTGATGTACTTTAACTTTTCCCTCAACCTACCATAGGCTTATCATCAATTACTGCATCTAAACTCTTTGTAAACTTTCTATCATTTTTATGGTATTTGTTAAGCGCTTACTATGTGCAAGACACTGTACTAAGCACCAGGATAGGTACAAGCTAATCAGGTTGGACACAGTCTATGTATAAATGTCTATATGTATAAATGCCTATATGTATAAATACGATTGAATGAATGAACGAATGAGTGTCCCATATGGCACCCACAGTATTAATCCCCACTTTACAGATGAGGTAACTGAAGAAGTTAAGTGACTTGCCCAAGATCACACGGCAGACAAGTGGGGGAAACCAGAATTAGAACCCAGATCCTCCGACTCCTAGGCCCGTACTCTCTCTACCAGGTCATGCTGCTATCATCCCTAAATTTCTCTCTAACAATCCCTTAGAGGCTTACTATTCACGATTTTATGTTACCCTTTCTTTAACCTAGTATGTTTTCTTACTGCAATTTCCTGGGGTAATGAATTCCACATGTTTATTACATTGCTGGGTGAAGAAGTATCTTCTTTAGTGTACCTTGAGCCTCTCTCTTTCAAGCTGAAGTAGGCACCCCCAGTCTGGTGTTGTGAAATTTGGTAAATGGCACTTCTTTGTTCAATCAATCAGTGATATTTATTGAGTGCTTACTATGTGTAGAATACTTCCTCCCTGTTCTCACCTTTCATGGTTTCGAAGACTTCAGTCTTGTTCCTGCTAAACCTTTGTCTTTCCAGATTGAAGAGTCCAAACCTTTTCAGGCTTTTTTAAGTGATATTGGTTAAACAGGCATTGTACTAAACGCTGGGGTAGATACAAGATAATCAGGATGGACACAGTTCCTGTCCTACACGGAGGCCAGAATCTAAATTGGAGGGAGGGGGATTTAATCTTCATTTTACAGATGAGGTGACTGGGGCACAGAGAAGTTAAGTGACTTGCCCAAGGTCACAGAGCAAACAGGTAGCAGAGCCAGGATTAGAACCCACGTCCTCTGATTCCCAGGGCAGTGCTCTTTCCACTCAGCCATACTGCTTTCCCTAAGAAAGCTGCTCCATCCCGTACCCTACTTTGAAGACAAGATTAAGATTGAAATGGGATGAGCAGTTTATGATATTGCAGTGTTCTATTTAAACGAGTTAATGTGTGATTCTGTCATAACAGAAGTCAAGGCCACTGTATTTTAGAGTGATGAAATTACTCCTCCCTGATGAGTAATTCTGTTTGGAACTTCCTGAAGACAGTTACATACCTGAGATTAAATTTAATTCATACTATGACAGGGAGGGGCAAAGATGCTAAACTTCCAATCTTTTCAGTTTATCACTCTTCCTAGCATCTGTTTCAACTTTACCGTGCTTTTGACAATTAAGCTGCTGAAGTCACCTTTCCACTCCCATGCTTCCCTACTGGTATTACTGTCCCAGGGTTTTCAGGTCCCTCCTCTGCTCATTCCCAACAGATTTTTGCCACTCTGAGTATTTTGTACCTCAGGATAACCTCTTCTTGGCCTCCCAGACTATTCAATAGTATTTTTGGACACTCAAATGAGCAGTTAGACCTTGAATTGGGGAATTTAACTTGAGACCTTCCTGTAAAATGTGCTGCTGCGTATCTGACACCTCTGAAAAACTTCAGAACCAAGTTCTCTCACCATCTGTCTCCCTTCAGGTCATTGAACACCCAATGTTTCAGAGAAAGAGGTCACTGGTGGACCCAACCTGTCTTGTTCGAAAACAATCTTTGTAAAATAATGGCCTTGTTCAAAGTGTTTCTTCTTGATCTTTTACATTAATAAGAGGCTCTTTTTACTGGTTGCCCATCCCTTTCTTGAAGTGACCGTGATAGTTATTTATAAAGGGAGATGTCACAAGCAAAGATTGACACCCTGGATTTAGCCACTAGAATAGAGGGACCATTTCAGGACAAAGAACCCATTTACAAAGATGGGGCCGAGGTGGGGATTCTTGACCTATTGCTCAGCTGGACCTGGAAATTTCTCTCACGGTGGGTTGTAAAATTGGGCACCAGGAAGCAGAAGATGAATTGGGAGGAAAAGGCATAGGGAAGAAGGAGGGAAAAAAACTTGAGCTGTAACAACTTTAAAGAAAGAAAAACTATTTAAAATTTTAAAATATTGCAAGAGACCAGTTCACAGTTTATGCAAAAAGGAAGCAAATAATTTTGAGAACATTCAGGTTCACTTGTAAACTGTGGTCTTCACAAGCCACCCTGTATATCTGCCTAATATTCATTTGTGGATAAAGGTTGAGAATCCCCAGTATAATATAATGTAATGTAGCGTGGGGGAACATAAAAGATACATAATGACTGAATGGGAAATGGTGAGCCTTCCTCCTGGAATTACTAGATACATGTCACTCCAAGGAATTGACAAGATCAGAATCAGTACTTAGTACAGTATCTGGCACATAGTAAGCATTTTTTTAAATCCCATAAAACAATCCTGTTCATGTGTCAGCAGTTGTCATAGGGAATCCATGTAATCTTTATAGCATAGAATTTTCCAGAGAAACAATGGATTCCCATCATATGGGTAATCAAACACTGTCATAATCACTTAGAATTTGAAGGAATATATTTAAAGTTAAAAATAAATAGAGATGGAATGACAAAATCCAGAGCACCTCCCATTGCAGAATGGCTATTTCTGTATTGGATGGCATTTCAGTTTCCTCATCTGAAACCAGAAAATATACATGATGAAGAGCACCAGCGTTGACAAATCCCCAAGCAATTTTAAGTTTCATATATTTATCTTCTCAATCCACTGCCTCCTACACCTGTACTGTATCCAAGATACCGATGAAAACTGCCATGAACTGCACTGAGGCAGACTTGGGTTTCTGGTATGAAAGAGTTTAATTTCTGGGACATCCAGTAGTATCTTCTCCCCCATCAGACGCAAACACACACACCCTCCTTGCCCTCAAAAAACCCATTAGTCATTGACACCAGTGGCAATAAAGCAGGGAACAGTTTCATAATTAGAAGTACAAAGCTGCTGTGAGAGAGGTCTGAGGCTGAAGATGGTGCTCAGGATGGCATCTTGCCAGACTGCCTTAGTCTTGCTTCACCTTTATTTTTCCAGAGGATCGGGGAACTGGGACTTGCCTATGGAAAAATCCCTGACCCGAATAAAAATACTTACAGAGCTATGTCACTTTGGGTATCTTCCGTGGTGCAGAACTAAAAATAGATACAACAGATAAAATGTCACTGCCTAGCTTGTCCAGACACAAGTTGCTCAGGGGACTGTAGCCACTCTTGGTCATCCTAAACCCCATCTCTTGGCTTTCCAATCAAAGAAGATTGATACGTCTGGCAAACGTATCAATTATGTTTGATACGTTAAGGTTCAATTATCCAAGCCAATTCAGCCAGGACACCAGAGTCTCAATCTTCACTTGAAAAATCTCCTGGCACCTTCAGGGGTGAGGCTCTTGATGATATCCCAATCCGAGAACCAGAAAATTCCACATATCCCAAGCT
Organism: Tachyglossus aculeatus; assembly: GCF_015852505.1. NCBI lineage: Eukaryota > Metazoa > Chordata > Mammalia > Monotremata > Tachyglossidae > Tachyglossus > Tachyglossus aculeatus. Next base: position 50,283,862 of record NC_052082.1, read on the forward strand.
ACTCAGCAAAGGACCAGGCAAAAGGGAGTCCCTTTCTGGATTACTAACAACACCTACAAAAGCCTGGGCTTTCCTTGGAGGCTTTCCAGCTTTTCAAAGACCTTTTTGATTTGTTGTTTGTGTGAGCCCCAACATAGCTTCTTGGTATAATGCAATTATAGGAATGGGCAGTCTTTAGTTGGGTGGGCATATAAGTGCCAGCTCTATGTTGGGCAAGGGAGGTAAGTGCCCCTAAGGTGTTTTTTTTTTCCATACTTGCTCACCACAGATCTCTAACAAAACCTGAGAGTTTCCAGTCAGGGTTTAGAAGACTCAAATTGGTGATTTTCTGGCCTGTTTTCTTTGCGAAGCCTGTCCCTTCCTTGCCCCCTGCCCCACCCCTGGCCCACCTTAAAATCTCTACAACTTTTCCATCCCCACACAAAAAACAAAAAGTTGGCAGCCATGGATGGGCACCTTTTTAGCTTTTAATCCAGTGTTACCAAGCTACATGAATGGCCTTCTCTCATGACCTACGGCAATTTTGAAGTTGGAATCCCCTCAGCCCCCTAAAAGGGAGCCTAGATCCACGTATTTTGGACAGTAATTCCCCGCTCCCAGTGTTAAAAAAAATTTCTAACGGGCTGTTGGGCTTCATTTTGGCTGTTTTTCATCCTAAAATCTTTCTTTAAAAAAACTCATATACCTTTCGGATCCTCTCTCTTCGAGCAAATATTCCAAAGCTTATGGTCAGTAAAACCACCACCATCGCAGCAATAATAGGTTCCATGGGAACAACGAATTTCTTATCTGTTGGAAATTCACAAGCAGGGTGTTATGCCCGGGGAAGGAGAAGTAGAAAAGGATGAGAGGGTTTGTTGAAAGAAGAGGAAGCAGGAAGGGGGAAGGACAGAGCATTTGCAGTGTTACAAAGGCAACATTCCAAAATAGACTCTAACTGGTGCTTAGTGGTCCTTTTCACTCCTAACCCCAATTTATTTTATCTTTCCAACTTGAAGAAGTTGGAGTAAGTTGTTTGGGTCTCTAGCTGTTTAATGTGGGGCTTCCTTGGTCTTTCCTTGCAGTTGATTTGGAAGAGAAGGTGGGTTGGATCACCCATCCTATCAATCAATCAATCAGTGGTATTGATTGAATGCTTACTGTGTGCAGAGCACCTCTGGTAAGCGCTTGGGAAAGTGCAATATACCAGAGTTGGTAATGTGATCCCTGCCCACAAGGAGCTCATAATCCTAAAAAGTTGCTGAACTATCTCTCTGGCAAACACTGACAACATGTTAGCGAGTCCCTTTTTAGCAATATCGTCAATGTTATGTATTGAGCGTGCTTAGTGTGGGAGGGGAAGGAATGGGATGTTCCAACACTGATTCCCTTGCACTACGTAAGGAGCAGAAAGACCACTAACAGGTCAGAGTGACTTGGGAAACAGCATATAAAATTTAGGAGTGGAGAGGATGGAAAACAATGAGATGGACATAAGTTTGAATTTAGCCAACTTGTGATTGTCCTGTGAATAATAATAATAGCAATCACAATTGCATTACATATTGGATTTAATATGATGTCTTTCTGCCTTGTCTTTCCCATTGAACAGTAAGCTTCTTGAAATCAAGGGCAGTATCTAATCATTACTGTATACCCCCAGGGGCATTAATAAAATGACCTAACAATCAATCAATAGTATTTATTGAGCACTTACTATGTGCAGAGCACTGCACTAAACATTTGGGAGATTCATTGCAACAGAGTTGCCCGTAATGTTCCCTGTTCATAATTCCCTGCCCATAGCGAGTTTACAAGATAGAAGTTTTGAATGATTATTGACTTCTAAACTCAGCTCCCCAGTTTTTAATAAGCTGAAGTCAAGCAGTCAATCAGTAGAATTTATTGAGCACCTATTCTGTGCAGAGTACTGTACTAAGCTCTTGGAAGAGTACAATGGAGTTGATAGATGTGGTTCCAGACCCAGATCTTCCATTTGTTTGCTAAACCTGACTTTTAAAAAGATCTGCAAGGAGTGCCTTCACATAATAATAATAATAATAATAATAATAATAATGGCATTGATTAAGCACTTACTATGTGCAAAGCAGTGTTCTAAGCGCTGGGAAGTTTACAAGGTGATCAGATTGTCCCACAGGGGGCTGACAGTCTTCATCCCCATTTTACAGATGAGGTAACTGAGGCATAGAGAAGTTAAGTGACTTGCCCAAAGTCACACAGCTGACAATTGGCAGAGTTTGCTTGCCCGTATTTTAGACTTTTGTTTTGCTCCAGTATCCTCAGACTGGATGTTTTTTCCACTTTCATTATTTCAAAACAATTTGCAACTCTTGGACAGGATCTAGAGCGCAATAAAACTATGCTGGTACTCTCCGTTTATTATAACCCCTGTTTTCCTCTTTCCGTGTCACAGCCCTTCTGCCATGGTGTGAATTTCTGTGGTGAATTTGTAAATATATTCAGGGATCAAAAATGAAAAGCCTGTGAGTGCAGGCAACAACGAAGGAAGTCCAAAGGCAACTGCACACAGTAAACAAGACTGGTTGCTGGGTTAACAAGAAATAGGAAGAGCAAGTAGGTGTGGAATGTCCCCATTGAAAACAGGACCCTGCCCATCTGAATGCCAAACTGGCAGAATGCCTGACTGTCAGAAGTCACATTGGACTTGATTGGGATTGGGCAATGCTTGCACCCATTTCTTTTCCCCTGGAGAAATAGCACAAACAAGTTTCAGGTCTCCAGGAGGGCTTTTCTTTGCCTCCTGATAGAATAGTATGTTCACACATCCCGTCGAGCTGTGTCTCTTTATTGTGGAGGAAACCAGCAGCTTCTGGCTCTAGTGTGTATCTCTGTGCCTGGTTTTAATGCTATACTTATCTTTTCTATGGTATTCGTGAAGCACTTACTACATTCCAGGCACTGTGCTAAGCTCTGGGAAAGATACAAGCTAGTCCGGTTGGACCCGGTCCGTGTCCCACATGGGGCTCACAGTCTTAATCCCCGTTTTGCAGATGAGGTAGCCGAGCCATAGAGAAGTGAAGTGACTTGTTCAGAGAAGCAGCGTGGCTTGGTGGAAAGAGCACGGGCTTGGGAGTCGGAGGTTGTGGGTTCTAATCCCGGCTCCACCACTTGTCAGCTGTGTGACTTTGGGCAAGTCACTTAACTTCTCTGTGCCTCAGTTAACTCATCTGTGAAATGGGGATGAAGACTGTGAGCCCGATGTGGGACAACCTAATTACCTTCTATCTACCCCAGTGCGTAGAACAGTGCTTGGCACATAGTAAGCGCTTGACAAATACCAACATTATTATTATTATTATTATGAAGGTCACACAGCAGACAAGTGGGGAAGTCAGGATTAGAACCTGGTCCTTCTGACTCCCGGGCCCTTGCTCTACCCACTAAGCCATACTGCTTATTGTGGTTTTATTTGTGGTTTTAGTTTTCAAGGTATGGAGTCTCTAAGTGCATTTAACTTCTCCAAACAGTAAATTCCTGTATAGAGAATCCCCCAACCACAGTGATGGGCCATTGGTTTAGTGTACCACCAGCCCTCAATCAGGTATCCCTATCTTGTTTGGTTTTGTTCTCTTTCTCCCCCTTTTAGACTGTGAGCCCACTGTGAGCCTCTATATGTTGCCAATTTGTACTTCCCAAGCGCTTAGTACAGTGCTCTGCACATAGTCAGCACTCAATAAATACGATTGATGATGATGATGATGATCTGAGCCCCTAAACTACTGAAATAGATCCAGACACTGCCCTGCTCAAAGAGGTGTTTCCTGATTAATCTCCCACTGCCCTCCTAGCCCATCAGCTCCCGAAGTACTCATGGATTTATCGGGATAGCGTTTGTTGTTGATTGATTAATTCATTCACATCCATTATTTCTATGTATTCTCTGACCCTTTTCTATGGAGTTTGCATCTATTCGTCTCTGCCATCTTCTCCATTTAATGCCAGGGATTATGTTCTTCAATCCCTTTTGATACCTTCAGAGAGTTCTGCCCACAGTAAGCGCTCAAAAATATTGTCATTCCTGATTCAAATAATAATGCCTCGAATGTGTACTGGGCTTTTATCTTTCCAAAACACTTTCACATTACCTGTCTCATTTTGTCTTCACCATGTCCTTGTGAGATAGACAGATATTGCTATCCCTATTTTAAAACGGAGTCCCAGAGAGCTTAAGGGTCCATGGTTGCACAGCAGACCCATGAGGCCAAGAAGCAGTTCTTTTTGTCAGAATCATATTAAGGAGCATGATGTGAATCAATCAATTTTTTTAATCAATGGCATTTATTAAGCACTTGGGACAATACAATCTAATAGAGTTGATAGACACTTTCCTGGCCCACAACAAACATGAATCACTAAGAGGAGGAGGCAAAAGGCGGACATCGTTCTCAAGTGCCCAGTGACATTAATCTGTGATTGTAATTAGAGGGTGAGAGGTTTCAGTGGCCTGGTTGCGTATACCCTATTGGATCAAGACTAGACATGTCTAAACACTTTGCCACAACAAAGGAGGGGAAAACCAATCAATCAAAGGTATTAATTGAGCATTTACAGTGTGCTGAGCATTGTACTAGATGCTTGGGGCATTTCTAAACAACAGACTATGTACTCATCTTTATATGTTATTTATTTATATTAATGTCTGTCTGGACTGTAAGCTTGTTATGGGTAGGGAGCATGTCTGCTAGTTCTGTTGAACTGTGTTCTCCCAAGCACTTAGTACAGTACTCCGCACATAGTAAGCACTCAAAAAATATGATTGATTGATTGAATGACCGAATAGGTAGGTACAATCATTGCCCAAAAGAAGTATATAGACCAGAGGTGGAGACGAGGAAATTCTTTGCGCTTTGAATGTCATTTTCACTTTTGTGCAGAGAATAAACCTAGAAACAGAAGCATTAGGCCAGAGGAAGAGACAGATTCTATTTTTTTTTCTCAGCCATATCCTGGTTCCCTGTACATCTTCTCCTCAGCATGTGATTTCTGTCAGTATTTCTCCTTCCTTTGCTTCAGGCTCTGACTTTGTTCCAATAGCTTTTGACATGAAAATTTCTAGGCCCAATTCTTTCATTTCCTGATAGAATTCAAAATCAAGTGTTGTCTATGGCACACTATGCCTCTCCTTACTTAGTCTATAAGAGGATCTTTTCTAATGACATTAGGTTATTGTTTGTGTGGCTAAGTCCCTTTCCAGGGACTTTTAGAGAAAAACTGGAAGACTCATTTAAACCTCATTTAGGCCAAGTGCATCCTTAAATTCTCCAGAGAAGGCCCCAGTTATTTGAACTTGGATCTGTGACCTTTGGGCATTTTATATTTGCCTCACCTTCTACGTTACAGCACATATGTATGTCTCTGTAAAGTATACAGGTACACACATATATTTATTTATATTAATGTTTGTCTCCCCCTCTGTGCTAGCTCACTGTGGGCAGGTAACGTGCCTACCCACTCTGTCGTATTGTACTCTCCCAAGCCCTTAGTACAGTGCTCTGCATACAGTGAGTGTTCAATAAATACCACTGATGTTGATGAGAATGATTTGAACAGCACTTTTGTTTGAAATGATAATCACCTTGAACGATGAGATGGAAATCCATCCTCTGCAATATCGAAGTTGAATTTGCTATGCAGGTGTAAGTCCCATTGTCAGATTTCTTGACTGTGGCGATGGAGAGCTGGAAGACGTCACTGGTCTGTTGAATTTGGTGCCGACCTTTCTCCAGGACGAGGGTGCTGTTGTTTCTGTACCATGCCATTTGAGCCTGGGGATTGGACTTCGCATTACATGTTAACAGCACGTTATTCCCTTCTTCTGCTGTTTGGGTGTCTTCCTCACTCAGGGCAGGAGGAACTGTTCAGCACAACAACTTTGGTTTAATAAACAGGTTAACAGCGCTACCCGTAATCATTTAGTGTTAACAATTATGGTATTTGTTAAGCGCTTACTATGTGTCAGACACTATACTAAGCGCTGGGGTGGATTCAAGCAAATCAAGTTGGACACAGTCCATGGCCCACATGGGGCTCACAGTCTTAATCCCCATTTTACAGATGAGGTAACTGAGGCACAGGGAAGTTAAGTGACTTCTCCAAGGCCACACCACAGCTGGGATTACAACCCATAATCTTCTGGCTCCCTAGCCTCGGCTCTATCTACTATGCCATGCTGCTTCCCACAAAAGTGTTATGACTTCTTTTATATCTACCCACAATATGCAACTTAGTCTATGTATCATGAGGGAGTGCAATGTACTTTAAACTGGTAATCCCCAACATCCCCGTAAACCTTGTTAAAATACTTCCACGTTACAACCAACTCTCAATTATTAATGAAATGGAGCCAAGACAGCGTGGATAAATGAAGCTTGCCTATAATCCTCAAATCTAATTTTAGCTGACAGCCACCCTCATAAAAGTTTAGAGAAGGTTGAAGCTAACAAGCAGTCCAGTTAATTTTTGGAGTTTCATTTCAAGCTATCCTTTCCCACTCTTTGGCTGTGGTGCTAATTTGAAATGAAATGGCCCAAGAGAGAGGGGCTGGAAGAGAAGGAGAAGAAGAAAACCCATATCTAATTCCACACTCGTTCATTAGCTTCCAAACAATCTAGAGTAGATGTCACTGCTTACAGCTCCTTCATTTACAGCATGTTTCCTCCCTCTGAATGTCTCTGAAACCTTTAAATCTCTAAAGACCTCATTGGAAACATATGAAAGATTCAGAATTGCATGCCTTGGCAGCGCGGGATGCTGTTGGAAAAATGCATAGAATGCCAAATGTGATGCAATTGCCCTGGCTCAGAAGAGCCAGAGAAGACTTGCCCTTCAGAGAATTCCTTGGTTTTCTGGGGGTTTTTCCCAGATTTAGGTGATTCCACCAGGCTATTATTCTCACTGTGAAATTTTGCACTGTACCCTACTGATATTTTCTAGCCTGCAACCAAAAGGAATAGTTAGTAATGTGTTAATACATCATTTAAAAGGGAGCATAGATTGTATGCTTCAAATGGGCTTAGCATTTAGTAAGCACTAATAAGCACCAACATGATTATTAATAAGTGATTGTAGTGAGAAGTGTTTTGTAATGTAATAATTACACAGCATGAGAGTAATGTATTTTTAGCCACCAATTTACCAGCATCCCAGCCAAGTCTCTCTTAATAATAATTACTAGGAAAGGTAAACTAGGTGATTTAAAAAATGATCTTTTTATGAAAGGTTAAAGTAATATATCATGGCTCTTTAAAAAATATCTACTCTAGGAACCTTGACTGCATTATCATTAAAATGATCGGCATATTGATGAGTCCAGAGTTCCCAGAATACATTTCTTTGGCTCCCCTCCCCTGAAGTTAGTGCCATAAAGAAGGCTAGTATTGTAAAGTCAAAACCAATGCCTTGTAATGCTAAAACAGGGTATATATTTAGAAAGTGCTGCTCATCTTAACTCGTCGTACCTCAAGTCGTGGGCTTCCTGTATTCATTTTACTATCGTGTTACTCTGGGTGAGTTGGGGAGCGAGGGAAACTCTTGTTATATCTATACTCCTCAAAAAAAAATAATACACTTTGGGGGACATTAATTAGAAGACGTTACTTTTGAAATGACCCATTTTTCAACCAAGAAGCAATAGATAGCGGGTTACAAGCATAAGAAATAGACGGCCACTGATTACTGCTCTCCCCTCAACTCACAGGTGACGTTCAGAATCACAGAGATCTGGACCGAATGATCCCTCTGCAGTTTGCAGGTGAAGGTGACCCCATGGTCATTCTCACTGAGGGGAGAGACACAGATGTAACTGGTGTTGATCTTGTTTCCAGGTTTCAGGTCCACCTGGCCATCTTCCCGATACCAGAGTAATTCTTCTTCTCTGCTGTGATTGTGAACTGCACACTTCAGGGACTGGATGGACCCAGACTGGGTATCCAGGGTGTGGTTGCCAGGGTAATCATTTACAGTCAGGGTTACACCTGGATGGCAGCAGAAAGACAAAATCGATTGTATGAAATCTGCCTGTGGACACTGTAGTCTTGGCTCTTGATGGAGCCAACACAAGATTTTATAAGAAAAAAATAACATTTTTCTTTTTTAAAAAAATCAAACTGTAGGACCCAAATCCAGGCTGTAACCATCCAAGTGAGCTCAACGATCCATACAAAGGACACCACATCACCATTTAAGTTATAGGATGACAAAGACAAGGGTTTGACTTACTTGTCTCCCCACAGGGCAGCAGTGAAATCATTAAACAAAGGAATCCATAGGTCTGCATTAGGCCACTGCTCTTCTGAGCCATCTTCAGTGCATATAAATGGGCTGTGACCAGATAGAAGCAAAGTAACAATGAATAGGTTCTGTACTGAGCTGCATTTAGTTTGTGAGTCCAGCCTTTCTGACTAGGGGTTATTAGGCATTGTGAATAAAGTCCCAGGTGAGTCACTGTGGCACCTTGCAGTTTACACAAACCTTCACTGAGTCCAAAGTTCTTTGAACATTAAGGAAACCTCCCATTCCTTCCCTAAGCCCCACTCATAAATACAGGAAAGGAGGTTATGAACTCGAGGACAGTATTCTGAGCTAGGTGCGGTACTCTCTGGAATGAACAGCTCTTCAATCAATCAATCAATCACATTTATGGAGGGCTTACTGTGTGCCAAGCATTGTACTGAGTGCATGAGTTCGTAGGGATGTTCCCTGCCCACAGTGAGCTTACAGCCCAATTTATCGAATGTACATTTCTTTCCAAGAGGGTTGATACACAGCCTTTCCACCTTAGTCCCTCCAATCTGATGAAAACACTGGGATATTTAACATTTAGAAGCCATTCCCTATGCCACTTCCCCTGCCGTTGCAGAGAGTTTGCAGAACTTTCTTTTCTGGGTGCTGTGTGCAAGTGAACACTTTCCCCCTGAGCCCTTCATTGGACTCAGCCCACAGGGCTGAAGGTGAAAGCAAGGAGAGCGGAACCTGTGTTTCTAATCGGCATCTACCTCCACAGGAAGCCTCTTTTATCCCAGGATTCAAAGTTTATCCATTTCCCAACTCACAGAATTCCTGGCTGCTGAACCTGGACTTCGATAGAGTAAAGTTAGGCAGTACATGGTCCTGCCCAGAATCTCATCAGAGCCCTTTCAAACTGATATGTCACAATAACAATAATCATGCCCTAAGGGATCTCTACTGCAAAGGGACAGTCAATCGATCAGTGGTATTTATTGAGCACTTACTGCGTGCAGAGCACTGTTCTTAAACAATTGAGCACTGTACAAACAGAATTCTGAATTCTCAGAGACTGAGTTTACATTTCTCTACATTTCCATACTTCTGAGTGACAGGCTAGGGCATACGGATGGCCATGGTTAGTACTGACGCCTGATTTGGCCCAGTGAAACACTGGATTAAATATTCTATAGAAGATCTATTGTTCAGGCTCGGCTGTGAAATTCTGCAAGGGAAGGTGGTTGTTTAGGGTGCAGTGGAAAGGCTGTCACCAAGTGATGGTTGTTATGGATTCTTCCTCAGGCCATCCCTCAGGCCTCTGCTTGGGACCAAGAAGGAAGAGAAGGGAGAGGGCAGCGAGGTTGAGGAGCTCAGTTGGGCGCTTAAACCAGTAAAGAGTAGGGGTGAAACAGAAAGGCTGCCAAGAGAGAGGGAAAGTCAGTCAATCAACCAAGAGTATTTATTGATTGCCTTCCAAGTGTGGAGCACTGAACTAAGTGGATGGGAAAGGACAGAGACATAAAAGTCATTGTCCTTTCTGGGGAAAAACCTCTAAGCCGAACTGGGCTTTGCAGGTTCGATTCCTGCGCTTGACCGGTTTTTCTCATCAGCCCATGTTTCCCTGCCCCTCTCCCCAATCTCCTCATGAAAAGTCCTTCCGTTGGAGAATATTTAGGAGTGAACAGCTGCTGGTATGATGCTTGTGTGGCGAGGTGGTGTTGGTTTGGATTTTAGAAACCTAAGAATGATGTAACCCAGCTTTTGCTCCCTGTCCCTGCTTCCTTTGCCTCTATAAAGACATCGATTGGGTCTGCATGAGGCCACTTTGGGCCTGAAGCTACACAGGAAAAACTTAAAATTGGGCACTGTAATGTGCAGGCAGAATTAGAACTTCTGGAGCCTTGTGCCACTGACTCCTTCCTCTCATCTGCCCCAACATTAATGCATCCATCGGATTGACAGGGTAGTATTTGGGGTTTTTCCAGCTGCCAGACCTATCCCCACCCCAAGTACCCAGAATCCAGACAGACTGGCTGTTGAATGAAGGGGCAGCGCAGAAATCCCAGCACCCCAAGAATGGTAGCAGCAGTCGGGCAGGCTCTCACCCCAGTCAGGCCCACATGGAAATGAAATTTTCTAGAAAAATATCCAGTCAACACCTGCTCAAGTCAACACTTTAGAATCCTGCCATGACGAATCGACTCCAAATATACTAGTTTCAACTGCCCGCGATGATCACTGGAGAACGTGTAAGGCATATTTCGTTTGATGAAGAAACAGATGGGTTCTCTAAAATGTTGTCTGTCTACCATTAGGTTTGGCCGGGACTGAGTTTGGCTTATCATCATCATCATCAATCGTATTTATTGAGCGCTTACTTTGTGCAGAGCACTGTACTAAGCGCTTAGGAAGTACAAATTGGCAACATATAGAGACAGTCCCTACCCAGCAGTGGGCTCACAGTCTAAAAGGGGGAGACAGAGAACAAAACCAAACATACTAACAAAATAAAATAAATAGAATAGATATGTACAAATAAAATAAATAAATAGAGTAATAAATATGTACAAACATATATACATATATACAGGTGCTGTGGGGAAGGGAAGGAGGTAAGATGGGGGGATAGAGAGGGGGACGAGGGGGAGAGGAAGGAAGGGGCTCAGTCTGGGAAGGCCTCCTGGAGGAGGTGAGCTCTCAGCAGGGCCTTGAAGGGAGGAAGAGAGCTAGCTTGGCGGATGGGCAGAGGGAGGGCATTCCAGGCCCGGGGGAGGACGTGGGCCGGGGGTCGATGGCGGGACAGGCAAGAGCGAGGTACGGTGAGGAGATCAGCGGTGGAGGAGCGGAGGGGGCGGGCTGGGCTGGAGAAGGAGAGAAGGGAGGTGAGGTAGGAGGGGGCGAGGTGATGGACAGCCTTGAAGCCCAGGGAGGAGTTTCTGCCTGATGCCCAGATTGATTGGTAGCCACTGGAGATTTTTGAGGAGGGGAGTGATATGCCCAGAGCGTTTCTGGACAAAGATAATCTGGGCAGCAGCATGAAGTATGGATTGAAGTGGAAGTGAAGCTTATGGTACTATAAAGCAGGGCTGGGAGAAGTTTTGAGTGGAGCAGGGTCATCACCCCGAGCCCAGTGTCTGTGCTGGCTGAGAGGATGAGGTGAACCCACAGTTCCCTCTGGACCCCAGGCAGCAAACGCCGCTGCCTCCGGAGACAGCTTCAGCTCGGCTTCAAGCATTGGCCTTGGGCTGGAGGAGGAGAGTAGTTATGGGAGAACCCCAGCTGGGCTGGAATATCTCCAATCAATCAATCAATCAATCAATCAATCAATCGTATTTATTGAGCACTTACCGTGTGCAGAGCACTGTACTAAGCGCTTGAGTAGCGCAAGGGCAGCAGTAGAGCAGAGCCTGTAGCCGAGCAGCCCTGTGCCTGGGGGAGGTGAACAGAAGTGGCAGAAACCCAGACCCTGGTCGAGTCCATCATCATCATCAGTCGTATTTATTGAGCGCTTACTGTGTGCAGAGCACTGTACTAAGCGCTTGGGAAGTACAAATTGGCAACATATAGAGACAGTCCCTACCCAACAGTGGGCTCGCAGTCTAAAAGGGGGAGACAGAGAACAAAACCAAACATACTAACAAAATAAAATAAATAGAATAGATATGTACAAGTAAAATAAATAAATAATAAATAGAGTAATAAATAATAATAAATAAGTAATAAATAATAATAAATAAGTAATAAATAAGAAGAGTCCACCTCTTCTTAGCCTGCAGGGCCGGGCCGTCTGCTGCTTTGGGCTAGTTGCCCCAGTCCAGAGCAGCCTTCCAAACCCCGGCTGTAATGGGGCCAGAAGGAGATCTTGAAACAGCACCATTCATGGTATTTATTGAGCTCCCACTCTGTATTAAGCTCTGTACTGAGCACTCGAGGAGGTTAGAGTCTAATGTCATCACTAAATCATGATACTGTGAGCCCACTGTTGGGTAGGGACTGTCTCTATATGTTGCCAATTTGTACTTCCCAAGCGCTTAGTACAGTGCTCTGCACATAGTAAGCGCTCAATAAATATGATTGATGATGATGATGATACTATAACAATTCATAGTCATCCACTTGCCCCAGGCTCTGCCCCAGCCTTGAGAATCTCTCTTGTAAGCGTAGTCAGAGGAGGATTAAAAAAATTTAGAGAAACAATAGTATAGAACAAGGATTCTTCCCTGCATTCTCTCCCTTCTTTTCCACGTGAAAGAACCAGATTGCAGTTATCCAGACAATACTGTCTTTGGAAGTTCTTCTCCTGGGTCCTCCTTGTAAAGTACTCCCTCCTCCCCTCCCCCAAAAAGATGGTGTTTCAGGCCCACCAGAATCCAAAAATGCAACCAGTTTGGGTTTTAGAACAGATACAATCTGCAAAATTATGCAACTCCTGGCAACCCTTCCAACTAAAAAAGATATAACTGCTCATTATTCTGCCTCCTTTTCATAGAGCCCACTGCTGGGTAGGGACTGTCTCTCTATGGTGCCAACTTGTACTTCCCAAGCGCTTAGTACAGTGCTCTGCACACAGTAAGCGCTCAATAAATACGATTGATGATCGAGGCCAAATGATGCTGATGCCGTTGCCTGCTTTTCCTCAGCTGCCAGTCAAGTGAATCTCTAGTTCCGACGGAATTCGCGGCCTTGCCACTTACCGGGAGAGACGATGTCTTTGAGGCAGAGTCCCTTAGTAACTGGTCTCTCTGATGAGAAATCTCAATCTTTCCTCTCACCATTTAAGTGGTCTGAACTGAATTGTTTTATGGGAGCAGTGTCAAGTGAATAAGGAAAAGGTCGGTTCAAAGTCTGTTTCCTTTTATGGATTTCAGAGTCAAGGCAATCCCAGTCTTGGGGAAGGACATTTTTATAAGGCGTGAATTTGTATAGACCATCAGGTAAGGAAATGTCTCCTAATGAGTTTATTACTATTCTATTTATTTTGTTAATGATGTGCATTTAGCTTTAATTCTATTTATTCTGATGACACCTGTCCACTTTTGTTTTGTTGTCTGTCTCCCCCTTCTAGACTGTGAGCCCGTCGTTGAGTAGGGACCATCTCTATATGTTCCCAACTTGTACTTCCCAAGTGCTTAGTACGGTGTTCTGCACACAGTGAGCGCTCAATAAATACGATTGAATGAATGAATGGATTTCAAGCGAGCTGGGCATTCATTTGCCCAAAGATACAGTTTTCATATTAAAATGAGGTGCTCCAGCTTCAGTCATCTGATGGGGTTATATGAATTTTTGAAATGGCAATCCAGATGAGTTTAAATTTTATTGCATTCAAAATATTGGGCTATGGCCATGATTAATCAGGCATTGGTTACTGAATGCCTACTGTGTGGAGAGCATTTGGGAGCATACAATTAAGTGAGCAGGCCCCTGGCTTCAGACAGCTTGCAGTATAAAGGGAAAGACTGTCAAGCAATCAGTAAATCAATAATTTGAACACCAACCATATACAGAACACTGTACTAAGTGCTTCGAAAAGGTCAGCAGTTAGTAGATGTAATCCTTATCCTCAAAGAGCTCACAATCTAGCATGGGGGCTTTAATAATAATAATAATAATAATAATAATAATAATAATAATAATAATGGCATTTATTAAGCGCTTACTATGTGCAAAGCACTGTTCTAAGCACTGGGGAGGTTACAAGGTGATCAGGTTGTCCCACGGGGGGCTCACAGTCTTAATCCCCATTTTACAGATGAGGTAACGGAGGCACAGAGAAGCTAAGTGACTTGCCCAAAGTCACACAGCTGACAGTTGGCGGAGCTGGGATTTGAACCCATGACAACCCATGTGGTTGTACATATTTATTACTCTATTTATTTATTTATTCATTTATTTCACTTGTACATTTCTATCCTTTTTATTTTATTTTGTTGGTATGTTTGGTTCTGTTCTCTGTCTCCCCCTTTTAGACTGTGAGCCCACTGTTGGGTAGGGACTGTCTCTATGTGTTGCCAATTTGTACTTCCCAAGCGCTTAGTACAGTGCTCTGCACATAGTAAGCGCTCAATAAATACGATTGATTGATTGATTGACCTCTGACTCCAAAGCCCGTGCTCTTTCCACTGAGCCACGCTATATGAGAAGCAGCGTGGCGTAGTGGATAGAGCACAGGCCTGGGAATCAGAAGGTCATAGATTCTAATCCCGGCTCTGCCGCTTGTCTGCTGTGTGACCATGGGCTTTTAAAGATGTCACTTTAAAGAAGTAAAGAGGTCACTTCACTTCTCTGGGCCTCAGTTACCTCATCTGTAAAATGGGGATTAAGACTGGCAGCCCAATGTGGGACAACCTGATCACCTTGTATCTACCCTAGAGCTTAGAACAGTGCTTGGCCCAGAGTAAATGCTTAACAAATACCACTTGTCTGCTGTGTGACTTTGGGCAAGTCACTTAACTTCTCTGGGCCTCAGTTACCTCATCTGTAAAATGGGGATTAAGGCTGTGAGCTCCCCGTGGGGCAACCTGATCACCTTGTATCCACCCAGCGCTTAGAACAGTGCTTTGCACATAGTAAGCACTTAACAAATACCACTATTGTTATTATTATTATTATTATTATTATTATATGGAGTCTTCAGATGTGAGTCTCAGGCCTAGAACCCTTGGAGTTTTTGGGGAGCAGGTTTTGCCCTTTATGAGATGTACCACAAACTCCTCCTGGCCCACATTCAGTCATGTACAGCAGGGCTGAACTTACACCTGTGGCAGAAGTACTTGTATCCATCCCAATAGTCAGCGGTTGACAAATACCATAATAATAATTTTTATTATTATTGTAAGTCCCCTTCCTGGGATAATAATAATAATAATAATAGCATTTATTAAGCACTTACTATGTGCAAAGCACTGTTCTAAGCGCTGGAAGCACTGTTGCTGATGATGGTATGGACATCTGCTTCCCACCAAGCAGTGCGTACCCACCCCTTCTCAGGAGTATCTTTCTCTAATAAAAGTGGCAATATGAGTGCCGGGACTCCATAATAATAATAATAATAATTGTGGTATTTGTTAAGCACTTACTATGTGCAAAGCACTGTTCTAAGCACTGAGGAGGATACAAGGTGATCGGGTTGTCCCATGTGGGGCTCACAATCTTAATCCCCATTTTACAGATGAGGGAACTGAGGCCCAGAGAAGTTAAGAGACTTTCCCAAAGTCACACAGCTGAAAAGTGGCAGAGCCGGGATTTGAACCTATGCCTTCTGACTCCCAAGCCTGTGCTCTTTCCACTGAGCCATGCCGCATCATCTGCCAGGGTGTCCTACCTGGGCACCTGCTCATTCATTCAATTTATTCAATCGTATTTATTGAGCGCTTACTGTGTGCAGAGCACTGTACTAAGCTCTTGGGAAGTCCAAGTTGGCAACATATAGAAACGGTCCCTACCCAACAGCGGGCTCACAGTCTAGAAGGGGGAGGCAGACAACAAAACAAAACATATTAATAAAATAAATAGAATAGCTACCCCCAAATCTCCCCTTTTTATTAACAAAATAAAATAAATAGAATAGCTACCCCCCCAAGTCTCCCCTTTTACAGACGAAGAATTCCTGTTCGCTCGTCCCTCCAGCTGGAGTCACTCCTTTATGTGTGTTCCTTTGTGTTGTGTGTGCTTCCCAGTTCCTCCCAGTTAGGAGGCCTTCCCAGACTGAGCCCCTTCCTTCCTCTCCCCCTCGTCCCCCTCTCCATCCCCCCCATCTTACCTCCTTCCCTTCCCCACAGCACCTGTATATATGTATAGATGTTTGTACATATTTATTACTCTATTTATTTATTTATCTTGTACATATCTATTCTATTTATTTTATTTTGTTAGTATGTTTGGTTTTGTTCTCTGTCTCCCCCTTCTAGACTGTGAGCCCGCTGTTGGGTAGGGACTGTCTCTATATGTTGCCAACTTGGACTTCCCAAGCGCTTAGTCCAGTGCTCTGCACACAGTAAGCGCTCAATAAATACGATTGATTGATTGATTGATTGATTAAACCTTTCCTGGGAGTGGAAAAGGGTGGACTTGTTTCCTGGAGTCACACGAGAGGGGATGCAATGACGGGCTATGGCCACTAGAGGGCGCCTCAAATCCATCTTGACTCCGAAGTTGGAATTTTGCTGGGTCGGCTCGACTTCATTCATTCATTCCTTCATTCCTTCATTCATTCATTCATTCGTATTTATTGAGCGCTTACTGTGTGCAGAGCACTGTACTAAGCTCTTGGAAAGTACTGAAGCAGCGTGGCTCAGTGGAAAGAGCACGGGCTTTGGAGTCAGAGGTCATGGGTTCAAATCTTGGCTCCACCACGTGACTTTGGGCAAGTCACTTAATCAATCAATCACATTTATTGAGCGCTTACAGTGTGCAGAGCACTGTACTAAGCGCTTGGGAAGTACAAGTCGGCAACACATAGAGACAGTCCCTACCCAACAGCGGGCTCGCAGTCTAGAAGGGGGAGACAGAGAACAAAACCAAACATACTAACAAAATAAAATAAATAGAATAGATATGTACAAGTAGGATAAATAAATAAATAGAGTAATAAATATGTACAAAAATATATACTTCTCTGGGCCTCAGTTCCCTCATCTGTAAAATGGGGATGAAGACAGTGAGCCCCACGTGGGACAACCTGATCACCTTGTAACCTCCCCAGCGCTTAGACCAGTGCTTTGCACATAGTAAGTGCTTAATAAATGCCATCATTACTATTATTACTATTTTCTCAAGAGTCATTCATTCATTCCTTCATTCAGTCGTATTTATTGAGCGCTTACTGTGTGCAGAGCACTGTACTAAGCGCTTGGGAAGTACAAGTCGGCAACATATAGAGACGGTCCCTACCCAACAGCGGGCTCACAGTCTAGAAGGGGGAGACGGACAACAAAACAAAATATGTGGATAGGTGTCAAGTCATCAGAATAAATTGAAGTAAAGCTAGATGCACATCATTAACAAAATAAATAGAATCAATCAATCAATCAGTCGTATTGAGCGCTTACTGTGTGCAGAGTGCTGTACTAAGCGCTTGGGAAGTCCAAGTTGGCAACATCTAGAGACCGTTCCTACCCAACAGCGGGCTCACAGTCTAAAAGGGGGAGACAGAGAACAAAACCAAACATACTAACAAAATAAAATAAATAGAATAGATAGGTACAAGTAAAATAAATAAATAAACAGAGTAATAAATATGTACAAGTAAAATAAATAGAGTAATAAATCTGTGTAAACATATATACAGGTGCTATGGGGAGGGGAAGGAGGTAGGGCGGGGGGGGATGGGGAGGAGGAGAGGGAAAAGGGGGCTCAGTCTGGGAAGGCCTCCTGGAGGAGGTGAGCTCTCAGTAGGGCTTTGAAGGGAGGAAGAGAGCTAGCTTGGCAGATGTGCAGAGTCACTTATCCGGCCAAGCGAAAGGATCCCTCATATACCAAAAAAGTTAAAGTGAGGGTGGGATGACACTTTGCTTAGAAGAAGAGACAAGCATGGCCCGCAGAAATGCCTAGCCAACTAGCCTCAACAATGCAGATCTGCACCAGGGTAAGTGGGTCCTGGGCCTTTTTCTAAAAGCAGTAAGACTTCCACCATCATCGTCCTTAGCTGGTTAACTTGTCTGGAGCTACGGGTTAATGATCTATGCCAGCTACTTGGTATAGTGATAAGGATGATGTTTCCTGTTGGCAGTTTTTAGGGTAAATAAAGAGCCTTGCCAACCATTCAAAATTATAACCTGCTCTGAAGTCCTAGAATCTCCTCACATTATAATGGGCATATTAATTTTAACAGATTGATAGTCAATAATTTTCTTACTATTTTCATCCTACTGAGAGCTACTCCTGAGGCCCTACTGAGAGCTCACCTCCTCCAGGAGGCCTTCCCAGACTGACCCCCCTCCTTCCTCTCCCCCTCGTCCCCCCTCCATCCCCCCGTCTTACCTCCTTCCCTTCCCCACAGCACCTGTATATATGTATATATGTTTGTACATATTTATTACTCTATTTATTTATTTTACTTGTACATATCTATTCTATTGATTTTATTTTGTTAATATGTTTGGTTTTGTTCTCTGTCTCCCCCTTCTAGACTGTGAGCCCACTGTTGGGTAGGGGCTGTCTCTATATGTTGCCAATTTGTACTTCCCAAGCGCTTAGTACAGTGCTCTGCACATAGTAAGCGCTCAATAAATACGATTGATGATGATGATGATGTTGGGTAGGGTCTGTCTCTATATGTTGCCAACTTGTACTTCCCAAGTGCTTAGTACAGTGCTCTGCACACAGTAAACACTCAATAAATACGATTGATTGATTGATTGATCCCCTCCCAGAAGTTCCAAAGAGCATTCAGAATCCCTGGATACTGATAAATCTATATTCCGTGTTTCTCTTAGCATCTATGCAATTCTCTCTCTCTCCCTCAGTTTCTTTTTCTATGCTATTTGTTAAGCACTTACTATGTGTCAAACACTTTTCAAAGCACTGGGGTTGATTCAGTTAATTAGATTGTACACAGCCCTGCATGGGGCTCACAGGGTAAGTAGGGAGGAGAGCCGGAGAACTGAGGCACAGAGAAGTTAAGCGATGTGCCCAAGGTCACACAGCAAGCAATTGGCAGAGCCGGAATTAGAACCCAGGTCCTCTGCTCTTTGCACAACACCATGCTGCTTTCTTTCATATACGCTGCAGAATGGAACGTATGCAGCTCTGTGAGCATGTAACAAATATTAAAGTGAAACAAACAATTGCATGCTGTTCAGAGAAGTGTGGTTTCTTTAATGGACTCAGAAATCAGGTTTGGCTCCCCTCTGCATTATCACATCGAAGTCCTTTTCATTTTTCTTCTATCATATCCTGGATAATGGCCCTCTCTTTTATGAATCCCCTATAGTTCTTTTCCTTACAACAGAGGACCTTCAGTACCTTAGGTGTCAAGTACTGGATTATGAAACCATTTCTTTGGTAATAGTGTCACAGTGATAACATAATGTTGACCCTCACCCTCTACAGGTGTCTCTAAATATAGTCAAGAGGAAATCAATCAATGCCAGCAAGCTTCATCATGAAATTACTATAATTGGGAGAATCACTTCCTTAATTAGCTCAAAGCCTGTCATAAATGCTCTCATTAATACACATACTATCTCTTGGAGAGGGAGCGAGGAGACAGATTAACATTTCCATTTCACAAATGAACAAACTGACATGGAGGTTCAATGATTTGCCCATTGTCACATATGGATTTGGGGTACAGACTTGAACAGAGGATGTATGTGAAGAAAAAAACAATTGTCAGCAATTGCTGTTTGAGGAGGCACAGATTGAAAAAAAAGTAGTGGGAGAGTCTTTTACAATAGAACCCCCTTTACATGTCAATCAATCTGATCCAAAGCAAGGAGAGTCCAAGAATGAAAGAACAAAGGTTCCTTTGTCAAACTAAGGTTGATTAGTTTCAAATATTGATCCCATCTGTGGTAAATTGTTCTATTGTACCTACATACGTATCTTTATACTCCTATCTGCTCCTTGCTGTCATTTATTTTCATGTCCATCTTCCCCAATGATTTGTAGACTCCTTGGGGATAGAGATCTTGTTTAATAATTCTATTTTGCACTCCCAGGTGCTTACTTAATGCAGTGTGGTGCTCAGGGAATACTATTAATTGATTGACTGCAACCCAGCTTTTTATAACACGTTATTTTTTACTGAAAACCTCGTGTTCCCAATGCTAATTCGTGCTCACAGCCCATTGCAGCCCACTTTGCCCCAGGAATACTATCTCTATAAATGAACAGAAGCAGCATGGCTTAGTGAGAAGCAGCGTGGCTTAGTGGAAAGAGCCCAGGCTTGGGAATCAGAGGTCGCGGGTTCTAATCCAGCTCGGCCACTTGTCAGCTGTGTGACTTTGGCAAGTCGCTTCACTTCTCTGTGCCGCAGTTACTTCATCTGTAAAATGGGAATTAAGACTGTGAGCCGCACATCAATCAATCAA
This sequence comes from Tachyglossus aculeatus, assembly GCF_015852505.1. Classification (NCBI taxonomy): domain Eukaryota; kingdom Metazoa; phylum Chordata; class Mammalia; order Monotremata; family Tachyglossidae; genus Tachyglossus; species Tachyglossus aculeatus. The sequence continues at coordinate 50,304,141 of NC_052082.1, forward strand.
TCAGTGTGACTTTGGCAAGTCACTTCACTTCTCTGTGCCGCAGTTACTTCATCTGTAAAATGGGAATTAAGACTGTGAGCCGCACATCAATCAATCAATCAATCAATCAATCGTATTTATTGAGCGCTTACTGTGTGCAGAGCACTGTACTAAGCGCTTGGGAAGTCCAAGTTGGCAACATATAGAGACAGTCCCTACCCAACAGCGGGCTCACAGTCTAAAAGGGGGAGACAGAGAACAAAACCAAACATACTAACAAAATAAAATAAATAAAATAGATATGTACAAGTAAAATAAATAAATAAATAGGGTAATAAATATGTACAAACATATATACAGGTGCTGTGGGGAAGGGAAGGAGGTAAGATGGGACATGGGACAACCTGATTACCTTGTATCTTCCCCAACGCTTAGAACAGTGCCTGGCACATAGTAAGCACTTAACAAATGCCATTATTATTATAAAAAAAATTATTTTAACTCTACATTCAAAAATGTAGGTTTTTTAAATGATTAAGCTGGTGGTCCGCTGCAAGGTGAGCCACTGCTCTTCCCCGCCTCTGCCCTCTCAGCACCTCCCCGATGCTCTTAGCTGAGTGTCCCATGGGACCCAAAGCATTGTATCCACCAGCTCCGCATCTTGTTCTATCGTACTCTCCCAACTGCTTAGTACAGTGTTCTGCACACAGTAAGCACCCAATTGATTGATTTAATCAATTGATTGATTAAAAGACCAATCATGTGTCCCCTCTCTCTCTCCCTTGCTCCTTACCCTAAGGGCCACTGTAATATTTCCTTGGCATTCTGGGGAAAGGCGGTCTTGCCGCTAACCCAACTAAGCCATGCCTAGGGTGTGGGTTTTCCTGAAGAATGATATGTTCCCTCTTTCTGTCACAACAGTTGCACCATGTGGAAGGGATTTATGGAGGCAAACAAGAATGCCCTTTGTTTCCCAGGAGCCTGCTGTTGGCGTTTGACAAATGGCTCAAACACTGTGAGTTTTATTGCTTGTGTAGTGGGCAGCATGTCCCTTGGGATGAGGTGATGCAGTTCCGACCAGAGACAAAGGTAGCCAGGCTCCTCAGGGAAATGTCTTTTGAATTTCCCTTCCAGCTCAATTCGAACCCCAAATCTAGTCTGTCCGTGGCTTTGTCAGCGTGCTTAGCGAAGCTGCTCTTTACCCTCATTTTAGGAGCAGATTTAGAAGAATGTCTTAAGCTGCTGACAGTAATGGGTCCCTAGATTTTTCCTTTCTGGCACAATTGTTATTTCAGGAAGCTTTTAAAAGTCAAAGGCAGACTGCAGCATTTCGTAGCTCAAGATACCAGGCAGAACTCAGACGTTTATGGGAACTAACTGGTTAAGATTCAGTTTTGACTCATTCCAGTACGATATTCTAGACCCTCGTTAAGTTTTCTTCACTTTGGAGTTCCGACTGTGAACAGAGAAATTGAGCTTCTGAAGCCAATAATTGAATGGAAAGTTTTGTTTAGCTACTGTAACTCTTCGGTTCTACATGCAGTAACTACTACGAGTTGCTTTGTAAACTATCCTCAGCACTCCTCAGGACTCAAGTCCGTATGTATACTTTCATTTATTTATCTTATCTATGTAACTGTACATTTTTTTACGAGATTAAAGTGCTTATTATGTGCTAAGCAATGTACTAAGCCCTGGGGTAGGTGCCTGGACTCGGTCCATGCCCCACACGGGGCTCCCAGTTTTAATCCCCATTTTATAGATGAAGTAGCTGAGGGGCAAAGAAGTTAAGTGACTTGTCCAAGGTCTCACAGCAGATGAGTGGCAGAGCCAGGATTAGAACTCCAGTCCTATGACTCGCAGGCCCATGCTCTTTCCATTAGGTCACGCTGCTTCTCATTCAATTTGAATCAATCAATCAATCAATCAATCGTATTTATTGAGCGCTTACTGTGTGCAGAGCACTGTATTAAGCGCTTGGGAAGTACAAGTTGGCAACATATACAGTCCCTACCCAACAGTGGGCTCACAGTCTAAAAGGGGGAGACAGAGAACAAAACCAAACATACTAACAAAATAAAATAAATAGAATAGATATGTACAAGTAAAATAAATAAATAAATAGAGTAATAAATATGTAAAAACATATATACAGGTGCTGTGGGGAAGGGAAGGAGGAAAGATGGGGGGATGGAGAGGGGGATGAGGGGGAGAGGAAGGGAGGGGCTCAGTCTGGGAAGGTCCTTGAGAGCAAGGATTATATCTCGCTACTGTTGTACGCTTCCAAGCACTTTATGTAATGCCTAGCACTCAGTAGATGTTCTATATATGCCATTTTCATTGATTGATAACTCAACCCCTATCAATCGGAGTCATTGACATTGTGTATAGGAGGTTTTAATACCTAAGCCCAAGTCAGTCAGGGGTAGATCATTAGTTTCTGGGATAGGGAGGTGGTGGCGTTGCCAACAGTCAGGGAAAAGTTTTTTTATGGTATTTGTTAAGCACTATCATCATCATCAATCGTATTTATTGAGCGCTTACTATGTGCAGAGCACTGTACTAAGCGCTTGGGAAGTACAAATTGGCAACATGCAGAGACAGTGTGTCAAACACAATTCTATGTGCTGGGGTAGATACAAGTTAATTAGGTTGGACACAGTCCCTGTCCCACATGGGGCTCACAGTTTAAATAGGAGGGAGAATAGGTATTTTATTTTAACTTCTCCTAGGCACAGAGAAATTAAGTGACTTGCCCAAGGTCACACAGCAAGCAATTGGCAGAGGACCCAAGTCCTCTGGCTCCCAGCCCTGTGTTCTTTCCACTAAGCCACGCTGCAGAAGTGCTCAATAAATACCATTGATCGATTGATTGGTTCATTCATTCAGTCGTATTTATTGAGCGCTTACTGTGTGCAGAGCACTGTACTAAGCGCTTAATTGCTTGATTGCTTCTCATAAGAACAGTTAGGAAGAGAAGAAGGTTTAGAAGGAGAGATGAACTATTAACTATGAATAGTTAAACTGGACTATTGTTCAGTTTAAGATGCTGGTAGCTCGTCAGGCCGGAGATAACGAAATTGTGAGGCGAACAATCAGGTTCACGATGTAAATCTGGGAGTCAGCCTCAGGGGTGGGATTTGAAATCCTGTAAGCAACTAAATTCCCCAAACAAATGAGTCCAGAGTGAAAAGAGAAGAGGCCCCTCAACTGAACCTTGAAAAACCACCAAAGGTAAAGGTCGAAGGGAGGAAACTGAGGAGGGATGGTTGGAGAGCATCCATTTGTGCCAGTGGGATTGGGATGAGTTTTCTTCTTCCATATCTCATTCTTTCATTTTTTTTCTTGAAGGGTGGGGGGCTACAATTACCGTCATCAGGGTCAGCCCAGTCCAGTGCAGGAAGTGAGGAGGTCTAAAAAGTAATTAGCAGGACTAAGAGCGCATTTTTTTAATGGTATTTGTTAAATGTTTACTATGTGCCAGGCACTGAAATGGGCACTGGGAAAGATAGAAGCTAATCAGGTTGGACTCAGTCCATGTCCCACATCATCATCATCATCAATCGTATTTATTGAGCGCTTACGGTCTGCAGAGCACTGTACTAAGCGCTTGGGAAGTACAAGTTGTCAACATATAGAGACAGTCCCTACCCAACAGTGGGTGCTCAGTCTAAAAGGGGGAGACAGAGAACAAAACCAAACATACTAACAAAATAAATAGAATAGATATGTACAAGTAAAATAAATAAATAAATAGAGTAATAAATATGTACAAACATATATACATATATACAGGGGGCTCACAGTCTTAATCCCCATTTTACAGATAACAGAGGCACGGAGAAGGTAAGTGACTTGTCCAAGGTCACACAGCAGACAAGTGGGGGATCTGGGATTAGAAGCCGGGTCCTCTGACTCCCAGGACTGTGATCTTTCCACTAGACCACCCTGCTACTAGAAATGCTTGGCTCAGTGAAGCAAGGAGACAGTAGCAGAACTCTGCCCGTTTCCAGTCCCAAAACCTGGTTCAAATGAGCTAAGTAATAGTACCGATGGCATTTATTAAGCGTTTACTATGTGCAAAGCACTGCTCTAAGCGCTGGGGAGGTTACAAGGTGATCCGGTTGTCCCACGTGGGGCTCACAGTCTTCATCCCCATTTTACAGATGAGGGAACTGAGGCCCAGAGAAGTATATATGTTTGTATATATTTATTACTCTATTTATTTATTCACTTACCCCACCTGCACATATCCATTCTATTTATTCCACTTCGTTAATACGTTTGGTCTTGTTCTAAGTGAATCATAATAACTGTGGTATGTGCCAAGCACTGTACTAAGACCTTGGGTAGATCTGAGATAATCGGGTCGGACCCAGTTTCTGTCCCTCATCAGGATCACAGGCTAAGTAGGAGGGAAAACAGGTATTGAATCCCCATTTTACGGATGAGGAAACTGAGGCACAGAGAAGTTAAGTCACTTGCCCGAGGTCACATAGCAGGCAAATGGTGGAGGTAGGATTAGAACTCGGGTCCTCTGACTTCCAGGCTATTCATTAATTCATTCAATCGTATTTATTGAGCGCTTACTGCGTGCAGAGCACTGCACTAAGCGCTTGGGAAGTACAAGTTGGCAACATATAGAGACGGTCCCTACCCAACAGCGGGTGCTCTCTTCCCGAGACCATGCTGCTTCCTCAACCTTTCATCGGTTTTTATTTTGTTAGTATGTTTGGTTTTGTTCTCTGTCTCCCCCTTTTAGACTGTGAGCCCACTGTTGGGTAGGGACTGTCTCTATATGTGGCCAATTTGTACTTCCCAAGCGCTTAGTCCAGTGCTCTGCACATAGTAAGCGCTCAATAAATACGATTGATGATGATGATGATGATGATCAGTTCTGGGGGCTGCTTTGCCAATAGGGCGTGGGGAAGGTCGAAGCGAGGCTGTACAAGAGCCAGCATTTCCTTTCTTTCTGCTTTTATTGCACTTTTCCCTCTCATCTGGCCTATTCTTTCAATCTGGTCATGTGGCTAATTTCAGCCTTCCTTTACTCTTTTATCGTCTGGGCTGACATTTAGTTCCTTAAAGACCAAAATCACTTTCAGATGATTATCTTTGCTATTTCTGTAGTCATTTGTATTTCTTGGAGTGACTGGGCTGTCTGTCAGTTGTGGCTGTAACACTTTCCCTCTCCTCCTAGCAGAAAAAAAGCCAGAATGATTGAGCCGTTGCCTCTTTTATTTAACATCTGACGCATCAAGATTTATGAGTCCCATTCAGGAGCCCCAGAGTAAGTGAAAACAAAAACAGACCCTTGGTGAGTGGAACAGTTTTTCTTTGCTGGCTGAGATCAGGATCAGAGAACATTTAGGCCAAATTCATAACCTTTGCTTTTTATTTATTTGTATTCGTGGCTGTCTCCCCTCCTCTAGACTGTAAGCTCATTGTGTGCAGAGAATGTGACTGTTTATCATTGTAGCATAGTCTCCCGAGCGCTTTGTACAGTGCTCTGCACACAGTAAGTGCTCGGTAAATACGATTGAATGAATGAATGAATGAATGAATGAATGAATGAAGTGGACACATCACCTCAAAGATGCTGGTCACGGGGGCCCAGTATCCTGGGACCATTTCCTATGGCAGAAGTCTAGAGGTTTCTCCATTGTAGCATACTCGCCCAAGCGCTTTGTACAGTGCTCTGCACACAGTAAGTGCTCGATAAATACGATTGAATGAATGAATGAATGAATGAAGTGGACACATCACCTCAAAGATGTTGGTCACAGGGGCCCAGTATCCTGGGACCATTTCCTCTGGCAGAAGTCTAGAGGTTTCTCCCAGAGCTCCCTCTTATTTGGCATTCTGGTGGTATTCCTCTCCTTCCCAAACTCTAGGTTTGTAGCTCTCAAAATCTCTTTTTCTGGCCGGTCGAAGAGTCTTCTCCTCCTTCTTCACAGAGTTCAGAACAAGACCCTCCTGGATTTCTATTAAGGACTGCACTCCCTCAGGGGTTCAAAGCCTCCAACATGAGGTGGGGCGAACAGGCAGGGCTCCCACAGCGGGTGATGGGGCTGGGGCAAATTGGATGATGCTAAATGGTCCTCTGGGCTGAATTTTCAATCCTTAAATGGCTCCCAAACAGACTTAGCCAGTAAAAGCCCCTGCTACCAGGAACAATTTAGTCTGTTTTCCAGAACCGGAACAATTTTGATGCCCAAACCAGTAGGGATGTCGCTCCCTAAAGTGAAGGCCTGGCTGGGGTAATTACCCTAATTTACGTTTCCCTGGGGACAGCCCTGAGAGCAACCTTCCCAGACATTTTTACCAAAGCAATAAACCTCCTCACTATTAAACCTCCCCAACCCTTTTGGTACTCAGCTGCCTCTTTCTCTTTGAGATATTCCATGAGCTATAACTGGTTGCTTAGCCTGCTTTGAAAGTAGACCACTGCCACTTGAAGGACAAGACCTTCATCCTGCCACATGAATAATCAATTCTCAACATGGCAAGAGAAGAAAGGAGTAAGTTGTGTCTCCATTACATATCATTTTTTTCCATCAAATAAGTTGGTACTAGTGGCTGCCGTCAAAGCAGTTGGGGAGGTATAGATGATTACTATTCTATTTATTTTGTTAATGATGTGCATTTAGCTTTAATTCTATTTGTTCTGACGACTTTTCTACATGTTTTGTTGTCTGTCTTCCCCTTCTAGACTGTGAGCCCGTTGTTGGGTAGGGACTGTCCCTATATGTTGCCAACTTGTACTTCCCAAGCGCTTAGGACAGTGCTCTGCACACAGCGCTCAATAAATATGATTGAATGAATGAATGAATGACTTAAATTAACTAGGGAAAAGAAAACAGTAGATTGGTAGCTCTTAGGATGTCTGGCTTTTGTTGTGCTCTCTCAAGTCCTTAGCCCAGTGCTTTACACTCTCTAGGTGCTCAATAAATTCAGTTGATCGATTGATCAATAAGAGGTGCGTTACAAGACCAATGACACAAAGATAGACAAGGGAGTAGGAAATTAAATCAAGGAAAGCCAGCACCTAATGGGAAGCAGCGTGGTCTAGTGGAAAGAGGACAGGCCTGGGTTCTAATCCCAACATTTCCATGTATCTGCTGTGTGACCTTAACTTCTGTGTGCCTCAATTTCCTCATCTGTAAAGTGGGGATTAAATCCTACTCCCTCCTATTTAGACCTTGAGCCTCGTGTGGGACCGGACTCTGTTCAACCCGATTAACTTGTATCTGCCCCAGTGCTCAGAACAGTACTTAGTAAGTACCATAATTATATTATTATTTTGGAATATATGTATATATATTCACCTGTATATATATTCACCTGTATATATGTTTGTACATATTTATTACTCTATTTATTTATTCATTTATTTTACTTGTACATATCTATTCTATTTATTTTATTTTGTTAGTATGTTTGGTTTTGTCCTCTATCTCCCCCTTTTAGACTGTGAGCCCACTGTTGGGTAGGCACTGTCTCTGTATGTTGCCAATTTGTACTTCCCAAGCGCTTAGTACAGTGCTCTGCACACAGTAAGCGCTCAATAAATATGATTGATGATTATTTTGGAAGACTGTCAGAGAAGATGTAGCAGCAGCCCAGTGTCAGGCTGTAGACCGAACTGAAGGTTCACAGAACTGCTGCAGTGCTGACCAACCTTCTCTATGGCTGTTTGACCAGAAAGCCACACAGGTGCTACAACTGGCCCCTTGAGTGGCTCCATCTGTAACATTTATGGCCCCTACTTGATAACAAAAGACAAGATAAGATCACAAACTATTAATTTCTAGAACTCAGTCTCCTAGCATCAAAGCTTTACTCACCCGAACTCATCCGAACTGCTGGATGGGACATATGAGGAGAATGAACAGCAGCAGGACACCCAAACGACTGCTGTTTGGAAAGCTAAAATCGGTAAACTGAAAGCAAGGACAGAGGAAATGTTTTAAGGACATGGTAAAACAAAGCCTCAGACGAGGCTGCATTCCAGCTGAAAACTAAAAGTCAAGAATAGACCACCGTGACGAATTGCTACCGAGAAAGGAGTGGCTCTTTTTAAGCAAATTCTTTGAAAACAATGAGAAGCAAGGAGGAAAAAGGGAAAACACTAGGTGCTGTGAAAATCAAGCATGACAACACAATTAGGAGCATTTTTGTTTGCACATTGTGGCCAGGACAGCTCCTCATTGGCCATTTCACTCAGGTGAATTTCTATATCAATCAGTCAATCAATCGTATTTATTGAGCGCTTACTATGTGCAGAGCACTGTACTAAGCGCTTGGGAAGTACAAATTGGCAACACATAGAGACAGTCCCTACCCAACAGTGGGCTCACAGTCTAAAAGTCTATATCTGCACCATCCTTACACCACTCTCTCTCTCTCTTTCTCTCTCTCTCTATATATACACATACACACCCTCCCCATTTTGTGTTTTTTGAATTTAAGTGTAGGACTTAAGACCTCAGGGTCAAAATCTTTAAAAGTGATCTAAAGAATAGAATTCTATCATTTCTCAGCGTAAGGATTCTGCGACAATATTTCAAGAAGGCTTTTCTAGGCTCATTTCTCCGGAAAGTGCCTCTTTAAAGGAAAAGTACTTTGGTGAAGGATTTTCACACATTACAAGCACTCTTTCTGCAAACTACTGAACAGCTCAAGTCAACTCCTCGTAGAACTGAGGGGTAAAAACACCCCCCAACAAACTCCTATTTGCCAGCAGTTTTAGAGCATTGTTAAACTACACCTGCAAAGCAAATATATCCAGCAATGTCACACCTGCTTCTTAACTAAATATCATTCCAAGGCCACAGCTAAAAATAACATGCTTGGGAGGTGAAGGAGTGGGTGAAGTGGCATCTGTGTAATAAGAAATGAAGTCAGTAGGCAGATGGGGCATTTGCTGGCCTCATGGAGGCTCACGGGGCACTGGTGATGACCCAGAAGCTGGGTAAATATCATTATTTCTTTTAAGTTTGCAAAGCGCAAAGTGTGGAGAGAGGTGGAGTTAAGGAGCAGAGCGTGGAGACGGGGCAAGGAGAGGTAGATCGTGTCAAAGCGGAGGGTAGCAGCATGGCTTAGTGGAAAGAGCACGGGCTTGGGAATCAAGAGGTCATGAGTTCTAATTCCTGCTCTGTCACTTGTTGGCTGTGTGACCTTGGGCAAGTCATTAAACTTCTCTGTGCCTCTGTTACCTCATCTGTAAAATGGGGATTAAGACTGTGAGCCCCACGTGGGACAACCTGATCACCATACTTCACGCCGCTGCCCGGATCGTCTTTGTCCAGAAATGCTCTGGGCATGTTACTCCCCTCCTCAAAAATCTCCAGTGGCTACCAATCAGTCTGCGCATCAGGCAGAAACTCCTCAGCCTGGGCTTCAAGGCTGTCCATCCCCTGGCCCCCTCCTACCTCACCTCCCTTCTCTCCTTCTCCAGCCCAGCCCGCACCCTCCGCTCCTCTGCCGCTAATCTCCTCACCGTGCCGCGTTCTCGCCTGTCCCGCCGTCGACCCCCGGCCCACGTCCTCCCCCGGGCCTGGAATGCCCTCCCTCTGCCCATCCGCCAAGCTAGCTCTCTTCCTCCCTTCAAAGCCCTACTGAGAGCTCACCTCCTCCAGGAGGCCTTCCCAGACTGAGCCCCCTCCTTCCTCTCCCCCCCCCGACTTACCTCCTTCCCCTCCCCACAGCACCTGTATATATGTATATATGTTTGTACGCATTTATTACTCTAATTATTTATTTTATTTGTACATATTTATTCCATTTATTTTATTTTGTTAATATGTTTGGTTTTGTTCCCTGTCTCCCCCTTCTAGACTGTGAGCCCACTGTTGGGTAGGGACCGTCTCTGTATGTTGCCAACTTGTACTTCCCAAGCGCTTAGTACAGGGCTCTGCACACAGTAAGCACTCAATAAATACGATAGAATGAATGAATCAATCAATCACCCTGTATCTATCCCAGTGCTTGGTACATAGTAAGCACTTAACAAATACCATCATCATTATTATTATTAAGTAGGAAGAGGACTAGGAGACAAAAGCGGGAATCGGGAGGGGAGCGAAAGGAGACGGGAGCAACCTCTAAGTAAGTCATATGCCTCTAAGCCTGTGAGCCCGCTGTTGGGAAGGACTGGGCTCTATCTGCTGCCGAATTGTACTTTCCAAGTGCTTAGTACAATACTGTGCACACAGTAAGCGCTCAATAAATACGATTGAATGAATGAATTGTCTCTATTGCTGTAGTGCACTTTCCCAAGTGCTTAGTACAGTACTGTGCACACAGTAAGTGTTCAATAAATACGATTGAATGTATAAATGAATGGGTGAATGAATGAATAAGTGAGTGAATGAATGAGTGAGTGAATGATTGAATGAGTGAGTGAATGAATGAGTGAATGAATGAGTGAGTGAATTCATTCAATCATATTTGTTGAGCACTTACTGTGTGCAGAGCACTGTACTAAGCGTTTGGGAAGTACAAATCAGCAACTTATGGATACAGTCCCTACACAACAACAGACTCACAGTCTAGAAGGGGGTCACTGAATGGGTGAATGAATGAATGAGTGAATGATCAAATTCATTCATTAATTCATTCAATCGTATTTCATTAATTCATTCAATCGTAGTTATTGAGAGCTTACTGTGTGGAGAGCACTGTACTAAGTGCTTGGGAAGTACAAGTTTGCAACATATAGAGACAGTACCTACCCAACACCAGGCTCACAGTTTGAGTGAGTGAATGAGTGAATGATTGAGTGAATGAATGAATGAGTGAGTGAATGAATGAGTGAGCGAATGAATGAGTTGTGGGAACGGACTGGCTCAGTGGAAAGAGCCCGGGCTTTGGAGTCAGAGGTCATGGGTTCAAATCCCAGCTCCGCCAATTGTCTGCTGTGTGACTTTGGGTAAGTCACTTCACTTCTCTGTGCCTCAGTTACCTCATCTGTAAAATGGGGATTAAGACTGTGAGCCCCACGTGGGACAACCTGATCACCTTGTAACCTCCCCGGTGCTTAGAACAGTGCTTTGTACATAGTAAGCGCTTAATAAATGCCATTATTATTATTATTATTATTATTATTCTCTGTGCCTCAGTTACCTCATCTGTAAAATGGGGATTAAGAATGTGAGCCCCCCGTGGGACAACCTGACCACCTTGTAACCTCCCTGGTGCTTAGAACAGTGCTTTGCACATAGTAAGCGCTTAATAAATGCCATCATCATTATCATGAGTGAATGATTAAATGAATGAGTGAATGGATCATTGAGTGAGTGAATGAATGAGTGAGTGAATGAATGAATGAATGATCATCATCATGAGTGAATGATTAAGTGAATGAGTGAATGGATCATTGAGTGAGTGAATGAATGAATGAATGATCATCATCATCATGAGTGAATGATTAAATGAATGAGTGAATGGATCATTGAGTGAGTGAATGAATGAATGAATGATCATCATCATCATCATGAGTGAATGATTAAATGAATGAGTGAATGGATCATTGAGTGAATGAATGAGTGAGTGAATGAGTGAATCAATCAATCAATATCAATCAATCGTATTTATTGAGTGATTACTATGTGCAGAGCAGTGTACTAAGCGCTTGGGAAGTACAAGTTGGCAACATAAATGAGTGAGTGAATGGATCATTGAGTGAATGAATGAATGAGTGAGTGAATGAATGAGTGAATGATTAAATGAATGACTGAGTGAATGAATGAATGAGTGTCAGCTGTGTGACTCTGCGCAAGTCACTTAACTTCTCTGGGCCTCAGTTACCTCATCTGTAAAATGGGGATGAAGACTGTGAGCCCCGCGTGGGGCAACCTGATCACCTTGTAACCTCCCCAGCGCTTAGAACAGCTCTTTGCGCATAGTAAGCGCTTAATAAATGCCATCATTATCATTATTATGAGTGTACTTCCCAAGTGCTTAGTCCACTGCTCCGCACACAGTAAGCGCTCGATAGATAGGATTGATTGACTGAATGAATGAATGAAGTCTTCGTCCGACCCTCAGGCGCGGCCACCGCGTCTTTGAAGGGGAGCCCCGCCCCCTCTTGTGACGTCACGGCAACCCCGATTGGCCGCGGGCTCGGGGGGCGGGGCCGGGGTTGCTAGGCGACGCTCGCATCCGGCGGGCCTGAGGTGAAGCTGGAAGATGGCGAGCGGCGGCGACGGCCGGGGCGCTTTGCGCCTAGTAAGCGCTTAATAAATGCCATCATTATTATTATGTGTGCACTTCCCAAGTGCTTAGTCCACTGCTCCGCACACAGTAAGCGCTCGATAAATACGACTGAATGAATGAAGCCTTCCTCTGTCCCTCAGGCGCGGCCACCGCGTCGTTGAAGGGGAGCCCCGCCCCTCCGGTGACGTCACGGCGCCCCGATTGGCCGCGGGCTCAGGGGGCGGGGCCGGGGTTGCTAGGCGACGCTCGCATCCGGCGGGCCTGAAGTGAAGCTGGAAGGTGGTGAGCGGCGGCAGCGGCGGCGGCGACGGCCGGGGCGCTTTGCGCCTAGTAAGCGCTTAATAAATGCCATCATTATTATTATGAGTGTAGTTCCCAAGTGCTTAGTCCAGTGCTCTGCACACAGTAAGCGCTCGATAAATACGACTGACTTGAGTGAAGCCTTCCTCAGTCCCTCAGGCGCGGCCACCGCGTCGTTGAAGGGGAGCCCCGCCCCTCCGGTGACGTCACGGCGCCCCGACTGGCCGCGGGCTCGGGGGGCGGGGCCGGGGTTGCTAGGCGACGCTCGCATCCGGCAGGGCTGAGGTGAAGTTGGAAGATGGCGAGCGGCGGCGGCAGCGGCGACGACGGCCGGGGCGCTTTGCGCCTAGTAAGCGCTTAATAAATGCCATCATTATTACTGTGAGTGTAGTTCCCAAGTGCTTAGTCCAGTGCTCCGCACACAGTAAGCGCTCGATAAATACGATTGAATGAATGATTGAATGAATGAATGAAGTCTTCCTCCGTCCCTCAGGCGTGGCCACCGCGTCTTTGAAGGGGAGCCCCGCCCCTCCGGTGACGTCACGGCGCCCCGACTGGCCGCGGGCTCGGGGGGCGGGGCCAGGGTTGCTAGGCGACGCTCGCATCCGGAGGGCCTGAGGTGAAGCTGGAAGATGGCGAGCGGCGGAGGTCGAGGCGCGGGGCTGCTGATGCTGCTCCTGCTGCTGCTCCGGGTGTTGAGCCCGGGTTCGGCGGCGCACATCAAGAAGGCGGAAGCGGGTCCGTCCTCCTCTTCATCCTCCTCGTCGTCGTCGTCGTCCTCCTCCGCGGCGGCGTCGGGGCTGTTCGACCGCTACCTCCACGAAGCGGAGCTGGGCCGGGCGCTGCGGGCGGCGGCCGCGGCGGGGCCCCCGGGCCTGGCGCGCCTCTTCAGCATCGGCCGCTCGGTGGAGGGGCGGCCGCTCTGGGTGCTGCGCCTCACGGCCGGGCTGGGCCCTCCGGATCACCAGGACGACGACCGCGACGACGACGACGACGACGAGGAGGAGGCCGGGCCGCTGGTCCCGGGCCGGCCCCAGGTGAAGCTGGTGGGCAACATGCACGGCGACGAGACGGTGTCGCGCCAGGTGCTCGTCTACCTGGCCCGCGAGCTGGCCGCCGGCTACGGCCGCGGGGACCCGCGCCTCACCCGCCTCCTCAACACCACCGACGTCTACCTGCTGCCCAGCCTCAACCCCGACGGCTTCGAGCGGGCCCGGGAGGGAGACTGCGGCGGAGGCCTGCCGGGAGGAGGAGGAGGAGGAGGCGGTCGCGACAACAGCCGGGGCCGCGACCTCAACCGCAGCTTCCCCGACCAGTTCGGCAGCGGCGGCGCCCCCGACCCCGTCGACGTGCCCGAGGTGCAAGCCCTCATCCGCTGGATCCGGCGGAACAAGTCAGTCGCCCTCCTCTATAATAATAATCAATCAATCAATCGATCGTATCTATTGAGCGCTTACTGGGTGCGGAGCACTGGACTGAGCGCTTGGGGAAGTACAAGTTGGCAACAGAGAGACACAGCCCCTACCCAACGGTGGGCTTACAGTCTAAAATAATAATAATGATGGCATTTGTTAAGCGCTTACTATGCGCTAAGCGCTGGGGGGGGATACAAGGTGATCAGGTGGTCCCACGTCAATCCCCATTTTACAGATGAGGGAACTGAGGCTCAGTGAAGTGACTTGCCCGAGGTCACACAGCAGACAGGTGGCGGAGCTGGGATTCGAACCCACGACCTCCGACTCCAAAGCCCGGGCTCGTTCCCACCGAGCCACGCTGCTTCTCTGTCCCAATAATGATACCGTTTGTTAATCAATCGTATTTATTGAGCGCTTACTGTGTGCAGAGCACTGTACTAAGCGCTCACTAGGTGCCAAGCACTGTTCTGAGCGTTGGGGCGGCGGGGATACGAGGTCATCAGGTTGCCCCACCTGGGGCTCACAAGCTTCATCCCCATTTTACAGAGGCCCAGAGAAGCGAAGTGGCAGAGTCCGGATTAGAACCCATGACCTCTGCCTCCCAATCAATCAATCGTATTTATTGAGCGCTTACTGTGTGCAGAGCACTGGACTAAGCGCTTGGGAAGTACAAGTTGGCAACAAGCCCGTGCTCTTACTACTGAGCCCCCGCTGTTTACTGTATAATAATGGTAGTGTTAAGCGCTTACTAGGTACCAAGCACTGTTCTGAGCGTTGGGGGGGGGGAATATGAGGTCATCAGGTTGCCCCACCTGGGACTCACAAGCTTCATCCCCATTTTACAGAGGCCCAGAGAAGCGAAGTGGCAGAGTCAGGATTAGAACCCATGACCTCGGCTCCCAAGCCCGTGTTTTTACTACTGAGCCCCCGCTGTTTGCTGTATAATAGTGATAGTGTTTGTTAAGCGCTTACTAGGTGCCAAGCACTGTCCTGAGCGTTGGGGGGGGAGGATACAAGGTCATCAGGTTGTCCCACCTGGGACTCAGGCTTCATCCCCATTTTACAGATGCGGGAACTGAGGCCCAGAGAAATGAAGTGGCGTGGCAGAGTCAGAATTAGAACCCATGACCTCTGACTCCCAAGCCCGTGCCCTTGCCATTGAGCCCCTGCTGTTTACTGTATAATAACGATAGTATTTAAGTGCTTACTATGTGCCAAGCACTGTTCTAAGCACCAGGGGGACACAAGGTCATCAGGTTGTCCCACCTGGGGCTCACAGGCTTCATCCCCATTTTACTTCATCCCCATTTTACAGATGAGGGAACTGAGGCCCAGAGAAGTGAAATGGCAGAGTCAGGATTAGAACCCATGACCTCTGATTCCCAAGCCCGTGCACTTGCCACTGAGCCCCCGCCGTTTACTGTATAATAATGATAGTATTTGTTAAGCACTTACTATGTGCCAAGCACTGTTCTAAGCACCAGGGGCACACAAGGTCATCAGGTTGTCCCACCTGGGACTCATAGACTTCATCCCTGATTTACAGATTAGGGAACTGAAGTGGCTTGCCCAAGGTCACATGGCAGACAAGTGGCAGAGCTGGAATTAGAACCCATGACCTCTGACTCCCAGGCCCATGCTCTTACCACTGAACCATGCTGCTTGTTGTATAATAATGATAGTATTCATTAAGTGCTAACTATGTGCGAAGTGCTGGGGGGATACAAGGTGATCAGGTTGTCCCATGTGGGGCTCACAGGCTTCATCCCCGTTTTACAGATGAGGGAACTGAGGCCCAGAGAAGTGAAGTGGCTTGCTCAAGGTCACACAGCAGAAGTGGCAGAGTTGGGATTAGAACCCATGACCTCTTGCCACTGAGCCATGCTGCTCACTGTATAATAATGCTAGTATTTGTTAAGGGCTTACTATGTGCGAAGCACTGGGGGGGATACAAGGTGATCAGGTTGTCCCATGTGGGGCTCACAGTCTTCATCCCCATTTTACAGATGAGGGAACTGAGGCACAGAGAAGTGAAGTGACTTGCCCAAGGTCACACGGCAGACAAGTGTTGGAGCTGGAATTAGAACCCATGACTTCTGACTCCCAAGCCTGTGCTCTTACCACTGAACCACGCTGCTTATTGTATAATGATGATAATATTTGTTAAGCGCTTACTATGTGCAAAGCGCTGGGGAGATACGAGGTGATCAGGCTGTCCCACATGGGGCTCACAGTCTTCATCCCCATTTTACAGATGAGGGAACTGAGGCACAGAGAAGTGGTGACTTGCCCAAAATCACACAGCTGACAAGTCATCATCAATCGTATTTATCAATCGTATTTATTGACAAGTGGCAGAGCCGGGATGAGAACCCATGACCTCTGATTCCCAAGCGCATGCTGTTTCCACTGAGCCACACTACTTCTCATGATGGTATTTGTTAAGCGCTTACTCTGTGCCAAGCTCTGTTCTAAGCGCTGGAAGAGATACAAAACTGTGAGCCCATTGTTGGGTAGGGTCCGTCTCTACATGTTGCCGACTTGCACTTCCCAAGCACTTAATCCAGTGCTCTGCACACAGTAAGCGCTCAATAAATACGATTGAATGAAATGAACGAATGCAAGATCATCAGGTTGTTCCAGGTGGGGCTCACAGTCTTCATCCTCATTTAACAGATGGTCACTGAGGTGCAGAGAAGTGAAGTGACTTATCCAAGGTCACACAGCTGACACCTGGCAGAGCTGGGATTAGAACCCATAGTAATAATAATAATAACAATAATGGCATTTGTTAAGCGCTTACTGTGTGCAAAGCACTGTTCTGAGTGCCGGGGAGGATACAAGATGATTGAATTGTCCCACGTGGGGCTTACAGTCTTCATCCCCATTTTACAGATGAGGGAACTGAGGTACAGAGGAGTGAAGTGACTTGCCCAAAGTCACACAGCTGGCAGTTGGCAGAGTAGGGATTTGAACCCTTGACCTCTGACTCCCAACCCTGGGCTCTTTCAATCAATCAGTCATATTTATTGAGTGCTTACTGTGTGCAGAGCACTGTACTAAGTGCTTGGGAAGTACAAGTTGGCAACATATAGAGACAGTCCCTACCCAGCAGTGGGCTCACAGTCTAAAAGGGGGGGGCCTTTCCACTTATTATTACATCTGCTTCCCAACTCCTCACTGTTGGCTTCCAACCTCACCGTCCCCTCACCCCTTCCTACATCGCCTTCCTTCTCTCCTTCTCCAGCCCAGCCCGCACACTCCGCTCCTCTGGTGCCTCTAACCTCCTCACTGGGCCTCCTTCTTGTCCTGCCTCTGTCCTGGAAAGCCCTGCTTCCTCCCATCCGCCAAACGATCACCCTTCCCCACCCCTTAAAGCCCTACTGAAAGCTCACCTCTTCCAGGAGGCCTTCCCAGACTAAGCTTCCCCGTTCCCCCTTCCCTCCCCATCGCCCCGACCCCTTTGCTCTACCCCCTCCTCGTCCCACGGCATGTGTGTATGTACGTATGTAGTTATAATTGTAATTCTATTTATTTTTATTCATGATGTGTATATATCTGTTTATATATTATTTATAATGGTGTTACTGATGCCTGTTCACTTGTTCTGATGTGTGTCTCCCCCCCTTCTAGACTCTGAGCCCATTGTGGGCAGGGATTGTCTCAATTTGTTGCTGAATTCGTCTGCCCAAGCACTTCATTCATTCAATCGTATTGAGCGCTTACTGCCTGCAGAGCACTGTACTAAGTGCTTGGGAAGCCCAAGTCGGCAACATATAGAGATGGCCCCTACCCAATAACAGGCTCACAGCCTAGAAGGGGGAGGCAGGCAACTAAACAGAACATGTAGACATGTGTCAAAATGTTCAGAACAAATAGAATTAAAGCTATATGCACATCATTAACAAAATAAATAGTAACTATGTACAAGTAAAATAGAGTAATAAAATCTGTACAAATATATATTAAGGTGCTGCGGGGAGGGGAAGGAGGTAGGGTGGGAGGGATGGGGAGGAGGAGAGGGAAAAGGAGGCTCAGTCTGGGAAGGCCTCCTGGAGGAGGTTAGTACAGTACTCCACACAGCGCTCAATAAATACGATTAAATGAATGATCCTCCTCCACCTCCTTTTCTTCCTCCTCCTCTTCCTCCTCTTCCTACTCCTCCTCTTCCTCCTGCTTCTCTTCCTTTTCCTCTTCCTCCTCCTCCTCCTCCTCTTTCTCTTTTTCCTCCTCTTCCTCCTCTCCTCTCCCTCCTCTCCTCTCCCTCCTCTCCTCTCCCTCCTCTCCTCTCCCTCCTCTCCTCTCCTCTCCCTCCTCTCCTCTCCCTCCTCTCCTCTCCCTCCTCTCCCTCCTCTTTTTCTCTTCCTCCTCTTTTTCTCTTCCTCCTCTTTTTCTCTTCCTCCTCTTTTTCTCTTCCTCCTCTTTTTCTCTTCCTCCTCTTTTTCTCTTCCTCCTCTTTTTCTCTTCCTCCTCTTTTTCTCTTCCTCCTCTTTTTCTCTTCCTCCTCTTTTTCTCTTCCTCCTCTTTTTCTCTTTCTCCTCTTTTTCTCTTTTCTTCCTCCTCCTCCTCCTCCTCTTTCCCCATTTTGCAGATGAGAGAACGGAGGCACAGATAAGTAGCTACTTGCCCAAAGGCAGGCAGCCAGCATGTGGTGGGGAGGGAATTAGAACCCAGGTCCTCCTACTTCCAGGCCTGTGTGCTTTCCGCTAGACTACACTGCTATTGTGAAATGAAAAGGCATTTAGTAGAGTTCATTTGGGCTGCTTAAGCTAAACAAGGCCTGTGGGACCTGCACGGGTAAACCACTTTAAGGTTTGATGGAAAAATAATGCAGGAAGAATGGAGACATTATTTTGCTTGAATTTTATTCCACCCCTGTGTGTATGCTTGAAGGCATTTCTGGATAACTTAGTTTGTGTGTGAAATGGAAGCTTTCAGGGCAATAATAAATCATTAGATGCTGAGTTGGCTTCACTTTACAATGAAGAATTTAGAGAAAAAAGTTGATCAAAACGTACTAGCACTTTTAGGATATTTGCAATGTACTAGCGCCGTCAGAGGAATGTTTACCTTTACCAGTGATTCATGGTGTTTTCTCTGCAAGCAATGGAAATGAAATAGAAATAAAATGATTTAAAGATTTTTTTTAGCATTAGAAGTTGGTTAGGCAGCTGTTGGTAATAACTACACCAACATTTGAATGTGGCTGCAGTACAAGAGTGGTGTGAGGAATTTTTTTCCTTAAAATTTCAGAATATATGGTTCAGTGTCACCTCAGAGGGGCATTTCTGTGCGCTCTGTGTGTGTGGTTGCCCTGGGGATACTGCAAGATATTGGGCAATTTTGGAACTACCATATATGACTTGTAAGGGCTCCTCTCTTCCCTCCTATATTGTCTGTTTCATTCTCTGCCACACCCATCCCTAATCCTGAAACATTTGAAACGGGGGCCAGATAGCTGTTCAAGCGTGCCCAGACTGACTGGATCCAGTTTGGTGCTGAGCCTACTCTGTGCAGAGCACAATGTTTCGAGAATCCGTGAACCAATCAAAAACAAAGACGAACTCAGATTTTGACCATCTAAACTCACTGTGATGAAATAAAGAAGGCTGCTTTTCTGATTTTAAGTTAAGCAAAAACATTTTTTACTCCGGTGCCACCCACTAGAAAGTCGAAATCCATTTCTCATCAGAACTGCCCAGTTGCTCTTGTTGTGGCTGTTTCTGGATGAGGAGTATCCCTAAAATGTTACTGAATTAATTTGCTGCTCTCGGTGATTGAGGCAGCTGGGGGCAGGAAAGGTCATTGAAGTGGCAGGGCAGCCATGAAAGTGTGACTTGCCTAGAACGTGCCCTTCTTTGCAACAGAGGGGTACACTGATGGTGCTTGCCTTGCCACAGTTCGGCACTGACTTCTTGTGAGCTGGGGTTTGGGGTTAATGCAGGATTGCATTTGCCAGTGCCATCTTCCCTCCGGCCTGGGACTCCCTCCCCACTTTATACCTGATCGGCCATCATTCTCTCCATCTTCAAAGTCATTTCTTCTCCAAGAAGCCTTCCCTGACCTCTCATTTCCCCTGTCCTATTCACTCTCTCTTTGGGTCATCTCTGCACTTGGGTCTCTACCCCTTAAGCCTTTTGATACCCCATCCCCATGGTAATCAACCAATCGTATTTATTAAGCACTTACTGTGTGCAGAGCACTGTACTAAGCACTTTGGGCAAATCACTTCTCTGTGCCTCAGTTACTTCTTCTGTAAAATGGGGATTAAGACTGTGAGCCCCATGTGGGACAACCTGATAATCTTGTATCTACCCAGCGCTTAACAAATACCAAAGTTATTATTATTAATTATTACAGTAGGACAGTATAACAGACTCATTCCCTGTCCATGATCATATCCTTATACTGTGTTGCTTCATCTATCTGTAATTTATTTAAATGTCTGATTTCCTCCACGAGCGGTAAGCTCCTTGAAATCAGGGATCCTTTCTACCAACTTTATTGTATTATATGCTCCCAAATGCTTAATGTAGTGCTCCACACACAGTCAGCATGAGGTAAATACTGATTGAATAGGTTTTAGATTTTAACAATTCTACATGCTAGAGCCACTTAGGTTAATCATTTGAAACTGTCCGTAATATAACCTACTTACTCTTATTCCTTCAAACTGGGCTTTGGGCAGACTTTGTGTTAAGAACATTTTCCTAACCCAGAGTGAAAATGCTTGCAATGTGAGCCAGTGTTTGTAATCTGGATTGTTGTGTACAGCTGCAAAGGCAAACCAGATAGGCAGAGCCAGGTATATCCCATTTATAGAACAATGAAAGAGTGGTTCCATGACCCACAACAATAATAATTAGCCCCACTGTTGTTTCAGTGAAAAGAGCACATTTCTGGGAATCTGGAACCCTTGCTTTTTCTGCTTTGCTAGTTGGGAAGTGTCTTCTGGAGCTCTGCATCAGCGATGAAAGTTTCTGACCAAAGCCCTGGCAAGGCTGTGTGGACCGTAAGCTCCTTGTGGGCAGGGAACATGTGTACCACCTTTGTTATACTGAACTCTTTCAAGCAGTTAGTACAGTGCCCTGCACACAGTAAGAGCTCAATAAATGCAGTTGCGTGACTGAGAGTGTTCAGTGCGGTGGAGAGGCCAGTGGGAATCCGCCAAACCAATGTCTGGTTAATACAGGCAGATAAGACCATATCGGCTACCAAAGCCTTCACTTGCTGGGTATTGTGCTGTGATTGCTTTGACTGTAAATGGGCCTTGTCGGTAAGAAACCTCGGAGTGCATTTTTCTTTTAAGTAAACTGCTGCACCCCCACCTTCCTACTTGCACTTTGCCCCCCTGCCTCAGCAGAAATGTGACTGAGCCATTGAGAGAGTTCAAGTGGCCCTGGGCAAACTACCAGTCCCCAAAATCAAACATTGGGGACAATTTTTTTTGGAGGGGTGGGGGGGCTTTTTCATTTGCTACAGTCAAGCACCGCACTGTTGTTGAATTTTGATGCTTGAAGAGCGAAGTTTACTAATGATATAGTATTAGAGTATTCCTTGGCCATCAACTTCAGAGCTCCGTTTTTATGGTATTTGGTAAGGGTTTACTATTTGCCAGGTACTGCGCTAAATGCTGGGGTAGGTACAAGCTAATCAGGTTGGACACACAGTCTTAGCCCCCACTTTACAGGTGAGGTAACAGGCATAGAAAAGTGAAGTGATTTGCTTGAGGCCATACAGCAGACAATCAAGGGGAGCCTAGGGTTAGAACTCAGGTCTTTCCGACTCCCAGGCAATGCTGTGACTCTACTAGGCCATCCTCTTTATCAACTTAAATCCTCCCCATTTCTAACAACAGTTACTCCAGGCTTGGAATGGTCACCTTTATAGTAACATCTGCATTTTTCTCTGCATTTTTCTCTTCCCCCTCCTAATTCCCCCTTAAATTTGCAAACCACTCTCCCCCACTACTTCCAGAAAGCATTAATCCCCCAACTTCCAGGCCAAGTCTCTCTCCCTCCTAGTCTGCAATCTTATTTAGTCATCTGTTATTGATTTGTGTTCATATTCACACTCAAGCTTTCTTAACCACTGTACTGCATTGTCAGTTCTTGTGTGCCTGTCTTCTCTAATGCATTGTAAGCTCCCTGAGGGCAGGAATTTCTTCATAAACTTTTGCATGTCTCCAAATACCTAGAATAGTGCTCTGTGAAGTATAGAAGCTCAGTAAATACTGCTTATAATGATGGTGTTCACTTCCATAAGCCGCTGTATACAAGTTACCAAAACAAATTTAAATCTACTGGCCCAATCAGAAATCTACGACCAAAGAAACACATATTGTGAAAATGCACCCAAGCAAAAGCCTTTGTGCTCCACTGGTCTTCTTTGAAATCTGAATCATTTTTTGCTGCGTTTTAAGCTGCATCAGGCATGGAAACATGAATACTGAACTAAAGAGCTAGAGAGTAAGTCAGAACACATCCTCTTTTAAAGCTGACATCCTGTTTTTAAATAGACATCCTGTTTTTAAACATTCTGTTTAGGCACATGGATTATAAAATGAATGTTATATCTTCAGAATTAATAACTTCCCCTTGCTTTTTTTCCCCTGAGCCAGGTTTAAGTATCCCTGAACAGTCTATGTAATGTTGGAGAGATGTTGGTTATTCACTTTAATTTGCCAAAAAAATGCTATTCAGTCAATTTCCACAAATGGAACAATAACTTGCAACCAAACTGAAGTGCTCAGGGCTAAAATTCATGCTGTTTTCCATTTTCTGTCAGTCTCTTCAATTTGTTGGGAACTTGAAAGAACTGATGTTATAGGTGAAAGATGTAAATACCATGCTTTCAGCAATACAGAAGGCTGTGGTGTGAAAAGAACAGTATTCAGGCCTGTTGGTGATACTTTTTGTTTGCTTTTCTGAAAAGATTCGTGCTCTCCGGAAACCTGCATGGTGGTTCGGTGGTAGCAAGCTATCCTTTCGATGATTCTCCAGAGCATAAGGCCACCGGATTCTACAGCAGATCCTCAGATGACGAAGTCTTTAAATATCTGGCAAAAGCTTATGCTTCAAACCACCCTATAATGAAAACTGGTGCTCCACACTGCCCAGGAGAGGAAGATGAGACTTTCAAAGATGGGATCACCAATGGAGCTCATTGGTATGATGTGGAAGGTAAGAGTGTTTGAAGTGTGTGTGTGTGTGTGTATATATATATCTATATATATATATATATATACATATATTTATTTATTTATTTTCTCTTGTTTAGTGAGCTATACTCTGGGACACTTGTCATTCTTTCCAAACCTTTAAGAACTTCGTAGTAATTGTAAATTTCTAACATGCTGTATTAAGGAGTCTTAAAAAAGTAATCAGTATGGGAGGCTCTGGGAGGAACAGGTTAACTCTCTTGAAATACTGCCAATACAAAATGATTCCTTTTTATTTGCTTTTCATTGTCTTTCTGGCAAAAAGCCTTGGGTCCTCTTCCTGTTTAAAAGCAAAACAAACATTTCTAAAACACCTCTTTTGGGGGAGGTTTAGTAAGTGGTGGTGGCTTCCGACAAATGTCTTTAGGCGAGAAACGATCCCCGAGAGTCAGGTTAAAAGTTTAGTCTCTTCCCAGTCCCTTGTGACTTTTAATCAGCTAGTGGTTGGGGACCGACAATATTGCTTCATTCCAAAGAGAATTTATGTAGCCTTAGTTCCCAGCAGTAATACCTAAACAACTCTGTTAGAAAACTATGAGTGGTGGGTTAAGCAATTTCTAATTAAGAAACGCAGTAGGGGAGGCAAATTGTTATGCATTCTTATTCCATAACTCACCGTGGGCTCAGTGTGATCATAAATCTGCTTTTGTTGGAAAGATATATGTGCCTAGCTTGGTTAAAGTACCTGACCAATTGCTTTAGTCCATCAACCATCTGAAACTGTGGGATGTTTCAACCAAATGTAATTGAATAGACACACTTATTAAATGGCATTTTTCAAACCGTTGCATTGTATGCCTTGTAAGCTTTGCAAACAAAGCAACTTCATCTAGTGGGAGAATTTTATAATAGTCTCCACGTGGACAAGATTAATTCTGTTTATTTTATGTGGGGCTGGAATGAGACGGGCTTGTGAAACCCTGTGTCTGTGACGTATGCTCAAACCCGGATATCCTGGAGAATATGAGGGTTACAGATGTTGTTTGTATTGACCTATTTAAGGCCAAAACTAATATAGACAGTGACTTTCTAAAGCCCAGGAAAAACGAGGGTGAGATTAACACTGAGTAATTAAGCGTCCGTTACATTTTGGTTTTCTGCATATAGTTGGGAAGTTAAGACTGCTGTTAGGGGAAAGTGAGTTTAACAGGATCTTGCCAAAGTTGAAAGATGGCAACCATTTTACTTTGCTGAAATGTAAAACCAATTTTGGCATTATAAAAATTAACGAGAGGGGTTAGTCTGTTAGAATTTTTAGGCATTCAGTCTCATTCGAATATTGTAAAATTGCTTCCTAGGTTGTCTTCTGTCACAAAAAACACAAAGTAGAGGTTTCCCAATACCTTTTAATACTTAGGATTTTCTTGTCACTTTTTAAAAAATAAACTTCTTGCAGATCATTTATGCTCGACTTTGGTTTGATTCTTTTGGATTTTCCTTTTTCCTTTTTGATGACCAACCCACTGGCACATTTTTGTCCAAACCACTTTGCATCTCATTTCACCTAATTTTCCTTACCATGGGCTGAGTCCTTTCCAGATGAGAAGTGAGCAATAGCCTAGAAGGAATCTAATTTTGATCATATCAACTCTTTTATGTGAAATGACTACTGTCTGGAATAGTGCCGCCAAAATGTCTACTGTGCCCCTGCAGACACTTCGAGCCTTTTGGACTCTAAGACAGGACAGCTGCAATGCAGTAAGAGGAACCTGAAAATGTACACAGACTTTGGTCCAAATATTAATAGTTCTCAGTTCTACCAGAACGTGTGCCTTCATCATGTGTTTTGACTAGAAGGCAGCAGCAGAATTAGGGAGCACTCATCAGAGATTAATAATAATAATAATAATAATAACAATAATAATAGTGGCATTTAAGCACTTACTATGTGCCAAGCACTGTTCTAAGCCCTGGATTGTGAGCCTGCCTGCTTATAGCTCAATGGGGTGTCAGAATCAAATCAGTAATATTTATTGAGCACTTACCGAGTGCAGAGTACTAAGTGCTTGGGAGAATACAATACAACAGAGTTGGTAAAAGAAAGGATTGTGTGCACACGAGTGGTGATGCCCGCGAGTGACAGCGCCATGCAAATGTTTCTCTGAGGGGTTCTGCAAGAACACAACCCCCACTTTTTAAGAGGATGGAGGTGTGTTCTTCTGCATGTTTGCTGCCCCGTTCTTTGTGTTGTGGTCACAGGAATGTAGAGTGTCAGCAAATAGGATAAACACAAGTATATCTAGTTTTCTGTGAAAATATTAACACCACTATTCTGGAGGAAAACCACTCAATGCTCTGCCATCTTTTCCAAATATGAACACATATGTGGTTTTTTGCACAGTAAAAAATGAATTTAGCTTGAAACAGATTTATGGTGGTAAGAGTAAGGGAAGGGCAATGAGACTTATTCCTAGAAATAGTATTAGTAGTTATTAAATGCCTACTCTGTACAAAGCACTGTACTAAACATTGGGAAGAAAGCACAAGCGGGAACGACATGGCTCCAGGCCCTTGAGGGGCTTAAAATATAGAAATAAAGGGGGCAAGGCATTTGGGCAACAGACATATAAGCAAGGATCAAGCATAAAATGAAATTTGGCTATCAGCTTAAACATTACACTTCAGCTTTAGTCTCCGGGATAAGAACTGGTCATACTCTTTAGAAAAATGGTATGCATTTTCAAGCTTGTTGTGGGCAGAGATTGTATCTAAGTATGTATCTGCTTATGGTTATATTTGTATCCTCCCAAGCGCTTAGTACAGTGTTCTACACACACTAAGTGTTCAGTAAATGTGCATGAATGAATGAATAAACTTAAATTTTGGTTAAAAGTGGGCTTCTCCATCACATTTCAATGGTGAATAAAATAGCGTACTCATCAGCTCAGTGAATTGAAAACAGTCAACAGATCCTGCTTCCTGGATCCTGGTGAAGGGAACCCTGTGGGTTCCCCGGGAACTTGGCAGGGAAAGGGCAGAGAGCTGTCAGACCCAGACACTCCTTCTTGATGTGACTCCTCAGGAACCCTCGCCCACATCCTACCTCTAGCCTGGAACGCGCTCCCTCTTCATATCAGACAGATCATTGCTCTTCCCCACTTCAAAGCCTTATTGAAGGCACTTCTCCTCCAAGAAGCCTTCCCTGACTAAACCCTCTTCTCTTCTCCCACTCCCTTCTGCATTGCCCTGACTTGCTCTCTTCGTTCATCCTCCCTCCTAGCTCCACAGCACGTACGTGTATATCTGTAATTTAGTTATGCGTGATTTATGATATCCGTCTCCCCCTCTAGACTGCGAGCTCATTGTGGGCAGGGAATATGTCTGTTGCTATATTGAACTCTTCCCAAGCGCTTAGTACAGTGCTTTGCACACAGTAAGTGCTCAATAAATACTATTGAATGAATGAATGAGCTGTTGAGAGGTAGAGAGAAAATTCCTCTGCTGCTCTCTTTAGTCCTCTCCCAAGGCCTGGAGTTTTGGCCCAGTGGTTCCGGGAAGTTGGGAAAGGGCCGCTAAATGCTGTAAACCCCAGAGCAGCTAGGGCATGTCACAGTCTGGTGTGGCAGTAGTAGTAATACTAATGGTATTATTTTGAGCATTTGTTACGTGAAGTGCACTGTGCTGAGCACTTGAAGCACAACAGAGACCCCAAAACAGGGAATTTAAGCACTGGGGTAGATACAAGCTAATCAGGTTGGGGACCTTTCACATTCCATATGGGGTTCTCAGTCTTCATCCCCATTTTACATATGAGGTAACTGAAGCAAAGAGAAGTAAAGTGACTTGCCCAAGGTCCCACAGCAGACAAGTGGCAGAGCCGGGGTTAGAACCCAGGTCCTTCTGTCTCCTAGGCCCATGCTCTGTCCACTAGGTCATGCTGCTTTCACGAGACATGCAGGAAGTGGATTGCCAGGGACTAGCTAAGTAGCTTTTAGGGAGCTGAAGTATTGGAGATGGCAAGAGAGGCAGGCAGAAGAAATTCCACAACTCACAATACAACCTGAAGCAAAGCAGCTGGAATAGGCATGTCTTTTGCTGGCAATGCCATGGACACATCTCTCCCAAAATGCCCCATCTCCATCTGCAATCATTCTGGTAGTGTATCCTTAAGAGTTTTCTTGGTAAAAATATGGAAGTGGCTTACCATCACCTCCATCCACGCAGTAAACCCGAGTCTCCACCCTCGACTCTCTCCCATGCTGCTGCTGCCCAGCGCGGGTGAGTTTTGACTTGTAGCAGATTGCCTTCCACTCGCTAGCCACTGCCCAAGCTAGGAATGGAATGGGTATGTCTCTGCTTGATTCTCCCTCCCGTAGCCAAGACCGGTAGCGTCCTGGAAACTCTTCAGGTGCGACCCTGAGAGGGGAGCTTGAATAGTAGAAATCAGCATATGGATCACCTTGGTGTGCAGCACCGGCATTGTGAGTGTGCGAAGCAGAGCCACAAACAGGAACCAGCTCTCCCATTATTTGGGTTGTCGTGTGTGTTGGTTTGGAAAGGGACCACTGTGAATGTACTCACCAGCATTTTAACCTCTGCCGCCAAAGTAGGTGACACCATTAACCATATCGTCTTTCAGTTTACCGGGCAACGATATAGTAAATGGATAAGGTGGGTAGACTCCATGACTTCTTATACTCGGTCTGTATTACAAAGCAAAGCCCACTTTGAGATTTTTATTCAAAGAATTGTTTTGTTAAACTGATTAATCAGTCGTAGCTATATACCAGTCTCTTCATAAGTGAGGTAAACAGTTTCTTTCTAAGATGTGTAGGCTGTGAAATGTATTTTTCATGTCTGTGTGCCTTGGGACTTGTGATTAATCTGAGCCCCAGCAATTTAGTAAATTCATGTCATAGTTGGGAAAATGAATAGAATTACAAGGCTAGCATCACTGAGTCTTGGAGAGCCTCTCTACGTGGCCACAATCTTTCCTTGGACTAGGGCAGTGGCTGAACTTTGAGACATTTGGAAAGCAGATGGCAGTATGCATTCTGACTTTTGAGGGTAAAATTTAGCCAGTATTTTTTGGCATATCTTTACTAGTTTAAAGCCAGGAAAAACTCAACTGCAGAATACAAAAAAAAAAAAAAAACAACTCAACAGATGGTTTGTTTTTTCCTCACACAACTGAATGTGCTGGATATTATCTTTTGGGATTGTGACTTAAAACCTGTGCCATGAGTCATTCATGTTTCTCAAAGTAGCATCCCCTTCTCCCTGGAATGTCTCCCCCTCCATAACTTCATAAAATGGCTTATGAAAGGCTTTATATCTGGGAGCTGACTTCTTTATTTCTACTTAGCTCCCAAGCTGACTGACTTTTGAAAAGTTCCCTGAATTTCTTTTTTGACTTTCATTGTGCTTTCTTTATTCTTAACTCTTTCTTCAAGTCAGAAAGGGAAACCAAACTAGAAGTTGGTGGGAATAGCATCCTTGCCAGCCATTTTGTACCCCCTTTCTCTACTACTAAAGGGAAGGGAATATATATTGGAGGCATTGAACATTATCGGAGCTTCCAGCAATCAGCAACCTCTTATCTGCTTCCAAATAAGCTACTCCAATTTGACCACAGCTCCCCAAAAAGCAATGTGAAGGATGGTTGTTTGAGGAAAAGGAGTAAGTATGGACAAAGATGTTGTTGTCCCATGATGGCCCCGTTAATCCCTCTCACATTGTACTAACCAAAACACTGTCAATTGCACTTCCCTGAACCAAAAATAATACCAAGGAGGGCATTAGATGATGAGAGCCAGGCCTCAGGTCTGACCAAATTAATTAGAAGTGATGCCGTGTGTTTAGCAGTTAAGGGATGCTGGGTGAGTCATCATCAATGGCATTTATTGAGCGCTTACTATGTGCAGAGCGCTGTACTAAGCGCTTGGGTGAGTACAGTACAACAGAGTTGGCAGAAGTGTTCCCTGCCCACGGTGAGCTTACAGTCTACTGCGTGAGACAGACATTAATGTAAATAGTAATTTATGTGTCATTAGATCTCTCCTGGCTTAGAGTACAGTAAAAGCTATTTGCTTCTACCTGAGTCACAAGCTTGCTTTCCTAAACCGAAGTAACTTGATAAAATAATTGACCTTTTAGGAGCAGTGCAATTGTGTATTCTGAAACTTGAGACTAGGATTAATGTATAACCTTAATACTGCAGTACTTCCGTGAAAAAACCAAGAAAAACCACAGATCGGTTTGCTGAAAATTAGATGGGTGTTCTCATTTTCTTCCTCTTCCCTAAACTTCTTAGTTTAGATGAAGGGAGAATTTGAAAAGTATGGTCAGAGAGTGTATTTTTCTGCCTCAGATTAAAGCTATGTTAATTATAGCAGAACTTTAGAAAACAAATTGTTCAGAAACACAAGATGAGTTATTCAGGGCACAAAGCCAAGGAAAGCTGTATTACCTCCTAAGTACTTATACAGTACTCTGAGCACAGTAGGTATGCAAATACTACTGATTGAATTTAGTTCTGACAGTTTAGGGAGGGAATATTTATCTGTAAGGTTGCTTCCTTTCCCAAACTAAAATTCTCTCCACCTAAATTCTCCCCTCGATTTTTCTGAATTTCATTGTATCCCACTAGAGACTTTTGGGTCTCTTAAGCTGCTGATCCTCAACACTCAATTAAGGCACAAGTTGCAAGTGGAATTTGGCATTCTAAACATATGACAAACCCAGTACTTTATTTGAAAACTGAAATTGTACCCTGGAGTGGAAGATCTCCTTTGTAAAGGATTTGCACCTCTTTGCCTTGTTCCTTCATGAAAGAAATAACATTAAATGGAAAGTTCCCAAAAGACTAGGAAATTGATTCACTTATGGAACACATTTTCTGTCTTACTATCCCAATTCATTTCCTATAAAAGTCTGAGAAGTGTATGCAGAACAAGTTTGACTTTCAACAAACCAAAATCTTGAATTTTTGAAATGTGATACCTAGTAGTGTTATAAAATATTCTCTATTTTACAGTCTAGAAATTGAGCATAAAGCTTAGAAGGCTGGTGGGTTTTTTTGTTTTTGTTTTTTTCAGCCTTATGTCAGGACCCAGCCAGAGATGAACTCTGGAACTCCAACATGTGAGACTGGTGGATACAATGTTGGATGTGTGGGTTTTTTTGTTGTTTTTTGTTTTGGGTTTTTTTGTGATTTCTCTCCTTTCCCCCCCACCACCTTTATAGTTTATCTGTACACTTAAACATAGTTTTGCAACTAACAACCACCCAGCTAACCAACAGTCTCCTTTCTTTGGCAGGTAGCTGGTTACTTCATTTGCAGTTCTTCCACAAAAGTTAATTTCACCAACAGAAGTAGCCTCCAATTCCGGGTCCTGTAGGCTTTACTTCTAGACTGTAATCTCCTCGGGGACAGGGAAAGTGTCTACCAACTCTTACACCGTACTCTCCCAAGCACTTAGTACGGTGCTGTGCACACGTCAGCTCTCAGTAAATTCCATTAATTGATTTTTTATATTTTGAAGACCTCTTTTGTTAGGTTAAGCACCTTGGCATTCTTTTCAGTGTTTTGCTTCCTGCTTTATGTCCTCTGCAGTCCTCACCCCTAGATGTGACCTAGTTTTCGGCGGGGTCTGAAGTCTCTGTCAGAGAGTAAATAGGTTGGGTGTTGGGTACAGTTGATCAAAAAAGAAGGCTTAGGTAAAAGTTTGACACATTTCCCTTAACTCGTTAGTTATTGAGTCTTAGGTTAATTTTGAATAATTGTGTGATATCTCTAACACAGACCATAATTATTGTCCTGGAACTTTGTGAAGAAATGGGAGGATGCTTTTTTTGTTTGTTTAAAAAAACAAACACTCTAGTCCTGGAGGCGGATGCTGGTTTTCAAGGTGCATTGTGTTTAATCATCCTTGATTGTGTTTGGAAGTACTGAACTATCCTTCCCTTCCTTAAGGTTTCCAAAAATAGGTTAGATCCTCATCTCTTGAGGATGGTTTAGCTATCCCCCTCTGAAAGCAGGGTGATAGTTTAAAACTCCTGGAGACGGAGCCTATGCTGCTTACTCAAACTGTAATTTGAGTGATTACAATTCTCTGCACACCAATGCTCAGAAGACACCATTGATGGAGTGAGATTAGGGAGAGAGGGTTTTAAGGTCCTTTTTTTCTTCTGATGTGATGCTAGTGTGTTGTGTCTTCTGATTTCATGTGTATTTTTTAGCTATTTTGAAATTAGGTTGTCCGTGCCACTAGCACTGGTGATAAAGTCCCACATGAAGTAAAAATCCCTGGCCTGTTCTGGGATTTTCCCACTCGCCCATGATTGCCCATCTGGTAGAGGAAAAAAAGAGGTTTCCTGGTCCACCCTAGAAAGTGGACCCACACCTCATTTCCCAAGGGTGATGCAGAGTATGTAGTGTTTTAGGGTAGGCAGGGCGTTATAATTTCAGTATCACTTATGAATTGCTGCATATATTTTAAAATATGTGTATGTATATATGTATACTGTTGCACACGCACACATATGTGTGTGTGATGGTAAAAGTCCAGTTCTTGTGCATTGCCACTATCCTCTTTTATTCCTCCCTTCTTCCCCTATTATGGAACATGAGGGTTAAGGGAATGCAGAAAGAGTAGCCATATCTGACCAGCTTTACCTCTGTGCTAACCTGGCCTACACAGGCCTCTAGCTAGTGTTTACATCCATGTTTACTAGTGACGAAACTAAGGTAAGGATCAAGTGCACACTGGAGGCGTTCAATAAATGCCATCAATTGATTTGTCTCGTCTGCCCTTGGTCCTGTGTTTGGGCTGCTAAACTGCGTAATTTTTAATCAGTCTGTGAGATATTCGAATCCACCTGAAACCGGAGCTAGGCTACACCTGCAGAAGTTGGAGAACTGAATATGTCAGGGGAATAAACTTGACTTGTTTTGCTTGAGATTGACAGTATTTTTTTTAGCAAGATTCAACTACTTGGATTGACTTTGAGGTACAGTATCAAAAAGAAAAAGTAGCAGAGTGATTAGTGTCAGAAAAAATAAGTTGTCCTGATGTATGAGCACTGTGCTTGGAAAGCAACACTAGTATTATTTTGTTCAGTGCCATGTGATATGACTACTAGAAACAGATGTGGTGATAATTGGATCTGGCACAAATTGCAGCTGTCAGTGAAAATGCCTGTACTGTCCACAAGTCATTGAATGTCCCCTTTGTCCCCTTTGAATGGTTTGGCATTGTGTGAGTGAAAAAATTAGTATTGAATCCAATAAGTCCAGATGAACAGCTTACTTAAGGCTATTTGTGCAGCGTATGAGTTTTAGGTTCCGAGAAAAAGGAGGAACCTGAATTTCGTTTTTATGATAATAATGGTATTTGTAAGCGTTTACTACGTTCCAAGCACTGTTCTAAGCACCGGGGTAGATATGAGGTAATCAGTTTGTCCCATGTGGGGCTCACAATCTTAATCCCCATTTTACAGATGAGGTAATTGAGGCACAGGAAGTTCAAGTGATTTGCCTAAAGTCACACAGCTGATAAGTGGCAGAGCTGGGATTAGAACCCATGACTTCTGACTCCCGTGCCCATTCTCTTTCCATTAAGCCATGCTGCTTCTCTGGCATAGAAACATGAACAAAAATGGAATACAGCCCAGATAGCTAATATTCACTCTTCTAAGTGTAAAGGTTTTATGTTGTAATACAATCAAAACCTATATCCAGTGCTTAGAACAGTGCTTGGCACATAGCGCTTAACAAATACTATTATTATTATTATTATTATTATTATACCTGGTAGGTTTTGTTTGCTTTGTCCACTCTTCATTATTCAGAAATGAATAATAAATGCCATCAATTGATTTAATAGGTCTTAATAAGACCTCATGTGAGTTGTACTAATCTTCCACTTTCTTTACCCATCTTCCTCATCGAGTGTTGGGTGATTATGTAGGTAGTTTTTTTTTAACTTCATATTTGCATATTTCCAAATTCATTAATTGCTTTCCTTGAACAGATGGTTAGAATTAGGGAAAATGTTCTGCTATTTGTGATGTTGCTATGAAAGCTGGATACTTTCTAAATCAATTTAAAAATCTGTCAAGAT
The DNA here is from genome assembly GCF_015852505.1 of Tachyglossus aculeatus. Lineage (NCBI taxonomy): Eukaryota > Metazoa > Chordata > Mammalia > Monotremata > Tachyglossidae > Tachyglossus > Tachyglossus aculeatus. Next base: position 50,337,338 of record NC_052082.1, read on the forward strand.
TTAGTGGTTATCTTTACCTCCATTCCCCTGAAACCGATTCCTGGCATTGTCTTTGGGGAGCAGTGGCTACACTCAGTTGTCCCTAGGAAGCAGCTAACTGGAGGGCTGGAAACTGGTCACCTGTTGGGTTATTAGGGTATTTTTTTTTTCAAATTTTAAAATTGATTCTTTGGGATTGTTGGGTAGGGACTGTCTCTATATGTTGCCAATTTGTACTTCCCAAGCGCTTAGTACAGTGCTCTGCACACAGTAAGTGCTCAATAAATACGATTGATGATGATGATATACCCCCACCTACTGAACTACAACTCTACAGGGAAAATTCTCAGTAATTAATTTTAAAATTAGAAAAAGAGCCACTCCATCGAACCACCACCACCTCTTCTCCCTGGAGGTGCCATACTGTCAGGGATTGCTGCTCTCCAGATGACTCTTTCACCGCCTTCCTTGAACCGCCGAGCTGAAAGTGGGTCATAGGTATTCATCTCCTTTCGATTACAGTTTCTTCAGGTTCAGAATTCTGAGACCTGGATTCTTTTTGAGGATTTAGAGCACACATTTTTAATACCAAAAATTCATTTACACAGAATTAAATGATTTTGTGGTTTGGGCCTCTGCCCTGGGGGGGATTTGGGAAGAATTGACACAATTGGGCCAACATCTAAGACGCCCCACCCACCCCAGTTCAGGCTCCAGGAGTTGAGGAGGATTCGGTTCAGCCAACAACTGTCTTCCTATTTCCTCGAGGTGTGGTGGAGGACTGCACATGTGCAGCGTCCATTCTATCTCCTGAACCATGATGTAGGTTCTCCTGGAATATGTACTCCCACTCCACGTTTTGTAGAGAATAAAATGACAGAGTTAGGTACTAGACTGGTATTGCCAGGAGAAAAGAGAGGAACTCTGTTGTGAGACAGGTGGGCAAGTCACAACCTCTCTGGACCTCACTCTCTTGGCTCCATTATTCAGAGTTGGACTGTGACACAGTGGTTGATTGATATCATAACTTTTTATCTACCCTAGCACATAGTAATAATAATAATGATATTTGTTAAGCACTTACTATGTGCAAAGCACTGTTCTAAGTGCTGGAGGGATACAAGGTGAGCCGGCTGTCCCATATGGGACTCACAGTCTTAATCCCCATTTTACAGATGAGGTAACTGAGGCCCAGAAAAGTTAAGTGACTTGCCCAAAGTCACCCAGTTGACAGGTGGCGGTGCTGGGATTAGAACCCATGACCTCTCCCAGGCCCATGCTCTTTCCACTGTGCCTTGCTGCTTCTCTTAATAACTTAATCAATACTATTATTATTATTGCTTCTCTGACCTCAGGGGTGTAGAGGATTCCTGCTTTTTTTCCCCCCTTTTCCTACCGCACCCTTCCTCCATGCCAGATCATAATTCATTCTTCCCAACCTAATTTAGCTAAATGAGGTAATGTTTTCTCTTCCAGTAAAAAGTGCAGCCAACACGTGGAGGTTGCCAATTTGATATAGGATCACACTCATGCTCAGAGCCTCAAATACACTCCAAGCTTCTCTCTAGTGTAGAAGTACCTTCAGAGGTCCTCACAGTTCAGGTTTGTTTTGAGGAATGGCCACTAAAAAGCCGTCTGGAAGGAAAACAGAGGTTCGTTGTTCCCACACAAAGCTGTGCAAGACATTTTCAAGCCCTTGATCATACTGCTGTTAAGATTGGTTGGCAGGTGCTTTTGATGGACACCTGATAAACTACAGCCTAACAATAGACCATGTCCTTATCTTGTTTTTCTAATGCTACTGGAGCAGAATAATTGCTGGGCAGTGAAAGGTATGTGAGGTGATTAGAGCATTGTGATAGAATGGAGAACTTTGTCAAAGTAGTTATGGGTGGGACTGTGGAAGTCACACTGAGCATGTTCACAGTTTTTAATGAAATTCTAATTTTATCATCTCTGTAAAATAGCCCGAGGCATTGTCTTAGTTTAGTAAACATAATAATAATAATAATGGCATTTGTTAAGCACCTACTATGTGCAAAGCACTGTTCTAAGCGCTGGGGGGGCGTTACAAGGTAATCAGGTTGTCTCACTGGGGGCTCACAGTCTTAATCCCCGTTTTACAGATGAGGGAACTGAGGCCCAGAGAAGTTAAGTGACTCGCCCAAAGTCACACAGCTGACAATTGGCGGAGCTGGTATTTGAACCCATGACCTCTGACTCCAAAGCCCGGGCTCTTTCCACTGAGCCATGCTGCTTCTCGTACATGGAGACTTCCTTCTGTACCCTAGAGTATGTGACTGTTATAAATCTGAATAACAGTCGAGGACGACTACTATATTTTTTTCCTCTTCACACCCCAAATGTTTCATTCATACCTGTGGCATTTCTGTGGTGTTTACAAAGGTTTCTATTTAACTGCTTCCCTTTCCGTCTCCCTCTCTGCACCCAATTTCCCTCACTGTTTCTGTCTTCTTTTGGGAAACCGAGGCAGAACGGTCTTACCACAGCACTTCAATTCATGCTAGTTGAGAGAATTCTAATGTGTTAAATTCAGGTTACTCATCTACATATTATTCACAGGCCTAACCGGTTACCACCCTCAGCGAGATCTGAGTCACTACCCTTTCCCTCTTGGGGGGGAAAAAAAAATCTTGAAATAGGGCCGTCTTCTGTTGACTCCATCTGTCTCTTGTAGATTTTATCTGTAGGACAGGCAGAGAGAAGTTGATTCTGGAGTGATCTGCCTTTTCTATAGTCTGTGTCTGATTCTTGGCATTCCTTCCTCCTGCTTTTCCTTCCCATTCTTTCATGCCGCCTTTGAGGGTTGAGGCTTGGCAGTTGTGGTAATTGAAGACTGAGGCAATTACAAAGGGCGGTTGGGTTCCTGGGTCCCCTTGCATATGGATCCTGGGATTCTCTGTCCTGGTCTATTTATTTTATTTTGTTAGTATGTTTGGTTTTGTTCTCTGTCTCCCTCTTTTAGACTGTGAGCCCACTGTTGGGTAGGGACTGTCTCTATATGTTGCCAACTTGTACTTCCCAAGCGCTTAGTACAGTGCTCTGCCCACAGTAAGCGCTCAATAAATACGATTGATTGATTGATTGGTCTTCATGGAACAGCCACACATTTTGCCCACTAATCCTGACACAAAAGGGTGTGAACCCTACAGAAGTTCCACATAATAACAATAATAATAATGGTATTTAAGTGCTTACTATGTGCCGAGCACTGTTCTAAGTGCTGGGGTAGATACAGGGTAGTCAGGTTGTCCCACGTGGGGCTCACAGTCTTAATCTCCATTTTACAGATGAGGTAACCGAGGCACAGAGAAGTTAAGTGGCTTGCCCGAGGTCACATGGCAGACAAGTGGCGGAGCCGGAATTAGAATCCATGTCCTCTGAGCCCGGTCTCTTTCCACTGAGCCACGCCACATAAACTCACAGCAGTGGTAGGGAGCAGTCAGTGATATTTATAGACTGTTTACTTTGTGCAGAGCACCTTACTAAGCGCTTGGGAGAGTACAGTACAGCAGAATTAGCAGATGCGTATCCTGCCCATAACAAATTTGCAGTCTAGAGGGAGTCCCATGCAGAGCAGCTGCTGCTGAGCACAACTACCACCGCTGGCTTTTGGGATTCAGTAATAATAATAATAACGATGACGGCATTTGTTAAGCTCTTCCTATGTGCCGAGCACTGTTCTAAGCACCGAGGCAGATACAAGGTGATCAGGTTGTCCCATGTGGGGCTCACAGTCTTCATCCCCATTTTCAGATGAGGCAGCTGAGGCACAGAGAAGTTAAGTGACTTGCCCAGAGTCACCCAGCGGACAAGTGGCGGGGCCGGGATTAGAACCCACGACCTCTGACTCCCAAGTCTGGGCTTTTTCCACTGAGCCACGCTGCTTACCTTCCTGGAAATTGCTTATCTACTTGTACAAGTACATCTACTTATCTGCTTCCAATGGGCTTGGAACCCTTGAGCTTGAGGCTCTGCTTAAGATGGGCGTGCCAAGCATGTCTGTCTGCCTGGGCATGTACTGAGCAGAAGACGCTTCCTTTCCTTTTTCTTCCCTTCCTCTTGCATATGGTTATTGAAGTAGGGGCCCTCTTTGTTCTCCCTCTGTTTTTCTCCCTTCCACCAGCCCCAGGAGCTTCTCATCGAGCTCACTGTGGGCAGGGAGGGCATGCGACTGTTAATTGTTGTAATATACTCTCTCAAGCGCTTCGTACAGTGCTCTGCACACAGCACTCAATAAATACGCATGAATGAAGGAATGAATTGAGCTCTAATACATGCATAGTGGCAGTGGAGCTATCCATAATGCCACCAAATCCCGTTTCTAATATAAGAATTCCACTTTAACTGCCTTCCTGGATCTTGAGGGCAGGCGCTCAAAACACAAGCCGATTAAAACGTCCAGCTTATCGCAGGCCTTACGCATCCTGTGACGAGTAGCAGTTCCCGTCTCCATTGAGGACAAAATATGCCGAAGGCTATTCAGTAAATCCACAACAGATTGCTTTTTAGTGTGGGGACTTTGTGCTTAAGAATAAGTAAAGTTGTATTTGTCTTGTCTAATCGCATCTGAAGGGAAGTTTTAATACGGAGGTGGCTTCAAAATTAGTTCCTTCTAAAACAATTAAGGTTTTTGTATTTGACCACAGCCGCATCAGCGTATATTTGCACATGCTTTTACTGTAATCTGATAATGGCTATGCAGTAAACCTGAACCATCTTTATTTTCAGTGTAACCCCTGGAAGGATAGCAATAACTTTGGTAGTGTTCCCGGGCAAGCTGGAGAAAAGTCTATTAAATGAGGATTTCTCCGTCTACCCCGTTCACCTTTGGCAAGAGCTGAGGTGGGGTGGGGGCCATCTGGTTTCTGTATCAGTTAATATTTGGTCCTGCCATACTGTGATTCGACTGGAGCAGAACATAGGAGCAGATTAGCCTTTTCCCTTTAGGAGCTAACATGCTTTAAAGACATTGAGAGTCCCAGGCTTGTACTCCAGAGCCATATTTAACTTTCCTACACTGGTCGTGCTAACGCATCCTCTCCTCTCCCTGTCTCATTTTATAGAGAAACATCTTACAAGTGACAGTTTCCATGAAATGCTTAATACGAGCCTCCTCTCGAAGTTTCACCTGTGTTTGGTCACTTTCATGTATGTGCCTCCAAAGCAGCGTGGCCTAGAGGAAAGAGCATGGGCTTGAGAGTCAGAGGACCTGGTTCTAATTCCAGCTCTGCCACTTGTCTGTTGTATGACCTTCGGCAAGTCACTTTACTTCTTTATGCCTCAGTTACCTCCTCTGTAAAATGGGGATTAAGACTGTGAGCCCCATGTGGGACAGGGTGTCCAAGCTTCTGTCTAGCTGAGCACATCATACAGTTCCTGGCACATAGTGAGCGCTAAACACATGCCATTAAAAAAACAATTACCCCCACACTCCTATCCATCTATCCTGTTCCAACTTGCCAGCCAGTTCCTGTATTGAGGCGGTGAGCACCATGTGGGACAGGGACTTTGTCCATATTTCCTATTCTATTTATTTTGTTAATGATGTACATTTAGCTTTAATTCTGTTTGTTCTGACGACTTGATGCCTGTCCGCATGTTTTTTTGTCTGTCTCCCCCTTCTAGACTGTGAGCCCATTGTTGGGTAGGGACTGTCTCTATATGTTGCCAACTTATACTTCCCAAGCACTTAATACAGTGCTCTGCACACAGTAAGTGCTCAATAAATACGATTGAGTGAACCCGGTTTGCTTCTATCCACTCCATCATCATCATCATCAATCGTATTTATTGAGTGCTTACTATGTGCAGAGCACTGTACTAAGCGCTTGGGAAGTAATTGGCAACATATAGAGACAGTCCCTACCCAACAGTGGGCTCACAGTCTAGAAAGGGGAGACAGAGAACAAAACCAAACATACTAACAAAATAAAATAAATAGAATAGATATGTACAAGTAAAATAAATAAATAAATAGAGTAATAAGTATGTACAAACATATATACATATATACAGGTGCTGTGGGGAAGGGAAGGAGGTAAGATGGGGGGATGGAGAGGGGGACGAGGGGGAGAGGAAGGAAGGGGCTCAGTCTGGGAAGGCCTCCTGGAGGAGGTGAGCTCTCAGCAGGGCCTTGAAGGGAGGAAGAGAGCTAGCTTGGCGGATGGGCAGAAGGAGGGCATTCCAGCCCCGGGGGATGACGTGGGCCGGGGGTCGATGGCGGGACAGGCGAGAGCGAGGTACGGTGAGGAGATTAGCGGTGGAGGAGCGGAGGGTGCGGGCTGGGCAGTAGAAGGAGAGAAGGGAGGTGAGGTAGGAGGGGGCGAGGTGATGGACAGCCTTGAAGCCCAGGGTGAGGAGTTTCTGCCTGATGCGCAGATTGATTGGTAGCCACTGGAGATTTTTGAGGAGGGGAGTAACATGCCCAGAGCGTTGCTGGACAAAGACAATCCGGGCAGCAGCATGAAGTATGGATGGAAGTGGAGAGAGACACGAGGATGGGAGATCAGAGAGAAGGCTGATGCAGTAGTCCAGACGGGATAGGATGAGAGCTTGAATGAGCAGGGTAGCGCTATGGATGGAGAGGAAAGGGCGGATCTTGGCAATGTAGTACTGAGTGCTCCAGTGCTCAGTACAGTACCTGGCACATAGGAAACACTCAACAAATACCACTGTTGTTATTATTATCATTATCTTAGTATTTCAAGAAGCAATAGCTCCCTAATGAGGCGAAAGTCTGGGGTTAAGTAGCCACCACTTCCACCCCACCCAGAGACTGTACCTTTGCTTAGGGGCACAGGAAGAAACCATTTCCCAGCCTTACAAAATTCTGGATCCCAGGCTGGCAGTCGCAGCCAGCAGTTTCTCTTCTCAGCTGTGGCTGCTGCTACTCCATCTTTTTAGCTCCAACTCCTGGGAGTGTTCCTCAGTCCTTTTGGGGGAAAGTGAGTGCAGGTGTGGGATACTCCAGGTTAAATATTTTAAATCTCAGGGTTGAGTTTGGGACCACTTGTTTTGTTTTGTTGTCTGTCTCCCCCTTTTAGACTGTGAGCCCGTTGTTGGGTAGGGACCGTCTCTATATGTTGCTGACTTGTATTTCCCAAGCGCTTAGTACAGTGCTCTGCACACAGTATGAATGAACACTTGCTCTAACTCCTCACAGCCCTTTGACTCTACTCACCCACTTCCAGATTTCAGATATCCCCTTTTCTCTTCCCTGCTCCCACCAGCCTCAAAAAAAAAAAAAAAAGCTAGAGAAGACATGGAAAGAAATGGGTGTGTGCCATGGCAATCAATCAATTGACTCGTGTGACCTCTTGAAGGCTAGAAAAAAATATTTATCTTATTTTGAATTAATGTATTATTTTAATTCTAAAGGTGGCATGCAGGATTACAACTACGTGTGGGCAAACTGCTTTGAAATCACCTTGGAGCTCTCGTGCTGCAAATACCCTCCTGCTTCTCAGCTTCGACAGGAGTGGGAGAACAATCGTGAATCTCTAATTACGTTGATTGAAAAGGTAAAGGTAGGACTAGAAAACTAGAGCTTGTGGAGGGAAAAGAAAAGTTCCAGCTGAATTGGATGGCTGATGAAGCATCGGATAATTAATTTTGAGAACTTCAAATAGAATTTATTAATTACTTTTAGCACGTGACTAGAGTAGCTGTAAAAAGATTTTCAAGTTTCTCTATTTTGCCTCTTTCTCAGCAAGTCCTCTTAAATGCCTGTCAGAGGGCACTTTAAAAATTAGGTAACTGCCAATTTTGTCTCTACTTACTATACTGAGTTACTATAAAGTTGATTTTTTTAAAGGAATTTTAAATTTACTTTTGAAAGCGTGGTGCAGTGCTCACTGGGCATTGCCAAGTGCATTGGATAGGACAATTAAACAGCTAAGCCGGTGGGCATCACTGAATTATGTGTGACATCAGGCCATTATAATCATCACCTTCAGGTTTTAGAAGGGGAGGGGGATTTTTAGCACTGCAGGCAATTTGCCAATCTTCAGCCTATGTTGTAAAGGGGATTTCTTAACTACCTTTGTCCACGTTTGTCAAAAGTAGGGATGGATAAGAGAGAGAAACTCTTGGCTCCAGGGATGTCATTTAAGAGATTGTAGCATTAGGAACATAGGAATTCTAGTGAAATCCCCTTCTCCTTCCCTTCAAAATTCCATATCTAATCAAGTTGCTTTTGTTATTACTATAGGTCCACATTGGAGTAAAAGGATTTGTTAGGGACTCTGTCACTGGATCTGGCCTGGAGAACGCAACCATCATGGTAGCGGGTATTAACCATAACATCACAACGGGCAGATTTGGGGACTTCCACAGATTACTCGTGCCTGGAACCTACAACCTCACAGCAGTTTTAACTGGGTAAGGTTCCCGCAATTAAGTTGAAACTGCACTTCTGCATCGTCAGTCTTTCTTCGTATCTTAAAGTCAGCCAGAGACGTCTCCCGGAAATGTTGGCGTCTGTGGCATGTTTGGCTACCCACCAGTGAGGCTTGCTCTGTGCAACCACATAAATGATTGCAAACGGGCGGAGTGCTGTTTGAAAGGTAGTAACCTTGAGGCAGTTGCTTCCTTCAGCAACCGCCTGCTAAAATAGATTAATGCTAGAACATAAGGGATTATAGGAAGAGCTGTTTTGCAGAGCTGTCCCCTTTACTTTTTAAGGAAAAGACAGCTAATACCTGTGAAGCACGTATGGGAATTTTTACATGTCTCTGTCTACTTTGCCATTTTTTTCTCTCTTTTTCCTCCTCTCTTTCACCTCATTCATTGCATTTATTTAATCATATTTATTGAACACTTACTGCGTGCAGAGCACTGTACTAAGCGCTTGGGAGAGAACAATATGACAATAAACAGACAGATTCCCTGCCCACAGCAAGCTTACCTCATGCACCCTTCCTGACCTTTCCATTCTCTTATTTCCCTCTCTGATCTACATTTCTATCTATTTATTCTCCCCCATCCCGCTGATCCGAGTGTTGGGACTTAGGCATTTCCTCTCTCCCTGTAACCCTGCTCTGCAAACAGAAAGGCAGCTCTTTTTTTAAGTTCTCCTCCTCTCTAGAGATTAGGCTTATTTACCAGGCTTTGTAGGGAGGGAAGTGATTCCATAGAAGTTCTTTCCTGTGCTCAAGGGAATTGGGATGGCAGCCAGGGTTTAGATGCTATAAATTGATTGATTCATTCAATTCATTTATTTGTATTTTTGAGGGCTTATTTTGTGCAGAACACTATACTAGGTGCTTGGGAGAGCACAGTACAAAAATAAACAGACACATTCCCTGCCCACAAAAGCTTACAGTCTAGAGAGGGGGAGACAGACATCAATACAAATAAATAAATAAATAGCAGGTTGATTGGTGGTGTCTTCAGGCTGTGCTATGTAGTGCTTAGTGGCCTGGTGGGGAAAGCAGTTGGCCCTTCAGATACTGTTGTTTAATCTAATGGTCACAGTTTAAATGTCCTAAAACCTAATGATGCTTTAAGCTACTCATGGCTCCTTTGAACACTTCAAACTAGACAAATGGCTCCCGAATAGAAAAGTTCAATAGCATTTTTTCATACTCTTCTAGTATTTATAACAGGCTGTGCTTTAAAATGACTCTCATCTGCAAAATCATGTGCATTCTCAAACAACTTTTGTTTTCTCAGGTATATGTCGATGACTGTGGATAACATTTTGGTGACCGAAGGACCAGCAAAAGAAGTGGACTTTTCCTTGAGGCCCACAGTGTTTGTGCCAATCCTGGACCCTACTCAGGCAGTGACAGCTAGCACCATTTCTATCACTAATGCTCCTACAACAACCTTGTTCCACCAGCAAATTCAGCCTAAAGACTTTCACCACCACCACTTCCCTGACATGGAAATCTTTCTGAGGAGGTTTGCCAATGATTATCCAAACATCACACGGCTCTATTCACTAGGAAAATCAGTGGAGTTGAGAGAGCTTTATGTCATGGAAATATCTGACAATCCAGGCGTCCATGAACCAGGTAACAAGTTGGGCTTTAGAAATCAACCCCGTTATGTAATTGCTGATTCCTGCAAAGGCAAACTGTCAGTGTGGCCCCATTTCTCCCCAGGGGTCTCTTACAGTATTAAAATGTATTACAGCTGCAGCAGAGCATCAGCACATGAAAAGAAGCCATTCTCTTGGACAGAGGAGGAAAAATAAATCCAGTAGGCAAAGCACATAAATAGATTGTTCAATAGGCTTCAGGCCTTGGGATATGAAGTTATAATCTGTATCCCCAAACTATAATCTAGTTCAGTGAGAATTTACTTTGAGACCATTCTGTTAGTGTGAGTTAATAAGTTTTTAGTTCTGACTTGGTCGTCTCTGCATTTGTTTTTGGTATCATCCCTGATTTGTGTGTAAGAAGTCTGGTCATACATGAGTAAACCATCCAAGTCAAGTGGGTGTCTGCATTTCTTTTTTAAAGATCTTCCTTTAGGGATGTAAACTGCTACCTCAAAAGCCTGCCCCTGTGTCATATTCTGAAGAGAAGGTCTTTCCCCAATCCAACCCAATCCACTCCTGAGGAATGGGCATTTTGACAGACTTCTTTCTAGAGAGCTGTAGATTTCCTTCCTTAGGAAGGAAATACGTTTGCGGGGAAGCTTTGGGTCTTATCCATTTTTTTCCTCTCTCCTCCCCCATTCCCTCTTAGGCAGTGTAGTTTAGTGGCATTTTTTCAGTGTTTGATATAGTTCAGAAGGGTTAAAAGTCCCCTAAAATTAATTCGTGAACCTCTCCGATACTAAAGTCAAAAATACTCCTGTTTGCAGGTGAACCAGAGTTTAAGTACATTGGCAATATGCATGGGAATGAGGTGGTGGGAAGAGAATTGCTTCTGAATCTCATCGAATATCTCTGTAAAAACTATGGGACAGACCCCGAAGTGACAGAATTGGTCCAAAACACAAGGATTCACCTTATGCCATCCATGAACCCTGATGGGTATGAAAAGTCCCAGGAAGGTAATGACAGTTCTGAGTGCCTACTCCTTGAATGTTATTTTGTGGGGAATGGGATGGCCATGTCAATTGGGCATCAAAGGGAGCTTAGTCTGTATAGTTGTTAATGCTATAATAAGTATTATTCTTAGTATTTTATTTTTCCTCTAGATTGTATGCGCCTTGTGGGCAGGGAACATGTCTTCCAACTCTGTTATATTGTACTCTCCCAAGTATGTAGTACAGTGCTCTGCACACAATTAAGCATTCAATAAGTATGATTGATTTTTCCCAAGTGCTTTTGTGTCAAGTCTCAGTTGGCCTTATAATATTCCTGTGCGATGAAGAGATGGCATTATTCCCATTTTACAGAGGAGGAAATTAAGGCTGAGATTGTCCAAGTCAGTGGCAAAGCTGGGAATCAAACTTATCAATTTCTGGTCCCATACTTTTACCAGTGGTCTTTGGTAAATGGGTGCCTTCTCTCTTATGCTTCAGGAAGGCAACTCTGCCCCAGCAGTTTTTGTGGAATTACACAGTGAGGTGGGAAAAAACTATTATAAATTGTAATACAGTGAAACTGATTTATTGAAAAATGTTTCATTTTTTGGGCAAACTGTCTCGCTTACATTTTTGCCATTCGTTTTTAGCAAGAGTGTAATTGAATTAGATATCTCAAGTGATCATCTCGTTGATCCAATCATAGGGCAGGAGCAAGGGGCCAAAGATGGGAGAGGTGAGAACAAAGAAGAGCGAGAAGGTTCACTTGGGAGGGGCATAGCACACAAACTGGGAAATTATGGGTGAAAAGTAGCCATTTCTTCTAATTCCACATTGCGTGGTTATAGCCAAAAAGAAGCGTGTTGCTGGAACAATGTATCTAATGCTTCAGTAGTCTTCTATCCAAAATATTGAAGTCGTGTAACAGAACTGACTGTAGATATCTCTTTTCTCATTGGGCTAGTCGAGAAGAATGAACTAGGATTGTGTTTTTAATGTGAGGGGGGAAATAACAGAACATAAAATATCTGTCACTGTGCAGGAGACCAAGCAAGTGTAATTGGTAGAAACAACAGTAACAACTTCGACCTGAACCGAAATTTCCCAGACCAGTTCTTTCAAGTCACTGACCCTGCCCAACCAGAGACGATTGCTGTAATGAGCTGGTTGAAGAGCTATCCATTTGTGCTCTCAGCAAACTTGCATGGAGGTAGGTAATTCTTGCTGATGTATCTGCTTGGGCTTGAAAAGTATCTCTGGAATCGTTGCTATGCCTTTCATTGAATACTGGGGGACGTTTTATATAATATGCTATTAAGGCAGAAAATGTTCATGTTAAGTGTCACACGCCCCTGCCGTTTTTGTTGAGGCTGTTTCCTGAAAGTCCTATATTCACTAACAGTGGATAGTTTGAAAACTTGCAAGGACTGCATTTCTTTGCACTCATCTTTACAAAGCCTGGTGACAAATTGCCTGAGCTCGAATGATTCAAAGAAACCTGGGCCCTGAGGGATGAGAGAAGTGAAGTTTGGGCTCTTGGGATATGTGCTGGATAGGGAAGGCGGCATAAGAACTGTCCGTTTTTTCTGTAGATAAATTGTAATTCTGTGACCTTTGTGATTCACGACTGTTTAGGTTCTCTATTATGGAGTATTGTGAGATTAGCCTATTTGGGGAGGGTCAGTAATAAGCCCGCTATTGGGTAGGGACCGTCTCTATATGTTACCAACTTGTACTTTCCAAGCGCTTAGTACAATGCTCTGCACACAGTAAGCGCTCAATGAATACGATTGAATGAAAGAATAATACAAGTAATTTTGCCCACCCCTTTCCATCTCAGAGGTAGAAGCAAAGTATGGATGGGATACCAGTAAAGGGCAAAGCAGAGACCAGGTTAAATTATAGTAAACTGAACGAGAGACTTAGAGTTGCCTCAATACACGTCCTGCTTTTCCTAATTCCCTATAGATAAAATGCAAATATTTTAAAATCTTGTTTTTTTCCATGTTAGAGAAGGTCTGCTAAACCTCAGAATTGCGTTGTTACGGAATTTCATGGGATGGAAATGGACATCCCAGGATGTGTATCACGGGAATCATATTTATCTTGGAAGTTTTATTAGAAGAATTAAGCAGAATTAACTTTGACTTCTCAAGCTGCAGCTCACTGACCTACTTCCTTAAACTCAGACAGTATTCCAAGTTTGTAAAAATAACACTTCATTATTCTTTAAGGAAAATAATTGAGACCCTTTCAGGTAAGAGCACTTTTATGGGTACCAGGGGACCCTTGGTATATGCTCATCACCTTGTTTATATAACCAACTACTCTGGTAAGGAAATTAGCTTAGCATTGGGAAATTTATTCATTCAGTAGTATTTATTGAGCACTTACTTTGTGCAGAGCACTGTACTAAGCACTAAAGGAAATATTTATGTTCTCCACTCTCCCTCCCAGTCTTCACCTCTTTCCGATGCTTTTAGAAAAAGTTTTCTTTATGGTAAGACTGTTGACCCACAAAGCAGTTGAAATAAACACATTTCTTTGTGCTCCCTGAAGGATCTTTGGTTGTGAACTACCCCTACGATGATGATGAACAAGGAATAGCTTTATACAGCAAATCCCCAGATGATGCCGTATTCCAACAAATTGCACTATCCTATTCCAAGGTAAATTTCAGTGTAAAGAGGAAGCTCTGGCCTGCAAAATAATCGGCTATACATACTGTAATTTTATTTACTGTAATTTATTCCTAGGTGTGATTTATTTTACTGTCCTTCTTCCTCTGTAGACTGTAAGCTCTTTGGTTGCAGGGATCGCATCTGCTAGTTCTTATTGTATTGTACTTTGCCAAGCACTTAGTATTTGCCAAGCACTTAGTACGCTGCTCTGCGCACTGTAAGTGGTCAATAAATACGATTGGTTGGTTATACTGTGGATGTTTTAAATGCTGTGTCCTTGATTTTAAAAAAAAAAAAAACCACAGCATAAACCCAAGAAAATGTCATGAAGATATATAAAACAACTGTCAGCAGTAATTAAATACAGTGACAACTGCCACTTTATTGCCCCCTTGTCAGGGCAAACCACACTGGAAAAGGTTTCATGCCATAGTGTAAAATAAACTGGGATTGCACTGAACCAAGACAGACAAGGAATTCCAGAAACATGGAAACTTTTTAAAAGAATGTGCTCCATTTCCTCCAGGTGTGGATTAGTTAGCAGAAGTAGGCCAGCTGTTCAAAGCTGTGGGATGAGTGGGCAGGGAGAGAGTTCATCTCCAAGGAAGCCAGAGCTTAAATTATGTGGAATTTGCAGTCTCAAGTGTACGTTAAATGTAGACAGTGGTGGTTGCTGCCACCCCCGTTGCTTAAGCAAGGAGGCTAATTTGATTTGCTAATAATGCCTGCCTTCTAGTTGTTGGCTATAAAGGTAACTTCATATAAGCAAAGGCTGCAGTAACTTTGAACAGTTGTTCTTCTCCTTCACTCTCGTTTCGCCTTTCTTTCCCCTTGTGTATCCATCCTGTCTCTGACCCTTAGATGTGGGTAGCGCAGCGCACGTATATAGAGACCATTTGGAGACCAGTGGGATCCAGTAGATCAGTCAATCACTTAGTATTTATTGTGTGCTTACTCTGTGCGGAGTACTGTACTAAGTGCATGGAGAGTCCATTACAACAGAGTTGGCAAACATGTTCCCTGCCCACAATGAGCTTCCAGTCTAGAGGGGTTGACCAGAGTGTGGTGTCTTTTTCTGACGGATTATGATTTGAAGTCATCACTCTGAACTGATCTTTTTGTCTAGTTAGAAGGCAGTGTGGATTATGGAACACTCGTATGAATTCCCTTCCAGCTCAAATTTATAAGCAGCTGAACTGTTCTGTTGAGCACCAGTTAATTCCAAAGGTAGTATACCTTTGGCATTTAATAAGTATTGATAATTACCTACAACCCACACATAATGTATTGCTATTACTTCTCTTTAGACTTTTTTATATTGATTTATATTTGATTTTTAAAGCTTATCATACTGGAGGTAATTAACTTTGGAAGGTAATGCCTCCTAATTTTTTTCAAAAAGGTATTCGCCAAATATTCTTAGGAGGATGCAAGACGTGGGGAAAACAATAGCCTGGGAATCATGTAGGTGTTTTGAATTCTGTACTTGGCTGTGTCACTGATTCCATTGGCTATTTGGAGTAAGTCATTGTAAGTAAGGAACATTACTCTGTGCCTCCATTTCCTTATAAATGAAAGACTTCTAACCACAGCGTCATTGGGCTGAAAGTTAATATTCATGAAGCACCTGAGGTCATCATCTGGGACCTCTTGTATCCAAATTCATGCCAAATTCTTGTAAATCTAAGAATAGAGATTGAATAGAATCTCAAGTGACGTAGTTAAGTTAGTCAAAGAAAAGATTCCAGGAGGCAGTTTACTGAAAATTTGGGGTTGAGCTGGGGGAAATTGTGCTGTATTACAATGCCATAAGAGAGTTCTTCTGTGCACTCTTGATAAAATAGAGATGGCAAGTGGAGTCTTACCCCCAAAGTGCATACATAGTAACACCTTTTTATTTCAGGAAAATGCCCAGATGTACCAGGGGAGCCCCTGTAAGAGCATGTATCCAAATGAATATTTTCCTCATGGAATTACCAATGGAGCTCACTGGTACAATGTCCCAGGTAAGAGAACATTTTTGATATGAAACCTTGGCCATAGTTGTAATTAATAGTTGTGCTGGGTGATACTTCTTGTAACCACGACTAGCTTTTTTCCTCCATTCCGACACCACTTGAGCCAAATACCTCATTTCCTTTACTGCTTCTGGGAATTTGGGAAGTCATCTGCTACCTAGGTCAGTTTCCCCTCTCCCACTCACAGAGCACATCCAAATGCTGTTGATTGGTATTAAAAAGATGTGCTTAAGGGCTGTGGGTGACCGATGGAATCAATCAACGGTATTTCTAGAGCACTTATTGTATGTAGAGCACTGCACTAAGTGCTTGGGAGAGTACAGTCTAACAGGGTTGATAGACAAGTTCCCTGCCCACAAGGAGGTTACAGTCTAGAAGATGACCTGATCAGGGAGTGGGGTTTGGGAGAGTGAATTTTTTCTCGAACAGGTGCCGTTTTCAAAGGGCCTTGCAGATGAAAGAGGTATGGTTTGATAGATGGAGCTGGAAAGGGAATTCTATGGAGTCAGTCAGTTAATTGTATATATTGAGTATTTGCTGTGTGCAGAGCACTGTACTAAGGGACAATAAGATAATAAACACATTCCCGGCTTACAGATGAGTTTACCGTCTAGAGGGGGAGAAGTTGGAGATGAAGTGGGTCGGAGACAGAGTTGAGCCTGAGGTACACCTAAGGGGGTAAGCTTAAGAGAAAGGAGAGTACTTGAAAGTTGTAGCGGCAAAAAAGAAGAGATAAGTAAGGAGGAGACAGTTGCATGAATATCCCATATGTTTTATGTATCTGTCACCCCTCGTTTAGATTATAAGCCATATACTATATCTTAATTGATTTCCTAGTAATAGAAATATTTCAGTGCCCGCCCTGGGCAGTCCACTTTGGGAAAGTACAGAATTTCCTCCCCACAAATACTCTTATAAGCCATATACTATATCTTAATTGATTTCCTAGTAATAGAAATATTTCAGTGCCCGCCCTGGGCAGTCCACTTTGGGAAAGTACAGAATTTCCTCCCCACAAATACTCTTATAAGCCATATACTATATCTTAATTGATTTCCTAATAATAGAAATATTTCAGTGCCCGTCCTGGGCAGTCCACTTTGGGAAAGTACAGAATTTCCTCCCCACAAATACTCTTATAAGCCATATACTATATCTTAATTGATTTCCTAATAATAGAAATATTTCAGTGCCCGCCCTGGGCAGTCCACTTTGGGAACGTACAGAATTTCCTCCCCACAAATACTCTTAATAATGTCAGTGTTGATGACCATTGTCTTTTGTTAAGAAATATTCATCTGTCTCTTACAAGATCTAAGTCTTTTCATCTACTTACACTTTGATTTTTTTCTTTTATAACTTCTTGAATTTTTGAACTTTCAACTCAGTGAAAATACACATTATGTCCAGAGATGGACTTAAATTTTGTAACAGTTTTGGAGTAGACCTTGTCAAAGGTTTACAGTAAGGTTATACTCTTAACATTTTAGACAATTAAACTTTGAGGAAAGTGGGGGACGTTTTTGCGGAATGAGTCTTTAGAACCATCTATAATCCCTTCATCCTACTTCCTACCTCTCCCTGTTTGCTAGAGAAGCAGCCTGGCTTAGTGGCAAGAGCACGGGCTTGGGAGTCAGAGGACATGGGTTCTAATCCCGCATCCACCACTTGTCTGCTGTGTGACCTTGGGCAAGCCACTCCACTCCTCTGTGCCTCAGTTCCCTCATCTGCACAATGGGGATAAAGATTGTGAGCCCCATGTGGGACAACCTGATTACCTTGTATTTATCTCAGTGCTCAGAACAGTGCTTGGCACATCGTAAGCGATTAACAAATACCATGATTTAATTTGATTTAAATTTTTTTTTTTAATGAAGGCAGGTTTAGTGTTCTGAGGAGCAGAGCCCAGGCAGGAAGAGAATATGCAAAAACTCAAACAGGAAAGTAGCCAGAAGTCGGGGGGAGTCAGGGGAAGAGGAGAGAAGCATTTCCTGTGTCTGAGATCCGTCTGCTTAAAGATTTCAGAGACTGGGACGGAGAAGGTAAATCTAGCTCACACACCATCATCATCATCATCAATCGTATTTATTGAGCACTTACTATGTGCAGAGCACTGTACTAAGCGCTTGGGAAGTACAAATTGGCAACATATAGAGACAGTCCCTACCCAACAGTGGGCTCACAGTCTAAAAGGGGGGAGACAGAACAAAACCAAACATACTAACAAAATAAATAGAATAGCTATGTACAAGCAAAATAAATAAATAAATAAATAAATAGAGTAATAGATAAATAAATAGAGTAATAAATAAATAAATAGAGTAATAGACCAGACAACCCTACATACGCAGAAGAAATGCCCACCGATACTAGAAGAGGAACTTAACCTAGAGACACAAGCAAAAACAGCCCTGGGGCAGATTCATATAAATATCAATTTTAAGTAATATCCAGTTCTTAAGTACCTGTCGATTTTTTTTTAATATTTGTGGAAACCTGAAGCTTCAGAAGTCAATTCTCTAATTCCCATTGGTAGCCTTTGAAGTGGTGTATTTTTGTTATTTTAAAGATGCCATGACTGGATCTTGACATGTAGAACTTCCTGAAAATGATTTGATTCTCATACTTGAAAAATTACTCTTCAGGTGGTATGCAGGACTGGAACTACTTGAACACAAATTGCTTTGAAGTGACTATTGAGTTAGGTTGTGTGAAATATCCTTATGAAAAGGATTTGCCAAAGTTTTGGGAACAGAACCGTAGATCTCTTCTGCAGTTCATAAAGCAGGTGAGAATTCAAAATTGGGGAGGTGAAATTGTACTCAGGAACCTGATTTTTTGTGTGTGTCTGTATGGGTGTGTTTGAGAATCGTCTGATAGCATATTGCAAATTAACCTAGCTAATTGGAGAGATAGCCAAGATGGCTTTTCATTAGTCATGCTGCTTCCGACTACATCTAGCCAGAATTCTCCATGATTTGATCCATATTTCTCATTCTCCCTCCTCCTCCCATATCTCATCTCACCTTTTTGTTTCTACAGAGGCAGAGTTTCCTGTTGCAAGATGCAGTTACTGTATAAAACCATTTTTCTCCACTCACCAGACTCTTTCCCCCTCCCCCATCCCTCCGACACATGGAATTTGTTTACTTCCTCTTGGGCAGTAGAGCCTTGAGAGTATCTCCACATTGAAATTCCCTTCCCCAAGGCCCTCTCCAGAATTCCTTAGCCGAAAGATAAAAGAGAAAAATCTGGGACAGAACTCTGAGCCCAGGCACCCACAAGAAGTGTGGTCTAATGGAAAGGGCACAGGCCTGAGAATCAGTGGATTGAAATCCTAATCTCGGCTCTGTCATTTGCCTGATTTGTAGCCTTGGGCAAGTCACTTAACTTCTCCCTTCCTCCATTTCCTCTGTAAAATGGGGATTCAGTTCCCATTTTCCCTCCTACTTAGGTGATGATAATAATAATAATAATGGTATTTATTAAGCGCTTACTATGTGCAAAGCACTGTTCTAAGCATTGGGGAGATTACAAGGTGATCAGGTTGTCCCACAGGGGGCCAACAGTCTTAATCCTCATTTTACAGATGAGGGAACTGAGGCCCAGAGAAGTTAAGTGACTTGCCCAAAGTCACACAGCTGACAAGTGGCGGAGCCGGGATTTGGACCCGTGACCTCTGACTCCAAAGCCCGTGCTCTTTCCACTGAGCCACGCTGCTTCTCTGTGGATGAGGACCATGTTTGACCTGATAAGCTTGTATCCACTCCTGTCCTTACTACAACTCTTGACACATAGTAAACACTTAAAAAATACCATTATTATGTCTTCATATGTCGAGAACTCCATCTATTCCTTTGCCCTGAGTGCTTTATTTATCTGAGGCCCCAAACAGCTAGGGGTACGTAACCCACTTTTTTCAAGCACTTGAGCTTGCCTCTCCTGTCCACCACTATCGGAATAAAGCCCTGAAAAGGACTGGAGTTAGCCTGCACTTTATTCTTTGTAGATCTTTTTGGGCTAAAGATAACTGGGGCAGGTTTACGTTGGCTGCCACAGTATTGCTCCTTGCATGTCCCCCCAGGGTATGGGGCCAATCTCATGTGCACTATCTCCCTCCTCTTCTTGAAGCCAATTCTGGCCCAGCTGGGCCTGACCGAAAGGCAGAATTGCTGTGCTGAATGTGGGCTTTATACTGGTAGACCCAAGTCATATTGATTTGACCTAGGCCTCAAAGCTATGGCCTGACATGGAGAAACAGAAATGGGTGACGAAGAGAGAGAGAGAGAGAGAGAGAGTGTGTGTGTGTGTGTGTGTGTACGCATTATTTAAGTTTTCTGCTCTCCTTGCTGCTGTACCCCTCTGTTTTACTGGACAGTAGTGTCTTGCACCCAGGTCATTGGGCCGTGAACTTCTGTTTGTCCAGGTTCATCAGGGTGTCCGGGGATTTGTGCTGGATGCTTCAGATGGCAGGGGCATTTTAAATGCTACCATCAGTGTTGCTGAAATTAATCACCCTGTCACCACTTATAAGGCTGGAGACTACTGGCGCCTGCTAGTTCCTGGGAATTACAGAGTCACAGCATCTGCACGGGGGTAGGTGATGGTGGTTTTGGAAGTAAAGCTTCGGTGCAAGACAAATGTAGGTGGCTCCTGGCTTTCTCAACAACTGGCAGTACTAGGGAGGTTTGCATTTTCCCTTGACCGATTCCTCCATATGGCCAAGTTCGTAACTCCCTCTAGTGTCAAAAAAAAAATAAGTAAGGACTTTGAAAGCTTCGTCTCAAAGGAATGGCATTCAATTCAGTAAGACTCGAGATTAATAATAATCATCATCATCATTTTGGTATTTGGTAAGCACTTTCTATGTGCCAAGCGCTATTCGAAGCCCTGGGGAAGATACAAGGTAATCAGGTTGGCCCACATGAGGCTCACAGTCCTAATCCCCATTTTACAGATGCGGTAACTGAGGCATAGAGAAGTTAAGTGACTTGCCCAAACAGCTGATAAGTGGCGGAGCCGGGATTAGAACCCATGACCTCTGACTCCCAAGCCCACGCTCTTTCCACTGAGCCATGCTGATCATGACTTCCTCCCTTAAGACCAGAAGTCACGTTGAGGGGAGGAAATTCAAGTTGATTACAATGGATTTGGTATGAGGCTGCCAAAGAAGTGCTCTTCTTATTAAAGAACTGGCTTAGAATATATTGTTTTATGGAAACTGCCCTCACAAAGGTCACCAGTCTCCTTCTTGCCAAATCAAATGACCTCGACTCCATCCTGATCCACCTCAACCTCTCAGTTGCCTTCCACATTGTGTACAGCACCCTTCTCTTGGGAACATTTAGCCTTGGCCTCACTGACATGGTCATCTCCTATCTCTCTGGCTGCTTATTCTCATTCCCTTTCTAGGCTCCTCCTCTGCCTCCAACCCTCTAACTGTGGGAGTCCCTCAAAGCTCAGTTCTGAGTTCCCTTCTGTTGTCCATGTACACCCACTCCCTTGGAGAACTCTCTGAGGCCCGTAATCTTGGCCTTACTCTCAACTCGTGTCTCTCGTTCAACCTACGTATTCAGTCTGTCACCAAATGCTGTCCAGTGTACCTTCACAAAATTGCTAAAATCTGCCCTTTCCTCTCCATCCAAACTGCAACTATGCTGATCCAAATGCTTATTGTGTCCCACCTTGATTATTGCATCAGCCTCCTTACTGACTTCTCTGCCTCCTGTCTTTCTCCACTCCAAGTCCATTCACTCTGCTGCATGGATCATTTTTCTAAAAGAACATTTAGTCCGTATTTCCCCCACTCCTCAAGAGTCTTCAGTGGTTGCCCATCCTCCTCTGCACCAAAGTCCTTACCATTAACTTTCAAGCACTCAAATCACCTCACTGATTTCCTGTGCCAACCCAGCACACTCAATTCGCTCCTCTAAGTGCCAGCCTACTCAGTGTATCTCAGTTTCATCTATTTTGCTGCCGACCCCTCTCCCACAACCTGCTTCTGGCCTGGAACTGCCTCCCCCTTCATGTCCAGCCATCTGCCACTCTCCCCACATTCCATGCTTCATTAAAATCATATCTCCAAGAGCCCTTCCCCTACCAAGCCCCCATTTTTGACCATTCAGTCGTATTTATTGGACATTAACTGTGTGCAGAGCACTATACTAAGCACTTGGGAGACTGCAATATAACAGAGTTGGTAGACTTGCTCATTGCCCACAAGCAGCTTATATTTTCCCTATTCCCTCTCCTTTCTACGAAACCCTTGGGAATATGTCTACCAACTCTGTATTGTACTCTCCCAAAATAATCAGATTGGACACAGTCCGTGCCCTACACGTGGCTCACAGTCTTAATCCCTGTTTTACAGTTGAGATAGCTGAGGCACAGAGACATTAAGTAACTTGCCCAAGGTTACACAGCAGTCAAATGGCAGTGCTGGGATTAGAGCCCAGGTTTTTCTGGCTCCCGGGCCCATGCTGTATCCACCAGGCCCCTGTGCGTCTCATACGTCCTTTAGGGCAGAAACCTTTCATTGTTTTCAATCAATCAATCAATCGTATTTATTGAGCGCTTACTGTGTGCAGAGCACTGTATTAAGCGCTTGGGAAGTACAAGTTGGCAACATATAGAGACAGTCCCTACCCAACAGTGAGTCTAAAAGGGGGAGACAGAGAACAAAACCAAACATACTAACAAAATCAATCAAACAAGGAACCCAGGAATCCAAAATGCTGCTCCTTTAAGAATGTGTATTGAATGTTTTTCTTTTACTTTGGTAAAATGAATAATAACTAAGATTGTAATTGAGAGGTATTACGTTTAGGAAATATGGAAGCATAGCTGGTCTTCAAAACAGTGCTTTAAATCTTTCTTGCTCCTTCTCCCCACACCCCAGATATAATCCAGTCACAAAGAATGTGACTGTTAGGAGTGATGGTGCTATACAAGTCAACTTCACACTTGTACCCTCGACAGCAGATTCAAATAACGATGAAAAGAAGGGGAAAGCCTCTGTCTCAAACACCGATGCAAGGGATCCCACCACGAAAGAATTTGAGACTTTAATCAAGGATCTTTCAGCTGAGAATGGATTGGAGCACCTTTTGTTAAGCTCATCCCCGAATCTGGCTCTCTATCGGTACCACTCTTACAAAGATTTATCTGAGTTTCTCAGAGGACTGGTTATGAACTACCCACATATTACAAATCTCACTAAGTAAGTATACTTCTCTTCTTTTTGCCTCTAAACAAGTCGGAATGTAGCAGATTGGAATATTTTCGCCTAGAGTATTTGGAGTTTAGGCTTGGTCAGTTGTTATAAGTAGGTTACTGGGCTCACTTGCGCTCAATAGATTTTTGTCAGATGTTTTATGTGAATGTTAAAGATAGAAGACAGTCACAGATCAGCCTTTACCCCTGGGAGTTCTGAGGGTTTTTTTTAACCATATTGTTGATTCTTTCCTCTGTCTTCAAAACCACATTCAGTTTTTCAGTTGTCATTTGTTTGTTGCTTTCTCTCTTTCAAACTCCAGGTTGTTTTTTGATGGCATTTAAGTGCTTACTATGTGCCAGGTACTGCTAAGCACTGGGGTAAATACAAGCTAATTGAGTTGGACAGTCCCAGTCCCACATAATAATAATAATAATAATAATGTTGGTATTTGTTAAGCGCTTACTATGTGCAAAGCACTGTTCTAAGCACTGCGGTAGATACAAGGTAGTCAGGTTGTCCCACGGGGGGCTTACAGTCTCAATCCCCATTTTACAGATGAGGGAACTGAGGCCCAGAGAAGCCCAAAGTCACACAGCTGACAAGTGACGGAGTCGGGATTTGAACTCACAACCTCCAACTCCAAGCCACGACCACATAAACCATGCCCCACATAGAAGCCTCGCCCTCCTCAGTGCCATGCCCACATAAGACTCGACCTGCCTCTAAGTCACACCCTTCATCTAAACTAGGCCCGCAACAGCCTGGCTCAGTGGAAAGAGCCCGGGCTTTGGAGTCATTCATTCAATCGTATTTATGGAGCGCTCACTGTGTGCAGAGCCACTGCACTGAGCACTTGGGAAGTCCAAGTTGGCAATATATAGAGACGGTCCCTATCCAACAGTGGCCCACAGTCTAGAAGGGGGAGACAGAGAACAAAACAAAACATATCAACGAAATAAAACAAATAGAATAAACATGTACAAGTAAAATAGAGGAATAAATATGTACAAACATATATACATTCATTCATTCAGTCGTAAACATTGGGCTCACAGTGTTAATCCCCGTTTTACGGATGAGGTACCTGAGGCACAGAGAAGTGAAGTGACTTGCCCAAAATCACACAGCAGAGAGGTAGCAAAGCCGGTAATAGAATTCAGGTCCTTCTGACTCCCAAGCCTGTGCTTGGGAGGTGACAGTTGTGAGCTCTCCTGAACACATTGCCTTGAGCCCAATAGTCCAGGCTTTAGCAGTGTCAATCAGCTAAATTGGGCTGTGCTCCTTAGCTCTCATTTATCTTTCTCTCTTACCGTTTTTCAGGATAGGTTTTCCACTGCCTAGTCACACTTAAAGCTTACTTTCAAAACTATTTTAGCTACCTGACTACAGAGAACTTGAGAGTCAAGTAGCATAACTCAGTGGAAAGAGCCCGGGCTTGGGAGTCAGAGGTCATGGGTTCAAATCCCAGCCCCGCCACTTGTCAGCTGTGTGACTTTGGGCAAGTCACTTAACTTTTCTGGGCCTCAGTTACCTCATCTGTAAAATGGGGATTAAAACTGTGAGCCCCCTGTGGGACAACCTGATCACCTTGTAACCTCCCCAGCACTTAGAACACTGCTTGGCACAGAGTAAGCACTTAATAAATGCCATCATTATTATTATTATTATTGTTATATTTCTGGGGAACAGAAAAGCAGTCAGTAGTGGTACTGTCATAGTTGACATACTGCTACCTACTCACACAGCCTTCATTTCTCCATCCCAGGACATCACTTGGTTTTTAGTTGCTGCTATTAAACTGTAGTGGCTGATGGCATATTGTCGCAGTTGCACTAAATTTGTTTTCCCAAACTGTGTTCACTATTACGCTTTTATTATTACACACAATAAAATTATTATTTTATCATCATTTTACGTTATTACACTGTTACACTTGCCTCCAATTTCCGTGTAGCTTGTTGTTCACTTACGTTTCCCTCTAATAATTTCCCAAGCCACTTTCAGCCTGTTGACTTAAATTGTTTGAATTAATTGGACTTTCTCATTTGTGGTGCTCCTTAGTTCATTCATTCGGTGATATTTAATGAGCACCTCCTGTGCAAAGCCCTGTCCTAAAGGCTGCGGGGCTGTAAGCTAGACTGTGCTAGACGGGCTAGACTGTGAGCCCGTTGTTGGGTAGGGACCGTCTCTATATGAGAAGCAGCGTGGCTCAGTGGAAAGAGCACGGGCTTTGCAGTCAGAGGTCATCATCATCATCATCAATCGTATTTATTGAGCGCTTACTGTGTGCAGAGCACTGTACTAAGCACTTGGGAAGTACAAATTGGCAACGTATAGAGACAGTCCCTACCCAACAGTGGGCTCACAGTCTAAAAGGGGGAGACAGAGAACTAAACCAAACATACTAACAAAATAAAATAAATAGACTAGATATGTACAAGTAAAATAAATAGAGTAATAAATATGTACAAACATATAAACATATATACAGGTGCTGTGGGGAAGGGAATGGAAGTCATCCTTGACAAATTCTTTCAGTATAGCCTAAAAGCTGTTATTATAATAATAGTATTTTTTTAAGCTCTTACTCTGTGTCAAGTACTGTGGTGGATGCAAGTTAATCAGGTCAGGCAGAGTCCATGTCCCACAGTTTAAGTAGGAGGGAGAACAGTTATTGAACCCCCATTTTACAGATAAGAAAACTGAGGAGCTGAGGAGTCAGAGGTCATGGGTTCAGATCCCCGCTCCGCCAGTTGTCAGCTGTGTGACTTTGGGCAAGTCACTTTCGCTTCTCTGGGCCTCACATCCTGATTCTGCCAATTGTCAGCTGTGTGACCTTGGGCAAGTCACTTAACTTCTCTGGACCTCAGTTCCCTCATCTGTAAAATGGGGATTAAGACTGTGAACCCCCCGTGGGACAACCTGATCACCTTGTAACCTCCCCAGTGCTTTGCGCATAGTAAGCACTTAATAAATGCCATCATTATTATTATGTTGCCGATTCGTACTTCCCAAGCGTTTAGTAAATAATAATAATAATGGCATTTATTAAGTGCTTACTATGTGCAAAGCACTGTTCTAAGCGCTGGGGAGGTTACAAGGTGATAAGCTTGTCCCACAGAGGGCTCATAGTCTTAATCCCCATTTTACAGATGAGGTAACTGAGGCACAGAGAAGTGAAGTGACTTGCCCAAAGTCACACAGCTGACAATCGGCAGAGCCGGGATTTGAACCCATGACCTTTGACTCCAAAGCCCGGGCTCTTTCCACCGAGCCACGCTGCTTCTCTAGTCCAGTGCTCTGCACACAGTAAGCACTCAATAAATACGATCGAATGAATGAATGAATGAATGAATGAATGGGCAGGCGGAATATAGTAAAGAATAAATAAGACTGAGCTTCTGACCCTCAGGGGAATCACAGTCTAAAAAGAAGTGGGATTTACGGCCTAAAATGGGGTGGAACTAGGAGAACGGTGATTGGGCACATGAGGAAAAATGTGAGCCCACTGTTGGGTAGGGACTGTCTCTGTATGTTGCCAACTTGTACTTCCCAAGAGCTTAGTACAGTGCTCTGCACACAGTAAGCGCTCAATAAATACGATTGATTGATTGACTACATAAAGGTAAAACAGTGTAAGAACACGAGGCCATTATCAAACACAATAAGAACTTTAGAGCACAGCAGTTGAAGGAGGCATTTTCAGGCTGTTATTACCTCAGGTTAGGCTGTGGGAAGTTAAATGGGCATAGTTTTTCCAGTGTTTTAAAGGTGCTGAGGCATTTTACTCTGGTCTCCTGACCCTGCTGTGGGAAGTCAGGCCCTGGGGAGGGTACCGAATATCCCAGACAGCGTGGCTCAGGGTACTGTTAGACTGCTGCTTTGCTCTCATCTGCTCCAGAGAGGCAGGTTGGATCCTATTCATCAGCAAATTTAGCGTACAAAATAGCACAGATTTGTTTTTCCTGGTATTTAAGCATTTCCTACGTGCCAGGAAATGTGCTGGGCTGGATACCAGCTAATCAGTTTGGACACACTCCATGTCCCACATGGGACTCACAGTCTTAATCCCCATTTTACAGGTGAGGTCACTGAGGCACAGAGAAGTTAAGTGACTTGCCCGAGGTTATGCAGCAGACAAGTGGCAGAATGGGATTAGAACCCAGGTCTGTTACTCTTAGGCTTGTGCTTTGTCTGCTAGGCCCCACTGCTTCCCACAGATTTTTTCATGCACTGGTTTAACCATTTTCTGTTAAATCTTTTTTACGTGTATCATAGGGGTTTTTGACTTGATTCATCTCACATTACATCTTCTGTTGCTTGAATCTGTTGTGAAATCATTCATAGATGTGGTATTTGTCAAGTGCTTACTATGGTCCAGGCACTGTACTAAGTGCTGGAGTAGATACAAGTTAATCAGGTTTGACACAGTCCCTGTCCCATAAGGGACTCACTGTCTATGAGATATGTCAATACTGTGTCTTGCTCTTGGCAACACTACTCTTTAACTATCACTAGTACTGCCTGAACTGTTGTTCTTCTGCTCTAAGGATGTCATCTTTCATTTCCTTTAAGTTTTCTGACTTCACTAAATCAGTCTTTCTAAGATTAACCTGTATATTTCCTTTCCAAACCATAATTTTTAGTGCGAGCTCACTTTATTGGCCCTCCATTTTGAGGGTGTTGATTGTTTCTAGCAAAGTTGCATTCTCACCTAGGCTTATTTATGAGATCTTTCCTTATTGCATTTTTCTTTTTATAATAGGGAAAGTGAACCACCTTTCCTCCAAGCTAAGGAACTCCTTTTGCTGGGCAGACAAAGATTCCTCAAGAGTGTTTCTTCTTGTCTAGGGCTTTTTAAACTCTAAATCAAGTATCTGCTGAATACTTTGCTTCTGATTCTTTTTAAGTTTGGGCCAAAGTGCTGAATTCCGTCAGATCTGGTCCCTGGAAATCTCCAATAAGCCTAATGTTTCTGAGCCTGAAGAACCAAAGATTCGATTCGTTGCTGGTATTCATGGAAATGCCCCCGTTGGCACCGAACTGCTTTTGGCATTGGCTGAATTTCTCTGCCTGAACTACAAAAAGAACCCAGCTGTTACCAAAGTAAGAAACCAGTTCTTTTTTCTTACATAAAGGGAAGGAAAATGACTCTTTACTGGGGCTGTGCTAAATATGTGTGTTCAGCATAGGACTTAAGTGGACACTTTTTTTGTCATGTCTTTTTTGGCATGTGAATTGTTTTATATTTTACATTTTTTTGTCCATTTATAGCTGTGGGTTTAAAAATAATCTTTTAATACATCTTGAATTTATTTTTCGTCTTCATAGTTTTAGCCTTTCTAAGGGGACTGATTTTTGAAGGCATGTGTGAGGAATGTCTTTAGAATGTTTCATTTAATCATTGAACATTTTTGGCACCCTTTATTCATCAAGAGAAAATCATGCCCTTTTCTCCCCACTCTTTTAGGTTTTATTGTTAAAAAAGACTGGTTTAACCATTTTCTGGTAAATCTTTTTTACGTGTATCATAGGGGTTTTTGACTTGATTCATCTCACATTACATCTTCTGTTGCTTGAATCTGTTGTGAAATCATTCATTTTGAAGGCTATTTTTAGGACTTGGACAGCGCCACGCCACACTATGATCCCTCCCCAAAAAACTAGCAACCAAAAATAATTTTTAAACATATTCCAATAAAGAATATGTTAAGATGTAACTGCATACTCTGAGAGCCCAGGGCTAATATTGGAGAAAAGAGGTAATTCATTCATTCATTCAAGGTAATCTTAGGACTGGAACAGTCTTCGAAGAGTGACTTAGTTCTTCACCTCAGCTTTGGGATTTTCTCCTTTTCTGTATGGAATCTTCCCTGAAAACTGATATTAAATTACTTTCACTTTAAAAAGTAAACTTAGGAAACCTAAATTGAACCGAAGAAGTCCTTTTTAAAAAATACCTTGCCACAAATGCTGCTTTCCTTTATAAAATAAGCTACAGCAACTTCTGAGACTTGCGCACTTAAATTTATGGGGCGTAAGGGGGCACGGTGAGGACTGCCTGCAGGGCTATTAAACTAATTGCTCTTGGTTTGCCTTTTAGCTGATTGACAGGACTAGAATCGTAATTGTGCCTTCGCTAAATCCAGATGGGCGTGAGCGAGCACAGGAGAAGGACTGCACCTCGAAGATAGGGCAGACTAATGCACGTGGCAAAGACCTGGACACGGACTTCCTGAGTAAGAGATCTGCTCAGGTTCTTTGAGACACAAAGAGAGCGAGAGAGAGAGAGCATGCGCGTGTGTGTGTGTGTGTGTGTTCTGAAATGCCAGTCAGATGTTCTCACCTTCAATTTTATGGATTCTTTCCAAGATGATGTTTCCCTAGGTTGGCAGGTAACTAAATAGAGGCACCATTTAGCTAATCCAAGCCACTTTCAGAAATTTGTGCACGCTTTAATATACATCCATAGAACACCTTTCTGCTGAACTATTTTTCATTCTGATGGAAAGGCTCCTTAGTCATTGAAATTGTCAGCCAAAAAGAACATAAGATTCAGGGCTCTTCTACTTTCCAGGGTCTGTAGTGTTTTGCAAAGGCTGTAGCTCTTGAGAAATTAAGCATCCTTGTCTACATGCTTTTCTGTAATTTTGTTTGAGTACAGGGAATAGGGTACACTTCCTTTGCAATTTTGTTTAAGAAGTTTTATAATCTGGCTGAAAATACTTTTTTTAATTTAAGGTTGAAAATCCTTTTTTTTTTTTAAATTTAAGGTAATTCCTCACAGTCTGGGGGAAAGAGGCAACCGGAGACGAAAGCCATCATTGAAAACTTGATTGAGAAACAGGACTTCAGTTTATCCGTTGCTCTAGACGGTGGTTCTGTGCTGGTCACGTATCCATATGACAAGCCTGTTCAGACAGGTATGTGCAGTATCTCTCTAGAAATCGGAATTAGTAATACGTAAATTATTACAAACCAGAATTCACTTGTATAATCACTAGAACTGATGTGCCAGTTGTTGGCATTTGGCTGAGGAGTGAATGAAAAGTGTAGTGTTTCTCTTGCCAGCTGTAAGGGGGTTAGGCTCCTAAAAGCACTTGTGGTTGACAAAACCAAAGGCTTTAAAGGGGATTAGAAATTGCCTGGCTTCTGTCAGTCACATCGGATGAAATTCTATAAAGCTGGTGGAAAACAAAAGACATTCCAGACCAGTTTTAAATGGGTTGGGCTCTGAGAATTTCTTTATGCTCCTCTGTCACTTTATCAGTCATACACAGAGGAAACTAGCTCTAACTGCTTAAAGTACACTGTTGCTTTAGCAGTTACAATTAGTTCTGTATGTAATGTTAATGACTCACTGATTACACCATCCTAGAAGCATGCATCTTGAAATGATGACAGGAAATTCGCTCCCAAGAAAAACTGGCTGCTCAAAAATGTACCATCAATTCTCTTAAAGGGTGGTTTTCATTATGAAATTTGGATAGAACCCTATTGAAGAATTAGGGAGTGCAAAATTGCCTAGAATTAGTGTGATGCATAGGTAGATTCAGGAAGGGAAGAAAGTCTTATGGTGTCAGCAGGGGTGTGAATGGAATGATGCAATTTTTCATAACAAAGTTCTTCAAGAATACAACCGTCAGAGTATAGGATAGGAAAAGCATATTCCATGGTAACCTATATGGTCTGCAGAAAACTGAATATGGATATACTAGGCTAGGGAAAACTGGTTGGCAGGGGAAACCTATATAAATATTAGTGCCCACGTAACAGATTCTATTAGGGCACTGATACATACAGCTTTATAGTCTCATTTAGAAAGAGTATTAGGTAAAAATTGGTCAGTAGGGCAACCAGCATGTGAACTTAATTCAATTTAATTTAGTAGGGTTTTTTTGTTTGTTTCAGGGAAGTGATTCATCGTTTTCAAAATCTGATTTTGGTTAAACATGTCAACACATGACCTTTAGTGGGATAGATATCAGATTTAGCGGCACAGAGTGAATTCCTTTCTAAATGCTGACAGTTGAGAACCTGAATCAGTCTCCCCCTGGACCTCCCTACTGACATCTGAAATTTTCTTTTGTAGTGGAAAACAAAGAAACTCTAAAACACTTGGCATCTCTTTATGCAAATAACCACCCATCCATGCATATGGGTCAACCAGGCTGCCCAAATAAATCAGGTACGTGGAGGTGGCTTTTCCAGACTTGACTGTTTAATGTTCTGCTTTGCTGTACTGTGCTGATTTTTGTGATCTTCTTACAGATGAGAATATTCCAGGAGGAGTGATTCGTGGAGCAGAATGGCACAGTCACTTGGGCAGCATGAAGGTAGTTTTTGAGAACACTTTCAAGGTGGGGGGGCAAGGGTAGCATTTAAAAATGTGAAGTTCCATAGCTTTCAAAGGAAGCTGTCAGGGCACAGGGATTAATGCAGACCACCCACATTCATATGAAGACCACACCCCTGGGACCTCTATAGAGGTGAATTAAATCCTCATCCTCTCTGTGATCGGTTAAATGTTTAGGCTCACTCACATCCCTTCAATCACTTTTGTACCTTTCTTTTGTAGGATTACAGTGTCACGTACGGCCATTGTCCAGAGATCACAGTGTACACCAGCTGCTGTTACTTTCCCAGTGCAGGACAACTGCCTACACTGTGGGCAGAGAATAAGAAATCTCTCCTCAGCATGTTAGTAGAGGTGAGATTTTCATCCTTGAAGAAAGGCCTGTTTTAAACTTCCTGTTGATTACTTCCCACTGAAAATGCATAAATTGCTTATTGAAATGCTAGGCAACTAGGAGCTTAGCATGGTTTTGACAGGATAAATGACACGGCGTCCGTGGATGAGAACAATGGATGAGACTTCAGGACTGAGACGCTGCGTGAAGAAAATGATTATGGTGCTGGTGGTTGGCACAGTAATAATAATAATAATAATAATAATAATAATAATGGTATTTGTTAAGTGCTTACTATGTTCTAAGCACTGGGGTAGGTACAGGGTGATCAGGTTGTCCCATGTGGGGCTCACACTTAATCCCCATTTTACAGACGAGGGAACTGAGACAAAGAGAAGTGAAGTGACTTGCCTAAGGTCACACAACAGACAAGTGGCAAAGGCAGGATTAGAACCCATGTCCTTTGACTCCCAAGCCCATGCTCTTTCCACTAAGCCACGCTGCTTCTCCCAGTCTCTCAAACTTGCCATCTGTGTTCCCACTGGGGTATGGTAGTGACCCAGTGAGATTATGTCATTTAAGCTAGTAGTGACCACTAATTTTTGACCAAGTTAAATCATTCTTTGTGTTCAAAAGACAGTATTACCGATGGACCTATAGGGGAGTGTCATTGAGAGGATAATCGGACTCCTTTGCCAACCACTCCTATTAGGGTTGATTCCTAAGGAGGGCTTCTCAAACCCTAAGGGTTTTTAGTTGGAAAATTACAAACTGAAGAGTGTTTTCCCCTTAGTAATCTGAAATGATCAATTAAAAGCCTTTTAGATGAACAAAGCGTTTTCTTTCAGGTTCACAAAGGAGTGCGTGGATTTGTTACCGATAAGAGTGGAAAGCCAGTCTCCAAAGCAGTAATTATACTCAATGAAGGGATAAAAGTTCACACAAAAGAAGGAGGTTATTTCCATGTGTTGTTGGCCCCGGGTTTTCATAATATCAATGCCATAGCCGATGGATTCCAGGAACAGCATACCCAGGTGAGAATCAGAATATGGGCAAGGCCTTGCCTAAGGTTGTTCATTTACCTCTTGCCTGAAGCCGGGCTGTTGAAGTCTGTCTCTGGAGAGAGGAGGGACAGCTGAGGATGCGAGTAAATGCCAAGACCACACTTCTGGCCCACCTTCGGGTCAGTGACGGGCAGCAAATTCACTCAGAATGGTTTTGAGTGGAGGTGAGCATTCTTCTTCTTCTCCTCCTCCTCTTCCTCCCTCTCCTAGCTCAACCCCCTTTGAGTCATATATTTCTATTATAAATGGCTTTGCATGAGTTACGTATTAAGCAGAGTGAGCACTTGGTTCAGTTTTGTGGGGTTTAATTTACTGTTTAGCTACATCTCTAGCTGTATCTTTAAATTACTTACATAGACTAATGTCTGTCTCCCCCGTCTAGACTGTAAGCTCACTGTGGACAGGGTATGTCTTTACCAACTCTGTTGTTTTGTACTCCCCCAAATTCTTAGTACAGTGCTCTGTACACGGTAAGCACTTAATAAATACCATCGACTAAATACTACCGATTGATCTCAGTTGATATTTATGCTCTTTTGTAGATTTTGACTGCTGAGAATTATTCTCTCCTCTTTGTATTGTGACAAGCTTGAGGGGGTTTTATCTCCTGGGATTGGGTTTTCTTTCACGAGCCCTAGCCTAAGCGGAGACTTTCTGTATCTTTAAGCCTGTTATCAATCAATCAATCAATCGTATTTATTGAGCACTTACTGTGTGCAGAGCACTGCACTAAGCGCTTGGGAAGTACAAGTTGGCAACATATAGAGACAGTCCCTACCCAACAGTGGGCTCACAGTCTAAAAATCTTAATCTTGATGTCTTTCTCCTAGGTCCTAGTTCGCCCCGATGCAGCCAGCTCTGTGACCATTACCTTCGACACGGACAACCGATTATTTGGCCTGCCAAGGGAGCTTGTGGTGACTGTAGCAGGTAGAGAGCTTTGTCTCCTGGGAGTCAAAAATGTAAAAACTGTTTATTCTAGTGCTAATTTGGGGGTGAGCTGCCATTACAGTCATTACATGCCATTACATTACAGTCGTGCCATTACATTACAGTGCTCTGCACACAGTAAGCGCTCAATAAATACGATTGATTGATTACAGTCACGATAAATGTATTCCCATTCTCCTATCCCTCTTTATAAGAATATGGTGTGTTTAAAGACCAGAATTTGTGCACGTAGATGGGAGGGAGACAGAGTGAATCGATTTTGGGGGCAATGTGCATGAGTGTGTTAAATGGTTGTGGGAATGTTAAATGTGTGTTAAATGGTGGCTGGATATGAGAGGAGGAAAAATTAAAGGGCCAAAAGAAGTCTTGTTCCCTTTTGCTTTTCATGCCACCAATCCTTTGGCTTGTTTTCTTACAACTGGTTTCGAGATTTATTTTTTTTTAAGAGGTATTTTTTAAGCGCTTACTATGTGCTGAGCACTGTACTAAGAGCTGGGGTAGCTCCAAACTAATTAGGTTAGACACAGTCCCTGCCTACATAGGGACTCCCAGGTTTAAGTCCATTAAATGCACTGAGGGCAGGGAACGTGTCTGCCAACTCTGTTGTACTCTCCCAAGCGCTTAGTACAGTGCTCTGTACGTAGTAAGCACTCAGTAAATACCACTGTGACCAGGCTTCCGTCTTGCACCGCACTCGGTTCAAGTTCCCGTAAAGACCCTCATTCCAAGATTGACCTCGTGGGCGGGTAGCTCTTAAATAAGTGAAGAAGGCAGCTAAGAAAGAAGTGGTTCAGTGGTGGATTGTGTTTGGCAGGTGCGACGATGTCTGCGCTGATCCTGACCGCCTGCATCATCTGGTGCGTCTGCTCCATCAAGTCCAACAGGCACAAGGATGGCTTCCATCGGCTCCGGCAGCACCATGACGATTACGAGGATGAGATTCGCATGATGTCAACTGGCTCCAAAAAATCCCTTTTAAGCCACGAGTTCCAGGATGAAACAGACACTGAAGAGGAAACGCTGTACTCCAGCAAACACTGAAATGCAGGCGTCTGCGTCTCTTCCCCCGCATTCACACTAAGCAGAAGTGAGGCTCCCTGATGGAGACCCAGCAGTATTGGGGGCATCTGTCCTGCTTCCAAAAGCGCTGGAAAGTTTACCTAAATGGGTAACCTCAAGGAATATGGGTGGCAGTTCTGAACTTCTTTTCTAAGACCTCTCATCTTTCGTATTCTGTCCCTATGTGAGAATAGGGCAGGAGGCAGCAGAGGTGATATAGCTTTTTTTTTTCCTCCCCCCCCACTTTAAGGTCAGCTGTTTGGAGCTCATATTGTGACTGCCCAAAGCCAACTGGTAGATGTTGTATGGGCACGTCGTGTTACTAGTGGCGTTCGCTTGTCTATTTTTTTACATATATTTTATTTAAGTGGCTAAGAGAATCCAGAAACCTTAATGCGGGGAAGGTGGCTAGAATCTGTGGCATTAAGCTTTAAAACTCTAGATTTCTCTCAGCCTGCTGAGGGGATTGTGATGACTCAGGCGCACAGAACAGGGGTTTCTTCAATCCAGGTGAAACACGTTGACTTGAGTTGTAGGTGAGTGGCATCAGGAAGGAAAGCCTCTATATCTCACACTCTGCCTGTTCTAAGGCTGTTTAGGAACTGTCACGCTGTACTCTGAGGTGGGGCCATACTACCTCTTACTAGGCTTAGCACAGCGCTTAATCTCCCAATTTTCCGGGAGTGTTTGCAGGTCCCCTGGGGAAAGTGGTGTTGCAGAGAGATGAGAAGAGACCTAGCAACCGCTAACTCTATGCATATATTTTACCTTAAACTCGACAGAGGCCTGCTACTGCAATTTACGAATTTCTGGTTCCAAAAAAATAATGCTAGGCTGTTTCCTGAATTGGAATTTTCATATGCTGTGCGGCCTCATTGCTTCAGATGATGCACCTATTCACCATACTACAGTCTTCTGATTGAAATCAGAACTAAAAGATAGAGGTCTAATTGCACATTATTTAACCATTATGCGGACCAAGGGGATCTAGAGATTGTGGCTCCAATATTAGCAGCATAACAGCCTTATATGGTAACTCAGTAATCCTCATTCTCTTAGGGATGAGCAATTTGACCTATCCTAGACATACTGAGGGGCGAAATGAATGAATTCTTGTACCCACTGATTCTGTTGCCAACTTTTCTGACCGACTTTTAGCTAGACAAAACTTGTGTTTAAACACGGCCGCCTCCTAGCAAGCTAAAGACTGCTTGTAAGTCATCAGTGTAGTGCACTATTGCGGTCTTCACTTCCTCACTGTTATTCAAAATGCCTAAGAGGTTTGCGTTTTTTATCACGTCTATCGACTTTCCCTGTTCAGTAAACAATGATGTGTTTGGTAAGTATGATATTTCTTAGCAACCATTCAAAGTGGTGCAATAGCTCTGCTGCTACTTCTCTCTTACAAGTCAGTGATGGCTCTGAAACCTCGCCAACCTTACCACCGCCTCTGCGGATTGCCCGCTTGTCCGTTCCTCTTTGTCATCCCGAAGCACCCTTTAGGAGGGGCCTGTCCATTCTACATAATGGGGGCACGGAAGGATGCGTCTGAAGTGGTTTGGAAACAGCCAGCGTGGAGCTGTTGGACTGGGTTAGTGAGAAGCCACTTTTACATTTCAGTGGTTCTAGGCCCCTCAGTGCTGATCAGAAAGGCTTCTCCAGTCAGGAATTTGTAGCGGGCCGTCATGGAAAAGTAATGAAACCTTTATTCCCCCCACCACCTTTTTTTCTCCCACTTCCCACCCCCACCATGACTGGTGTTTCTGGGGGAAAGTCAAGTGGCTTTACTGCTTTATTCCATCTGAAGCCGCTGGTCCTTGGGCAGGCAACCCTCAGACTGGCTCCAGCACTT
This sequence comes from Tachyglossus aculeatus, assembly GCF_015852505.1. NCBI lineage: Eukaryota > Metazoa > Chordata > Mammalia > Monotremata > Tachyglossidae > Tachyglossus > Tachyglossus aculeatus. Next base: position 50,373,852 of record NC_052082.1, read on the forward strand.
GGCTTCAGACTGTAATCTGACCAGTGGCAGGCCCCACTTGGTACATTGCAGCAGGCTTTTCCACCTCTGCAAGATGCTGCCTTTTTAATCCTATTGAACTCAACATCACTGCCTTATCACTCCTCATTGGCCAACAGGGGACTGCCTTCCAGTCGACAGACGCATTCATGGACAGATTGAATTATTTTGGTAATTCCTTCCAGAAAATCAGTCATATCCAGCTGACAGGATTGGGTTAGGAAGGAATGATGGAAAGCCTTCCCCCATCCATAAGTAATGTTTTAAAAACATTGTGCTCTGTACCTAGTCAATCCCAGTTTGTATTCCCCCCCATTCTGATCAGTGTGATGACTACAAATCTACCAGGTTTTGTGTTCTGAGCCCTTGCTTGATGTTTTGTGGGAGGAAGAAGAGTAACCACATAACACCGAAAGCTACTTGTGTTTCGAGCCGTCAGGTGAAGTGCGTTACAGCCAGCGTTAATTCGCCCTTCAGTTTTCACTGGAGATTTTAAAGAGCATTACTGTATTAAGAAAGTAGCTTAAATTAAGTTTGCCTTTCCCTGTAAGGCAGAAGTCTTACCCAGGACTGAAGTAACCCTGTCCAGCAGGAGGGCAGAGTGCTAGGTTACTGGACTGAACCTCAAAAGATGGGCTGTGCGGGGTTTAGTGGGGACGACAGACTTTAGGGAATGGGGTTTCTTCGAATCAGTGCTGCCATTTCAGAGACCATCGGGGCAGGGATGAGACCAGTTTGTCGTGAAACTGGGTCGGCCCCAGTTTTCTCCCGTCCCCCGTGTAAAGTGTTGTCTAGCTGGATGATCACCGGGTGCATTCTGCAGTGTCCTCTGGGGTGATCCAATCCCCAGCCCTGCTCTTAACTATGGTGAGTTTGGAGCCTTCATTCATAAGGGCAAAGATGATGAAGTAGAGAAGATTAAAACTGTATGCCTATGCTTTAATCAGTGAACCTTTTCCAGTGATGCAAATGCGATCATTTTAAGAGAAGGAAAAACTCTGCTTCGGTTCAGTTTCTAAAGGGATGAGAGGACTCTTTCCTGGTGATGTGAGGGACTCATGGAAACTCACTGAAAGGAATTCTGCCTGGAACCTGCTCAACCTTTGGAGGAGGAAATGTTGCATTTTTGGCCTGGTTGTTATCAGTCAGAGTTTCTGCCTGAATAAGATATTATTCCACCTGAAAAAAAAAAAAGATAAATGTGATATGTTGAACTTGTAAATTGTGATTTGGCAAATATGAATAAAAACGGAAACTTTGCCAACAGTGTTACTGATCTGCGTATGATTAGAAATAGGGCAATTCAGAGTTTTGTCTTCACGACCTGTTCCTGGCATTCCAAACACCCCTCGGCATTAAGCGTTTTTGTTACCGCTCTTATATTTGCAAGAAATGTAGTCTTTGTGCCAGGTTTGTGTCTGCTGAATGAAAGCCTTTTGGCTAAGAAGGCTTTAATTCCGTAATGCAGCTTGGCCTAGTGGAAAGAGCCCAGACCTTCTCATCCCAGTTCCACCGCTTGTCTGCCGTGACCTTGGGCACCTCACTTAACTCCTCTGTGCCTGCTTTCTCATCTGTAAAATGGGAAGTAAACCCCACTCCCTCCTCCTTAAAATGAGAGCCTCATGGGGGACAAGAGCTGTGCCTAACCTGATTTTCTTTTATCTACCCAGCACTTGGTACAGTGCTTGGCACATAGTAAGTGCTTAACCAGTACCATAATAATAATGGAACTATAACGCAGGGCCTCAACAGGGCAATACCACGAACAGCAAGCCAACCAGCTTTTGCAGGAACAAACCTGCCTGAAATTTTCCCCTTAAGTTGCGCTTTCATTTTTAACAAAAAAGCAACATTGCAGACCAAGCTGAACAATATTTTTTCCTGGTCTTGCATTTTTTATGTCCCGTCTCTGGGCCTCTGCTTTAATTAAAAGGACGGGGTGACTGGGGTCAGCTCCCGACTACCCTCCGGAGCAGAGGTGTGGGTTTGCCGGGCGCAAGATCTTCCGTCTTCCCACCCAATACCCTCAGCAATAACTGTTAGTCTAGCAGCCTGCCTACGTTTCAGATCAGTGGCACAGACATTTTCTACTTTGCGGGATGTATTTTGAGATTTACTAGAGTAAATGGACATTCGGGGTTCACTGGGTATGAATTACTATGTAAATGTGCGTGATTGAAACTTTTATAAGCAGCGTAAGATGAATGTACTATACATTCTAATTTGGCCAGCCTTCTTGGGGCACTGATTTAGAGGTATTTTATTCTCAGCTTAAAATTCAGCATTTCACAAATCCGAGCCCTTGAGTTCTCTGGTTCCAACCAGTCTCAGTAATTATTTTCATGAAGTGCCCAGCCAACGTAAGCTCGTGTCAAGTGCTTCAGTCTTTGGTTTATAACATGCACCGTGCCTTCAAAATGAGAAAATTTCAAAGGGACTTAAATGGAGTTGAACGATAGTTTTAAAAAAAACCCTGTAATTTATGTGAATTCTAACTATGTACCGAGGGCCTTTTGTTTTTTTACATGTAAAAAATCTAATAACCTGTATAAAAGTTATTTTATGATGTCTGTCTTTCTGTGTTTTGTCTTGTACACTCCAGTCGTTACCAGGAAGAAATAGTCTGTGTGTACTCTAGTCTTTGCTCTCTTGAGGGGAAGTATGCGTGTAACATACAAGGGGGTTGGCTCTCTTAGTGACATCATCCATATTAGATTCTTTTTTCGCTGAAGAGCCAGGCCAACTCTGCCGAATCTCCAAGTCTTCACCGTGTTTACAGTAAGAGGGTAGTTAGGAGCCTTAGGAAAGTAGATTGACCTCTGAATCCCGTTCAAGGCTCCAGAAGTCCCTGGAATCACTTTACATTTACACGTAAATCAGGGACTTTAAAATTTGCCGTTGTAAAATAGCACACCTTGAGACTTTAAAACTTGCCATTGTAAAATAAGTACACGCCTTGAGCTTACCTACTCTGTGGATAATCATCCAATCAATGGTATGTACTGAACGCTTACTGTGTGCAGAGCACTGTTCTAAGTGCTTGGGAAAATAGAACTAGCGGACACATTCCCTGCCCATTCCGAGCCTACGGTCTAGAGGGGTGATAGACATTAATAATGAAAAAAATGAATATAATGATATGTGCATATGTCCCTCTAGACTGTAAGCTTGTTATGGGCAGGGAATGTCTGCTGATTCTGTTGCATTATACTCTACCAAGTACTTTGTACAGGGCAATGCCCATAGTAAGCGCTCAGTAAATAGGATTGAAGTACTGTGGGGTTGGGAGGGGAGCGATACTGGCTGTCCTACATATTCTGAAAGAAAGGTCCGTTTGGTTGCAATGGCTGAAATAAAACAGGTATGGACTCCTGGGAGAATGGAGGTATGTACTAGCCTGTTAAGTGAGCGATAGAACCACCCAACCCCGAATGTGAACGTCCTGCTTGGAGGTTAAGATCATGTACTGAACGTATAAGTGGCAAAACTTGCTTATTTTGTAATTCTACTTAATAAACTTTGAAGATGTGTAAGATAGGAGATGCTCAGAAATAGCAAAGCAGTAGGGCTCGGATGCCGTGCTCTCTATTAGCCATTGCTTACGTTTAATGAGACATTTCCCTAAAGCATGCCTAATTATCAATCAAATCCTAATGAAACAAAATGGTACTGGGGGGTTGGAAATTATTCAAAACAGCGGTTTTGAATCTTCATAAATGGAGATTAATAGCCTGATTAAATGTGACATGCAACCTGTCATTTGAATATGTGCTGTCATCATCATCATCATCATCATCAATCGTATTTATTGAGCGCTTACTATGTGCAGAGCACTGTACTAAGCGCTTGGGAAGTACAAATTGGCAACACACAGAGACAGTCCCTACCCAACAGTGGGCTCACAGTCTAAAAGGGGGAGACAGAGAACAAAACCAAACATACTAACAAAAGAAAATAAATAGAATAGATAGGTACAAATAAAATAAATAAATAGAGTAAAAAAAATATGTACAAACATATATACATATATACAGGTGCTGTGGGGAAGGGAAGGAGGTAAGATGGGGGGGATGGAGAGGGGGACGTCTCTGTATCATCATGCATATTTTACACCATCTTTCAGAAGAAATTCCCATTAAGAAAGTTTCCATTTTGATGAACTAAACAAAACATTTGATCTGCAGCATTGTAGCAAAATATTGGCAAGCTTGGTAATAGCATTTTAGAGCCTTCCAGCCTGATTCACATCCACACCGTCCCAAAAACTGTATAAAAAAGTGTGCAGTAGACTTCCACCACTTTGTCCTCATTTGCCTGGGTAATATCAGCTTATCAAAATCCCAGCTCTGCCGCTTGTCTGCTGTGTGGCTGTGGGCAAGTCGCTTAACTTCTCTGTGCCTCAGTTACCTCATCTTTTAGAGTGTGAGCCCACTGTTGGGTAGGGACTGTCTCTATGTGTTGCCAGCTTGTACTTCCCAAGCGCTTAGTACAGTGCTCTGCACACAGTAAGCGCTCAATAAATACGATTGATTGATTGATCTGTTAAATGGGGATTAAATCCTACTCCCTCCCACCTAGGCTGAAAATGGGGATTAAATCCTACTCCCATTTAGGCTGTGAGTCCCATGTGGAACAGGGACTGTGCCCCAACTGATAACATGGTATCTACCCTAGTGCTTAGAACAGTGCCTGGCACATAGTAAGCGCTTAACAAATACCATCATAATAATCAGCGGTATTTATTAAGCACTTTGTGCAGAGCACTGTACTAAGGACTTGGGAAAGTACAGAGTTGGTAGACACGATCCCTGCCCACAGTGAACCTATAGTCTGTAGGGGGGAGGCAGACATTAAAATAGGTTAGGGGAAACATATAATAATGACATTTGTTAAGCGCTTACTATGTGCGAAGCACTTGAGAATGTGTACGTATTGTAGGGTTGGGCTGAGTAGCAAAGTGCTCTGCTCATTTATTATTGCTAGTGCTAGTAAATGCCTTCTAACTACTGCCACAATTTCAAAAATAGCAAAGCAACCAATGCTCCACTTTGCAGGATTGTTGAGTACTCTGAGCAACACAGCTGGACCGCTTCCTGATGTCATACGTCTTGGCTCGTAGGTGGTGGCCCCTGCGCCGTGCAAGAGGAGAGGAAAGCCATTGCGGATGAATTCCTGGATGAGAGGTCCGTGACTCAAGGGAAAGTAGGATATTAGATGATCCATCTGTACTATTAAGATGGTTGTGTCGAAAGGACAGTCATTACACCAGTAATCACCATCATCAATCGTATGTATTGAGCGCTTACTATGTGCAGAGCACTGTACTAAGCGCTTGGGAAGTACAAATTGGCAACATATAGAGACAGTCCCTACCCAACAGTGGGCTCACAGTCTAAAAGGGGGAACCAGTAATGAACCAGAAACTTCCTGGGACGTCGTTACTCTCCAATGATTTGTACGGATTCCTCCAAATTAGCACTGGGGAGTTTCATTCTCTCCGTAGCCTCTTTCCTCTTCGGTTTTCACTCCTAATCTCCAATAGTAGATGGGAACCAGCCACTACTCATGGTCCCTGTTGCCAATTTGTACTTCCCAAGCGCTTAGTGCAGTGCTCTGCACATAGTAAGCGCTCAATAAATACGATTGATGATGATGGGGTCTATTCCACCATCCTGGCCTAAAATAGGCCTCTCATGGGTCTCCCTTTAGACCTTTGGGCTGCAGAAAGTGGAACCTATCTACCTCGACACTGGAAGAAAAACTTCACGGACTCTAAATTATGTTCAGAAAGAGTATGTCGGAGACGAGTTTATTAGTACTAGCGCTTTTAGCGCTAGAAGGGAGTGGTGGTTGACATTTAGTTTCCTCTGCTAATCAAGGCCAGCTCAACTTCAAGCAATACGGAGTTTCTTTATATACAGTTCGTACAGAATCCACACATGATCATAGGGACCATCTCTATATGTTGCCAACTTGTACTTCCCAAGCGCTTAGTACAGTGCTCTGCACACAGTAAGCGCTCAATAAATACGACTGAATGAATGATCAGAAAGGCCCAATACAGGATACATACTTTAAGACAGGTAGCAATAATTCCTCCTGCATTATTTCCTGCCCAGTCCCAGGGCCTGCTTTGTTCTCCAGGTGATCAAATGCCACTGATCATCATCATCATCATCATCAATCGTATTTATTGAGCGCTTACTATGTGCAGAGCACTGGACTAAGCGCTTGGGAAGTACAAATTGGCAACATATAGAGACAGTCCCTACCCAACAGTGGGCTCACAGTCTAAAAGGGGGAGACAGAGAACAAAACTAAACATACTAACAAAATAAAATAAATAGGATAGATATGTACAAATAAAATAAATGAATATAGTAAAAAATATGTACAAACATATATACATATATACAGGTGATGTGGGGAAGGGAAGGAGGTAAGATGGGGGGGATGGAGAGGGGGACGAGGGGGAGAGGAAGGAAGGGGCTCAGTCTGGGAAGGCCTCCTGAAGGAGGTGAAAAAGCAAGGCCAGGGGTCTTCATCCTGTATTGAGTCGATATACTAATATCCCTGATAATTCAGGCTCTGGAAGCGATGGGAAGAGGATATGGGATGTGTCGTGACGATGTGATGGAATATTTGTGTGTATGCGGGTGTGGGCGTGTGTATATCCTTCACTCTCAAAGATGCATATTCACATTTTGAATATAAATGGAAACAAACCAGTTCCTTGCAATAGTTAAAGCTGAGTTATGAAATGTCACGGCAATAAAGAATTATATATATGAAAGAACTTATATATATGAATTATATATATGAAAGCAATTAAAATCACTGATCACAAATAAAGGCAATAGTGGTCTATACATATATATATGTAGTGGTATATACCATATAGTGGTATATACCAATAGTGGTATATACCATATATATTTAGCGCTTAGAACAGTGCTTTGCACATAGTAAGCGCTTAACAAATGCCATCATCATTATTATTATTATACATAACAAGCACCTGGTTTTGTTTGCTCAACGCAGTAAATCCACACATTCATAAAATGCTCAATCAATTGTATTGAGTGCTTACTAGGTGCAGAGCACTATACAAAGCATTTGGGAGAATACAACAGAATTAGCACACATGTTCCCTGCCCACAACGAGCTTACAGTCTACAGTCTCTACCTTTTAAAAAACGTTTTTTTTTTTCTTTTTAAAGGGACTTCTTGAGTTGGTAGTTAATGGAAACAAATTGTTTTTTTCCTGAGTGTTTCCAATAAGAGGGATCCGCTGTACTAGCAAGGGTGATTCTTTTGTTGCCCATGCAAACAATCAGAGGTCAAGAGACTGTACATTCTCAAGGAATTTAATAATAATTATGGTATCTGTTAAGTCCTTACTATGTGCCAAGGACAAGTCCCAGGCCTACACTGGGCTCATAGTCTAAGTAGGTGGGAGAATAGGTATTGAATCTTCATTTTGCAGAAGAGGAAATTGAGGCCCAGAAAAGTTACACAGCAGGCAAGTGGCAATGAGGGGTCCTCTGGCTCCTAGGCCTGTTCTCTTTCCACAAGTCCATGCTGCTTCCCTAATTTGCCAAGTGGTTCCCATCTTAATCTATTTTAGATGAAGTGACTTCCCAGTTTCCTGATCACTTTACAGCAGGAACCATTATGGTTTCTGTTCTCACTTAGTCCTTGTTAACTCACCATCTTCGCCTGTTCCGTCACCTAAAAAGTGGCATTTATAAATCCTGCCCTGAATCTCCTGCGCAGGACTGTAAACTCTTCTGCTAGATTGTAAACCCCTTAAGGACGGGGATCGTGTTTTATCCGCTTTATCGTAATAATAATAATGATGGTATTTATTAAGCGCTTACTACGTGCAAAGCACTGGTCTAAGCGCTGGGGAGTTTACAAGGTGATCAGGTTTTCCCACATGGGGCTCACAGTCTTAATCCCCGTTTTACAGATGAGGGAACTGAGGCCCAGAGAAGTGAAGTGACTTGCCCGAAGTCACCCAGCTGAGAAGTTGGCAGAGCCGGGATTTGGAGCCCACCTGTGAGCCCACTGTTGGGTAGGGACTGTCTCTATATGTTGCCAATTTGTACTTCCCAAGCGCTTAGTACAGTGCTCTGCACATAGTAAGCGCTCAATAAATACAATTGATTGATTGATTGATTGATTAGTGGATAGTGAATGAATGAGCCCGCTGTAGGGTAGGGACCGTCTCTATATGTTGCCAACTTGTACTTCCCAAGCGCTTAGTACAGTGCTCTGCACACAGGGAGCGCTCAATAAATACGATTGATTGATTGATTAGTGGATAGTGAATGAATGAGCCCGCTGTAGGGTAGGGACCGTCTCTATATGTTGCCAACTTGGACTTCCCGAGCGCTTAGTACAGCGCTCTGCACACAGGGAGCGCTCAATAAATACGACTGACTGACTGACTACGATTATTACCTGCGCGGGCCGCCTCGCCTCGGGGTCCGCCGGGCCTCCCGGCCGCCTATCCCATCGGCCCTTGCGGCCCGGGTGGGGGGGGGCGGGCGGCGGAAGTGACCCTCTGCCTCCTCCCGTCTCTATGGTGCTCCGGCCCCGGCTGACGTTGGACAACAAAGATGGCGGCGGGAACCAGCAACTACTGGGAAGGTGAGGGGGAGGGCGAGGCCCGAACGGAGGGGACCCCGGGGGACCGACACCGCTAATCTCCTCCCCGTTAGGCCTCCAATCCCCCTGCCCATCCGCCAAGCTAGCTCCCTTCCTCCCTTCAAGGCCCTACTGAGAGCTCACCTCCTCCAGGAGGCCTTCCCACACTCAGCCCCTTCCTTCCTCTCCCCCTCGTCCCCCTCTCCATCCCCCCATCTTACCTCCTTCCCTTCCCCACAGCACCTGTATATATGTTTGTACAGATTTATTACTCTATTTATCTTACTTGTACATATCTATTCTATCTATTTTATTTTGTTAGTGTGTTTGCTTTAGTTCTCTGTCTCCCTCTTCTAGACTGTGAGCCCACTGTTGGGTAGGGACTGTCTTTGTGTGTTGCCAACTTGGACTTCCCAAGCGCTTAGTACAGTGCTCTGCACACAGTAAGCGCTCAATAAATACGATTGATTGATTGATCCGCCAAGCTAGCTCTCTTCCTCCCTTCAAGGCCCCGCTGAGAACTCACCTCCTCCAGGAGGCCTTCCCACACGGAGCCCCTTCCTTCCTCTCCCCCTCGCCCCCCCTCCATCCCCCCATCTTACCTCCTTCCCTTTCCCCACAGCACCTGTATATATGTATGTACAGATTTATTACTCTATTTTACTTGTACATATTTACTATTCTATTTATTTTATTTGGTTAGTGTGTTTGCTTTTGTTCTCTGTCTCCCCCTTTTAGACTGTGAGCCCGCTGTTGGGTAGGGACCGTCTCTAGGTGTTGCCAACTTGTACTTCCCAAGCGCTTAGTACAGTGCTGTGCACACAGTAAGCGCTCAATGAATACGATTGATTGATCCGCTAAGCTAGCGCTCTTCCTCCCTTCAAGGCCCTACTGAGAGCTCACCTCCTCCAGGAGGCCTTCCCACACTGAGCCCCTTCCTTCCTCTCCCCCTCGTCCCCCTCTCCATCCCCCCATCTTATCTCCTTCCCTTCCCCACAGCACCTGTATATGTGTTTGTACAGATTTATTACTCTATTTATTTTACTTGTACATATCTATTCTATTTATTTTATTCTGTTAGTATGTTTGGTTTTGTTCTCTGTCTCCCCCTTTGAGACTGTGAGCCCACTGTTGGGTAGGGACGGTCTCTGTATGTTGCCAACTTGGACTTCCCAAGCGCTTAGTACAGTGCTCTGCACACAGTAAGCGCTCAATAAATACGATTGATTGATTGATTCAAAGCCCTACTGAGAGCTCACCTCCTCCAGGAGGCGTTCCCACACTGAGCCCCCTCCTTCCTCTCCCCCTCCCCATCCCCCCGCCTTACCTCCTTCCCCTCCCCACAGCACCTGTATATATGTATATATGTCTGTACATATTTATTACTCTATTTATCCTTCCCCTCCCCACAGCACCTGTATATATGTATATATGTTTGTACATATTTATTACTCTATTTTATTTGTATATATTTATTCTATTTACTTTATTTTGTTAATGTGTTTTGTTTTGTTGTCCGTCTCCCCCTTCTAGACTGTGAGCCTGCTGTTGGGTAGGGACCATCTCTATATGTTGCCAATTTGGACTTCCCAAGCGCTTAGTACAGTGCTCTGCACAGTGTAAGCGCTCAAATATGATTGATTGAATGAATGAATGAATGAACAAATGCCATCCTCCCTCCGCGCACCCACCAAGCCAGCTCTCTTCCTCCCTTCAAAGCCCTACTGAGAGCTCACCTCCTCCAGGAGGCCTTCCCAGACTGAGACCCCTCCTTCCTCTCCCCCTCCCCATCCCCCTGCCCTACCTCTTTCCCCTCCCCACAGCACCTGTATATATATTAGTACAAATTTATTACTCTATTTTACTTGTACATATTTACTAGCCTATTTTGTTAATGATGTGCATTTAGCTTTAATTCTATTTGTTCTGACGACTTGACACCCGTCCACATGTTTAATTTTGTTGTCTGTCCCCCCTGCTTCTAGACTGTGAGCCCGCTGTTGCGTAGGGACCGTCTCTATATGTTGCCGACTTGTACTTCCCAAGCACCTAGTACAGTGCTCTGCACACAGTAAGTGCTCAATAAATACGATTGAATGAATGAATGAATAAATGAGAGCTCACCTCCTCTAGGAGGCCTTCCCAGACTGAGCCCCTTTTTCCTCTCCTCTTCCCCATCCCCCCACCGTACCTCATTCCCCTCCCCACAGCACTTGTGTATATATATTTGTACAGATTTATTACTCTATTTTACTTGTACATATTTACTATTCTATTTATTTTGTTAATGATGTGCATATAGCTATAATTCTATTTATTCTGACCGTTTTGACATCTGCCTACATAATACTGATAGTGATGGCAGTTGTTAAGCACTTACTATGTGCAAAGCACTGTTCTAAGCACTGGGGGAGGATACAGGGGGATCAGGTTGTCCCACGTGGGGCCCGCAGTCTTCATCCTCATTTTGCAGATGAGGGAACTGAGGCCCAGAGAAGTGAAATGACTTGCCCAAAGTCACCCAGCTGACAAGTGGCGGAGGTGGGATTAGAACCCATGACCTCTGACTCCCAAACCCTGACTCTTTCCACTGAGCCACGCTGTTTAGGACTAAAATTTATCTTTCCTTCCCTTTTTCCTTTCCTTTCCTTCCCTTTCCTTTTTCCTTTCCTTTCCTTCCCTTTTTCCTTTCCTTTCCTTCCCTTTCCTTTTTCCTTTCCTTTCCTTCCCTTTTTCCTTTCCTTTCCTTCCCTTTTTCCTTTCCTTCCCTTCCCTTCCCTTTTTCCTTTCCTTCCCCTTCCCCTTCCTTTTTCCTTTCCTTCCCTTCCCTTTTTCCTTTCCTTCCCTCTCCCTTTCTCCTTTCCTTCCCTCTCCCTTTCCTTCTGTTCAGGGCTAGATTAGTGTAGCCACTGAGGGTTGATTGATGGGACAACTCCCAGTGGCTCTACTAATCTAAACCAGTTCTAGACTGGGGGATGACTCAGTAAGGTCTATTTTTTTTTTCTAATATTTGCCATGCAACGAAAATGTCTTGTTTTTCCGTCCTAGAGGGAAGCCGCATTTAAAACTAAACCGCCTACTAGTCCAAAAGGCCCATCAAACAGGAAGGTTTGAAACTTGTTAGTCTAATTGCCTCTTCATCAACAAATTTATGTTATTGAGCACTTCTCATGAGCAGGCACTGTACTGTGCATTCATTCATTCACTCAACCGTATTTATTGAGCCCTTACTGTGTGCAAAGCACTGTACTAAGCGCTTGGGAGAGTAGAGTATAACAACAGGCGGACACATTCCTGCCCACAACGAACTCACAGTCTAGAGGGAAGTTTGGAGTCTATTAACCAGGAACCTGATTTCTGGGCGCCCTTCCCCTAATGAACTTTCATCTAGTCAGCATTCACTGTATCCTGGAGAAGGTTCGTTGAACACAAGTACTTTCCAAAGACTCAGTAAGTTTCCCGAGAAATTTAAGATTGCTACATACAGCTAGATCCCAGAAGATTACAAATACTTTTCAGTCTCCTCATAGGTCAGAACTTGTTGATTTGCCCACCTACATTTACAATAAAGGGCTTTTAAAAGACTGGGGAGAATGTTAAATTTTTTTCTGCATTAGGTGAGAGTATCTTCTAAAAGTTAAATAATAATGATGTTTGTTACAGTGCTTGGCAGATAGTGAGCACTTAATAAGCACTGGGGTCTGTACAAGGTAGAGTGGACACAGTCCTTGTTCTACATGGGGCTCACAGTCTTCATCCCCATTTTACAGTTGAGGTAACTGAGGCCCAGAGAAGTGAAGGGACGAGCCCAAGGTCACACACACATAAGTGTGGGATTAGAACCCAGATCCTCCAACTCCCAGGCTCGTGCTCTAGCCACGCTGCTTCCCACAAAAAACCGCTGGTATCGCACCACTAAGCAGGTGTTTATGATGGTTTCCCAAGGTTCATCACATTGACAGTAGCTGATTATGATAAATGTGATATTTGTATGACCTATTATAATTTTCCCCGAGATCTGAAGTCCTTGGAATGCATTTTCGTTTGTACCTGCAGCCTTTAACCTGGGCCTAGGTGTGAACAGAATATTTAGGAAGAAGGACCCCACATTTACATCTGCTGTAAAACTAAATTTAGCCCTCTGTACTCTGAAAATTCATTGTGTGGGTGTGGTAGATAAAGTGAATCTATAGAGCAGTAGAATTTGAAATTGATTAATTGGTGTATCAAGTTTGATCAGAATACTTTCTTAAATTTTAAGCCCCTACCAACCTGTATTCCGCCAAATATACTAGGTGATTTCACCCTGGTAAATTAAAACTCATTGTCTCAGCCAAAAAGCCAGTTAACATGCAGGTAAAACTCAGTAGAATTTGAAATTGATTAATTGGTGTGTCAAGTTTTATCAGAATACTTTCTTAAATTTTAAACCCCTACCAACCTGTATTCCACCAAATATAGTAGGTGATTTCACCCTGGTAAATTAAAACTCATTTTCTCAGCCAAAAAGCCAGTTAACATGCAGGTAAAACTCAGTAGAATTTGAAATTGATTAATTGGTGTATCAAGTTTTATCAGAATACTTTCTTAAATTTTAAACCCCTACCAACCTGTATTCCGCCAAATGTACTAGGTGATTTCACCCTGGTAAATTAAAACTCATTTTCTCAGCCAAAAAGCCAGTTAACATGCAGGTAAAACTCAGTAGAATTTGAAATTGATTAATTGGTGGATCAAGTTTTATCAGAATACTTTCTTAAATTTTAAACCCCTACCAACCTGTATTCCGCCAAATGTACTAGGTGATTTCACCCTGGTAAATTAAAACTCATTTTCTCAGCCAAAAAGCCAGTTAACATGCAGGTAAAACTCAGTAGAATTTGAAATTGATTAATTGGTGTGTCAAGTTTTATCAGAATACTTTCTTAAATTTTAACCCCCTACCAACCTGTATTCCGCCAAATATACTAGGTGATCTCACCCTGGTAAATTAAAACTCATTTTCTCAGCCAAAAAGCCAGTTAACATGCAGGTAAAACTCAGTAGAATTTGAAATTGATTAATTGGTGGATCAAGTTTTATCAGAATACTTTCTTAAATTTTAAACCCCTACCAACCTGTATTCCGCCAAATGTACTAGGTGATTTCACCCTGGTAAATTAAAACTCATTTTCTCAGCCAAAAAGCCAGTTAACATGCAGGTAAAACTCCTAATTGTTGTGGTGTGACACTATTACTGTGTAGGCTTGTTGAAGGTACTGAATGAAAGGATTTAGCAGTACAGTCGATTTCCAATAACGGGGGTGTTGAAAACTCACATTTTACCCACTTTCTGACCCATGCCACACATGTGCACTGGTAGTTTTTTCCTACATCATGCTGTGTTCTGTAAGCTCATTGTGGGCAGGTAATGTGTCTGTTTATTGTATTCTCCCAAGCTCTTAGTACAGTGCTTTGCACACAGTAAGTGCTCAGTAAATACGATTAAATTCATTCATTCATTCAATCATATTTATTGAGCGCTTACTGTATGCAGCGCACTGTACTAAGTGCTTGGGAAGTACAGGTCGGCAACAAGGAGAGACGGTCCCTACCCAACAACGGGCTCACAGTCTAGAAGGGGGAGACAGGCAACAAAACCAAACATGTAGACAGGTTTCAAAGCTGTCAGAACAAATAGAATTAAAGCTACATGCACATCATTAACAAAATAAATAGTAAATACGTACAAGTAAAATAAGTAGAGTAATAAAGCTGTACAAATGTATATACAGGTGCTGTGGGGAGGGGAAGGAGGTAGGGCAGGGGGTTGGGGAGGAGGAGAGGGAAAAGGGGGCTCAGTCTGGCAAGGCCTCCTGGAGGAGATGAGCTCTCAGTAGGATTCAATCAATCAATCGTATTTATTGAGCGCTTACTGTGTGCAGAGCACTGTACTAAGCGCTTGGGAAGTCCAAGTTGGCAACATATAGAGACAGTCCCTACCCAACAGTGGGCTCAGAGTCTAGAAGAGGGAGACAGAACAAAACCAAACATATTAACAAAATAAAATAAATACAATAGGTAAGTACAAGTAAAATAAATAAATAGAGTAATAATGAATGAACGTTTAATGTTCTGTCCAGATGGGCCCCCATTTTAGGAAGAATGTTCCCTAGTATCCCAACAGTTTTTCTTGAAAATGTATAGCGGAAAAGCATTATGAAGAAGAACAGTGCTTTGCACGTAGTAAGCGCTTAACAAATGCCATCATTATTATTGTAGAAAATAAAATTGTGGTAGTCATCATCAGTCGTATTTATTGAGCGCTTACTATGTGCAGAGCACTGTACTAAGCGCTTGGGAAGTACAAATTGGCAGCATATAGAGACAGTCCCTACCCAACAGTGGGCTCACAGTCTAAAAGGGGGAGACAGAGAACAAAACCAAACATACTAACAAAATAAAATAAATAGAAGAGATATGTACAAGTAAAATAAATAAATAAATAGAGTAATAAATATGTACAAACATATATACAGGTGCTGTGGGGAAGGGAAGGAGGTAAGATGGGGGGGATGGAGAGGGGGTAATGGTAATGCAAGGAATATGGGGAATAACTGGTGCAACAGTGTTTCTTGGATTCCTTCCTTCCACTTGACTCATAATCGGCATTGTGCTGATCCGGAAGAAATTCACCTTATAGTGTGTTGGGTTAGTCCAGTCTATTCTCCGAACTTTGGAGTCTTTTTACTGCCTCCCTCTGTGACTCAAAGTTGTGGTCACGGGTGGAGAGACGAAAGTACGCTAGTTATAAACCCTGTTTTCTTGAGGACGTTTTTTTTCTCCTCAGTATCCTATTTGTACTGAAGGCAGGGTAACTTCTTTGCGATTCTTGGTTCATTTAGGTGTGATGTTAAGAAGTGCCAAATTAAATTTCTAGGTTTGTAAGGGGGGTATAATCAATCAATTGTATTTAATTAGTGTAAGAAGCACCAAATTAGGTTTCTAGGTTTGTAAGGGGGGAATAATCAATCAATTATATTTAATTAGCGCTTAGTGCAGAACACTGTACCCAGCGCTTGGGAGAGTACAGTACAACAGTACATCAGTAGTACAATGTTGATGGAAACATTCCCTGCCCACAAGGAGCTTAAAGTCTCGATGGGGAGTCAGACACTAAAATAAATTATGGCTATGTACCCAAGTGCCGTGTGGCGAATATCAAGTGCTAAAGGGTACAAACCCAAGTGCAAGGGTGGTGCAGAAGAGAGAGGGAATCAAAGAATTCCCCAAATTTCCTCCTCAATCACTAGAGTGACAGATATGATGATGAAAAAGCAAATCATAGTTGGTTCAATTGCATGTGAGGATTTCATCGAAATAATGTCTCTAAATTTCATTTAAAAATCCCTAAATTTGACATGGTAATACCTATGGGAATAATTAGGGTGAGTACCATACGAAGGCATTTCACCCTCAGTAAAGGGAAAATCCCGAAATAGCCAAATTGAAAAAGGCTGATTTTGTTACAAGAAATTGCGAAACTAATAGGAGGCTGACTAATCCCGGCTCTGCCACTTGTCTGCTGTGTGACCTTGGGGAAGTCACGGAACTTCTCTGTGCCTCAGTTACCCCATTTGTAAAATGGGGATTGAGACTTTGAGCCCCGCATGGGACAAGGGACGGTGATCAACCCGATTTGTTTGTGTCCACCCCAGCGCTTAGTGCCTGGCACATAGTAAGTGCTTAACAAATAACATAATTATTATTATTAATTATAATTATGCCAATGCAGTTAATTTCAGGTGATAGTGAGTATTAATTTTTCCCCTTTAGATTGTGAAATATTTGAGGGCAGGGACCGTGACTTTGATTTCTGTGATTCTTTTCCAAGAGCTTCCTCCGCAGCCAATATGTAAATATGCTCATTGAGTTCCTTTGATTAATTATTGTTGTATTTGTTAAGCGCTTACTATGGGCCAGGCACCATACAAGTGCCGGGTGGATACAAGCTAATCAGGTGCCACATGGAGCCCCAGACTAAGTAGGAGGGAGAATAGGTATTGAATCCCTATTTTGCAGTTGAGGACACTGAGGCACAGAGAAGTTAAGTGACTTGCCTGAGGTCACACAGCAAGCAGTTGGCAGAGCCAGGATTAGAACCCAGCTCCCCTCTCCCCCAGGCTCATGTTCTTTCCGCTTGGTCACACCGCTTTTCTTGATGTTTTAACTCCGGTGTGTCTTAAAACCTTGGGATTCCTTTTCAAAATGTTTTCTCGCCTCCGCATTAATAAAGCCTTTCTTGAGAAGTGGGAACTTTTGAGAAATGAGGAAATACAATTCAGTAAGGATATATGTATAGTTGGATGAAAGGCAAAAAGTCTGGGTTTGTTTGGTTTAAATAGTGTTCAGACTTTAGATAATTAATGAAAGAAAAAATATTGTTAGGTAGGTTAATTGCCTTGGTGTAATATCCCTTTGCAATTTTGGTTACTATTTTGAGACCCTAAATACTTGTGAATAAGGGTGAATTGAAACCATTTCAGGTCTGAATTTTTTGCTTATTTTTTTATCATGATTTAGAAAACTTCATTTTTAAACTTCGCAAAGTACAATTAGGGAGTAAAGTTAAACTCTTTACTGGTAAGAGTTTTGGAATACTTTTGAGTGTGTAATTGAATTAACTTCAGGAAAGATCATCCCAAATCTGAGCATTTATGCGAAAGAATCTTGCGCACTTGACCATAAGATTGCTGGAAGAGAGCAATTAAAGAAATGTAGATTTTTAAAAGGACTAATTGGACCTCTTAGTCCATTATAGATTATTATTTCCTAATGCTCCCCAAAATGGCTTTAAGTAAATAAGATTAATTTACTTGGCCGGGTAAATCATGACTACTTGTGTAGTATCCACCTGCCTCTTCTCTCCCAGCTTTTAATATAATGCTCTGCACACAATAAGCACTTCATAAATCCTGTTAAAACTATGGGAGTTACGTTAACATTTAAGATGACCATTGAAATCTGGGACAATAAAGTATGGTCCCAAACTCTCATGTCTCTTTTATTCTCAACAACTGTGGGAGAGGGGGAAAGAAGGTTAAATATTTTCACTGAGCAGGCTTCAGCCCAGGTGTGAAAACCCAGGGAGCAAAAGCATGTGGGGAGTTAGGTAAATATAGACAGGTCAGCCCTGATCGCCTGTGAGCTTCCAAGCGCTTAGTACAGTGCTCTGCACACAGTAAGCACTCAGTAAATATGATTGATTGAATGAATGAAGGAATGAATCTTCATCTTTTTGGGGGGCAGGGGGGGTAAAGATATCCAGATAAAGTTCACAAAAATCTGGGGTCCTCCCAATACTGGCTTTCTGTTTTAGTTCCCCATAAGTACTATTCGTAGGTATATAGTCTGTAGATTTTTGTTTGCAGTCCTTTGTCCTGGGTTATAAAACATCTCAAATGTATTTGCAGTTCACTTCGGAAGCTGTTCAGTTATAGTGATTTTTCTATTAAAATTTTTGTTAGATCTCCGGAAGCAAGCCCGGCAGCTGGAAAATGAACTGGATTTGAAACTGGTTTCCTTCAGTAAACTCTGCACCAGTTACAGTCATAGCAGTGTCCGAGATGGAAGGCGCGACAGGTATAGGTACTACCGGATCCTCTCTTATGCCTTTAAACTCTAAAAAAATACATAATTGCTATAAAAAAAATTAAGATTAAAGTGTATTGTGGGATGTCACTTGCTCTTTCATTATTTTTTATCGTTCATGTAGCAAACTCGTTACACTCTTCCAAATCCTAAGAGTCCTGTATTGCCAGCATGCAGATTTAACAGTTGGTTTTTCCATAAAACATTAGCGTGGGATATAATCAGGGCCAGATCTCCTAGTTAACCATTCCTCGGGTTTCCACTGGTTTAGAAGGGGAGAGACAATTCCTTGTACATTTCCTTATGTTTTTCAGTGTAAGGATCTATTGATTTACAAAGTATATCCTTTTACATATAGTATGTTTGACTATTTATGCTTTGTCTCCTGCGTTAGAGAGTAAACTTTTCAAAGGCAGGGACCACATCTTTTCCTTCTCTTGACTGCTCCCAAGCATCTCATGTAGTTACTGCCCATAGATGCTCAGTGAATGCTGTTGATGATATAGTCCCATTCTTTTTTATCTTTGTTTTGAAACTGAGGAATTAGAGCCTGTGTCTGTATTCTAAATCGGAGCATTATTTGCAGATAAAAGGACAGTTAGCCACGTTTTTGAGCATGTGAAACATCCATCCTTGAATTTTGAGCTCTTTTGCTTTGAACCTTCTGTACATAATACAAGGAGAAAATTGCTGAACTTATCTAAATCACTTAGAGGTGAACTAAATCCTGGTTCCAATAACCTGGATTGGTTAACATTTCAGTAATGTCCAGTCTTTGGTTTGAAGTTTTCACTACTTTGCTGAATAATTAAACCCACTCCTATGTTATTTTTGAGGAATTTTAAACAAGAATGAATGAACAGTTCTTTTGGCTGGATAAAGGCAGGGCCAAACTAGTGATTTTTAATGGCCCAGATGAGATTATTTGCGTAGTATAAACCTATTTTACTTAGTTTTCAGTTCTTTAAAAAAAAACTGGGGAGAAATAGGTGTATTCTTTTCTGTCATTGGTACATGTAATACGAAAGAGGATGAGGTGTGGTTATTTTTTAGTCATTTTAGTTGTTTAGCAAAATTGATAATTTATACTTTTACAATTTTATATTGTGTGTTAGGGGATGCGCACTGTTATTTTTGGTACTTCCAAACCACAGTGTTTTTCAAACAGCATTTCCCTTATAAATTGTCATTTCTACCTATAAAGTGACGGTACACCACAGAATGCTTCCGTTTTATATTTCGAAGAAGCTGGCAGAAGGATTAAAACTACATAGTAAGTTTGAGGCACAATTTAACATTTTTAACATTTAAATTGTGGCATCTTGACTCAGTGCCTTGCACTTAACCATTACCTGAAGTGGGACAATTAATATCTGTCATATTTTGAGGAAGTTGTGGTAAATGCTTCTGCAGTGTCTTCTTGGGTCCCTTTTCTGATTATACAGTCAGATGGCCCAGAATATGAGATTGACCTCTGTTGCCATTTTAATGAGTACAAGTGAAACAAAGGAGGAAGAGCGGGCCTAGTGGAAAGATCACAGGCCTCTTCTAGACTGTGAGCCCACTGTTGGGTAGGGGCCGTCTCTATATGTTGCCAACTTGTACTTCCCAAACGCTTAGTACAGTGCTGTGCACACAGTAAGCGCTCAATAAATATGATTGAATGAATGAATGAAAGGAATCAGAGAACCTGGGTTCTAATGCCAGTTCTGCCACCTGTCTGCTTCGTGATCTGGGGCAAGTCATTTAGCTTCTCTGTGCTTCAGTGACCTTGTCTGTAAAATGGGGATTAAGACTTCAAGCCCGATATGGGACATGGACTCTGTCCTACCTAATAATCTTATATTTACCCCAGTGCTTAGTACGGTGCCTGGCATACAGTAAGCACTTAACAAATACCATTTAAAAAATAATCTGTCTGAGGGAGTGGTTGCATGTTTTATGTTCCCTTGTAGATAGGACTGTGGCCAAAATCCACCTGGCACACGGTCAACCTAATTTTTCCTTTCACACTGTGAAGAATGAGTTTCCCAGGTACCATCTCCCCAGTGTTCAGTCCCAGCAGTAGGCAGCCGCTACCGGAGGGAGAACCTCTTTCCTGCACTTCTGCTGAAGTGCTTACAAGTGATCATGATACATATTGTTCAGAAGAATAATAATGTTTGTGCCACTTAATTTTTTTATGGTATTTAAGTGCTTACAATTTGCCAGGCACTGTACTAAGCGTTGGGGTAGATACAAGCAAAGAGACACTCCCTACCCACCTGGTTCCTCCCTCACAAGGGATTAAGATAGAATTGGCCACCAAATGCGAGAGAGGCTATGGATTCCGCAAATTGGATTCAGGCACAGATACAGAGCTCATTAGGTGGGGTAAAATAGGCCATAAGACTCTTAATGATATTACCGGGACTGAAATTCATGTGGTTCTCAGTAGACCCTACATCTTGAGCCCTTTCAAATGTGAAAGTTTTTAGTTTAGGGTTCCCAAAAGGAGTGAACCTGATGCATTCAGTTGTGGTTTCTGTGTTTCGGAATGGGCCAAAGAAACCCCAAGTTCCTGTGCCAGATCCAGGCTCTCACCTCTGTTTGGAAAGAAATGATACAAAGAAGGTCAGGAAAATCTACCATTTTATTATTTTTGTTATCTATTAAAATGGCATAGTCAAAGCCCTGACCTAACCAAATTGAGTTTGATCTGAGCAATTGCAGCCCCCTGAAAATTAATTTTTCCCAGAGGATCTTACCAAGATTTTAAAACTTTCACTAGAGCGTAGTTAATGTTTCTAATACGTTTGATATATTTCCACACATGTTAAATGTGAATCTTCACAGCCGGGGGCCCAGTTTTATTTAGGGTCTTGCTGGAAAAATTTAAAAACATCCCAGGAAATATCTGTGGTGGTTCATTGCTTGGATAAATTATAATCTGCCTTCTGGGACGCTTTTAGGCATCCCCTCACGAAGTCACACATGAATCATTTGATGTAGTCGACTGAGTGTTCACCGTGAAGAGTAAGGCCCAGTCCCAGATCCTAAATTGACATCTGTGTCCAAGTAGGCGCCGCTCTCTGAATGCTCTTTACAGTATATTATGATATTTTTATGGTATTTAAGCACCTACTATGTGTTAGGCACTGTACTAAGCTCTGGGGTAGATGCAGGATAATCAGGTTGGACACAATCTGTGTCCTGCATGGGGCACACAGCTTTAAACCCCATTTTACAGAGGAGGTAGCTCAGGCACTGGGAAGTTTAGTGACTTGCCTGAGGTGACGCAACAGACAAGTGGCAGCGCTGGGATTAGAACTCAGGTCCTCTGACTCTCAGGCCTATACTTTTCCACTAAGCCTTACTTCTTCCCCATGTTGCCAACTTGGACTTCCCAAGCACTTAGTACAGTGCTCTGCACACAGTAAGCGCTCAATAAATACGATTGATTGATTGATTGATTGATTGACTGGCAAAACTAAATCAGGGACTTCTTTTTCCCGAGGAGCCCCCCCTTAATTCTATTTATTTTGTTAATATGTTTGGTTTTGTTGTCTGTCTCCCCCTTCTAGCCTGTGAGCCCGCTGTTGGGTAGGGACCGTCTCTACCTGTTGCCAGCTTGGACTTCCCAAGCGCTTAGTACAGTGCTCTGCACACAGTAAGCGCTCCATAAATGCGATTGAATGAATGAATGAATTTTTCTAGGATACCTTGCCTGCTTATTTCCTGATACGCCTGGATCTTTAAGAAAGAGGAGGATGGCATGGGGGCTGCCTCAGCTGACCTCACATTCCACACTGTCACAAGATGGAAAGTGGTAGGGGGGGATTTAGTGTCTTCCCCAATCTAAAAAGGGAACTGCCTTTCAAATGCAGTGAGCTGAAAACCTGTAGCCCTTTAGGGATGGCCTCAAAATGCTTCACCTTATCTCTCATGAATTACATTGTGACTGTGTACCAACCAACTAGGTAAAAAAAAAAAAACTGGAAGATATTTCTTCACCCTAAAGTAGCTGTATCTTTTAGCAGTCCCATCTGGAATTAAATTTTAGGCAAAACTAAAGCTGTCAAGTTACAGCCCTGCCCAGTCAATTTATTGGGTATCTGTATAGGTCTGTGTTTGGTGTAATATTCTACTCTTAAACAGTTATTGTCTGTCACACGTACTTCTTCCCCTTAGGGTGGACTGGGTAGAGCCTCCATAATGAAGCATTGGAGCACAGTCACCATCATTATCAACCAGTCACTTCACAGGCATTTAGCCATGATCATCACACCTCAGTTGGACAGGCCTAGTAATCATCATCATCATCAATCGTATTTATTGAGTGCTTACTATGTGCAGAGCACTGTACTAAGCGCGAGGTGGAAGGACATCAAAGCAGCTGTACAGGGAACTGAAGTAGGTCAGTTGTATTCAGAGTGGCAAAAGAAATTTCCAAGATATACAGTAAAGCATAATTTCCCCTACTCTTTTCCCCTGCTCCCTCTCCTTTTTTTTTCGCCCATGCAATTGAATCTGTACCCTTAAAGCACTTGATATTCACTCCACCCTTAGTCCCGGAGCACTTACGTACATATCTATATTTTATTTATATTAATGCCTGTCTCCCCCTCAAGACTATAAACTCTTTATGGGTAGGGAACGTGTGTACCAACTCTGTTGTACTCTCCCAAGCACTTAATACAGTGTTCTGCACACAGTAAGCGCTCAAAAAATGCCACTGATGGAAATAGAGCAGCACACCATTTGTTAGAAATTTTTAGCAGCATATATTTAGGATCCTGTTATTTCTTTGAAACTTCTGAGATGAACGGGAAAATTGGACTCAGCCTGGTCCTTGCAGGTAACAGTTTTTGCTAGCCCAGCACAGCCAGATGAATGAAAATGACAGCTGGTTGGGGTGGTCTATTCTGCCTCATATTAAAAAGTAACAACTTTTTTAAAACTAAAGATTTAGGTGTATATTTGCTCCAGATGAGACTGTTAAAAGTAAGCAGATACATTGGAAATGAAAAGTTTAAACTTTTTTTCTGAAAGTGTAATTATTGTAGCCTTTTTTTGGTTCCAGGTATAAGGTGAACATCATGTAACTGCATTCCAAACAGTGCCTAAGTGTCTTATTTTATAATAATCATTTGTTGTTAATAATGCCGATGTGCATATGGCTCATTTAAAGTTTTTTTGGGTTTGCTTACAGTTTAGATTAATATGGGTTTACTGTACATTATCTTGTATTTTTACCTTACAATCCTTATTAACAGCATGCAGATTAGCAGCGTTGCAGTCCTAATTCTCTGCTTTGGCTTTTGAATGCTTGTAGGCGAACCCATTATCTATCAGGGTCTGGAAGATATTTTACAGTTAGGAGAAAATGAGATATTCACCTGCGTTTTATGCTGTGTTTAGAAAACGTTGGTTTTAATGCAAGAGGGGCACAATTCTTTTAGGAAAACTTCTCTGGAAGAGAGGAAATGTAACTGAATTTTTGCTTGTCCTTGTGACATAAACTGTATTATGATATCTGTGCTTTGCAGTAATGGATGCCCTTTATTTTAACCTCCTTAGTTCTGACACAACTCCTCTCTTAAACGGATCAAGCCAAGACAGAATGTTTGAAACGATGGCAGTAGAGATTGAGCAACTCTTGGCAAGAGTAAGTACTTTGACTCAAATGGACGCTTAACTGATAGCTGGTAGTTCCTCAGAAAAAGGAATGGATGGATGGTTTGATGCAGAGCCAGAGATTGGTTTTTTGCCTGGTCAACAAGGGGAGCGTCACCCCACAACCATGGTGACCTGGGTTAACACTTGCACTGAGAAGTTTAAACTGTAACAGACAGCGTGGCTCAACTTGCTCCAGTCCTTCTCTTTCCCTTCTTCTTTCCAGCTCTTTTTGACTCTTAAGCCTGCTGCTTCTGGTTGGCTCGCATGTTGTAAAGAGGGCAGACGGAGAAGTAATTTGTATTTAGCTCCTTGGCTAATGGGAGGAGCCTGAAATTCTGCTCCTCTTAGCCACTATACTCTGCTGATCTTTGTTTTTTTATTCATCTTGTCATAGTGTTTTATTTTCATTGCTCCTTATGTGTCTGTCACTACCTCCCTCCCCCCGTTTTTATTTTTAGATTGTGAGCCCCCTGAGGGACAGCTACCGTGTTTAATTCCCATCCTGTGAATTCTTAATAAATGCTATTACTAGTATTTCTAGTACTACAGGAGAGGGGAGGCAGGGAAGTCAGCCAGGAGGCTTCCCTACTTCCCCAATTAATCCCTCATTTTCCCAAGTCTCTTTCTCCTCTATGTCACTTATGCACTTGGATCTATACCCTTTAAGGATGTGATATTCTCCCCCAGCTCAGTTCCTCAGCACTTATATATAGAGCTGGGATTTATTTTGTCTGCCTTCCTCTGGAGACTGTAAGCTCCTTGTGAGCAGGGAACGCTTCTACCAACTCTATTGATATTGTACTCTCACAAGCGCTTACTACAGTGCTCTGCACACAGTAAGCGCTCAATAGATATCATTGATCTATACATGGCCATTTAATATATAATGTTTGTTAATGATGTTTTTCTCTAGCTGACAGGAGTCAATGACAAAATGGCAGAGTATACGAATAGTGCAGGCGTCCCTTCTCTGAATGCAGCACTGATGCACACGCTACAAAGGCATAGAGACATATTACAGGTAATGGATTTGCCACATAGATTTTTGCCCTAAATTATTTTACTTCATTTTAAAGAAAATGCCTGGTGTATCTAGGAGACGGGGAAGTCCATTGGATGTTATTTAGCAGTCTGGTGCACCCTGAGCCATGAGGAGAAAAACCCAGTTAATAATATTCCACTTACATTGATTAGCAAAATTTGGCCTTAAAGGACCAACAGTGAGTGCATGATTACCATTAAGATAAAAGAAGCCATTATTAATTTCATAGTGGGAGACTGGTCAGGATGGATAGATTCAAGGCTGAGGAGAGTAGCTTTGATATTCTAGAATAAAAAAATTGCCACTTGAACATCAAAACTATTTTAGGTGGGCTATTTTATGTATAGCAGAGTATTTGAGAAGTGATTGAAGATGGGCTGAAAATTCAAGGAGCTAAGTCACAGATCTCCTTTGTAAGAGAAAATGATAGAACTTGAAAATGTATTTGGCTGATTGTGTTCTCTGTTTTGTTAGAAAGCAGTTAATGTGAATAAAATTGCTGTGGGAATTTTCTTGTGACAGGAAGTACATTTGTGCAGGCTTTGAGTTTAAAGAGAGCTTCGGATAGCTAAAACTAATGAACAGAGACGAATCCAGTAAAGATCCCAAGATAAGTCCCAAGAATTCTGGCCAAACTTTTTGAAAATTATTTTGATCTTACCTTGAAATAAAATCATTTCGAATATTTCCAGATTTGACCATTTACCTCTTCTTCTGCCCCACTCCCCCCAGATTTATCCTAAATACTTGTCTTATTTGAGAAGGGTTGTTCAGTTTTGCTCAAGCAGTGAAGGTGATTGTCCTGGGTTTGTCCCTTCATAGAAACATTTAGCTATTAGTGATTCTCTTGTCTTCTAAAGCCTTGTTGCTGTTGGGTGAAGGAAATTTACTGAAAAAATGGCGGGCATTTCCAAAAGATGGCCCTTTTAATGAGAACTGCTCCCAGAACCTGCCTCTTAATAAACTAAACTTTTCCAATTGAAATTTTTTAATCAAAAAGTTGACAAGTGTCTGCTTATTTGATTCAGACGTGCAAAGCCACAGTAAAATAGCTTCTATCCAAGATTTATAATCTGAGAATTCTCTATTCCAAGTAAGATATTTTTGTTGTGGTAGCCATCATTTACTGCTTTTTGTTTTGTTTGTTTTTTTAAATGGTATTTGTTAAACGCTTACTATGCTCCAGGCACTGTACTAAACACAGGGGAAGATAGAAGCTAATCAGATTGGACGCAGTCCATGTCCCATGTGGGGCTTACAGTCTTATACCCCATTTTACAGATGAGATTACTGAAGCACAGATAAATTTGTCCAAGGTCACACAGCAGACAAATGGCTGAACTATATTAGTTGGATGATTCTTTTGCTGTTATATCTGCTTGCCCCGATGGTACTTAATTTATTTTGCAGCAAAGTCTCTATTAGATTGAAGCACAGAATTGATTGATTGATAGAATATTATGTTGATTTATTACAGGACTACACACATGAATTCCATAAAACAAAAGCGAATTTTCTTGCAGTACGAGAAAGGGAGAACCTCATGGGATCCGTACGGAAAGATATCGAGTAAGTCACTATGCATTTTATAGATTAGGACATTTTTCCTGATCTTGATGGAGTTTTTTTGTTTCTGTTAAATGAAACCTCTTTGTAAGGCGCCAAATCAGTGCTGCTTTTCAAAGCCAAAGTTATTAACCCAATTTATTTAAAAAATGTATTTGACACTGGTCTTCCTAATGAAGGTCTTTTGCGGCAGCAGCAGTAGTAGAGGGGAAGATTTGTCCCAGCCCTAGGCCTTTTATATAGCTAGGATTTGCAGCTGATGGTTGTCTGTCTGGATAGAAGGTGTTATCCTGGGAAAGGAGAATTGGGAAAGGAGAATGGCCCATCTAGGTGTGTGAAGAGAGTTGCTGTTGGCATTTGCCCCTGTTGAGACCTGAGAAATGTATTTGCTCTTTCTCTTTCTCCAATTAACATGTACAGCATGTGAATTAAATCATATGAGCTGTAGCAGATGTGTTGCTCTTCACGTTAAAAAATAACAATTTAAGATATCTTAGCGTCACATGGGAAATTCAGAAATCCTCTATTTCAATTAGTTCTCATTTTGTTATGTCCTAGGAGTAGGATGAACAGTCTTTCTATTTCCCTGGGGGTCAGGGACCCTGTCTTCTATTATTGCAGGGGCTCCGTAAATACTGACAATAATGATGTTCAAACTCCAGCCCTGTTACATAAACCATCCTCAAGAGAACTTCCAGCCCTTCTATCCTTTTTCTCTAGTTAACTCTAGTTTCCTTGTAACTTTGCTGTTGAGGGCCCCCAACATGAAATGTGGAAGCCACAGGAGAGAGTGTGAGTCGGTATGGATTGTTTGATTCATTTGCAGTTGGGGAGATTTGGCCCTCAAAAATGGTTTCCTGAAGCTTCCTTGGAAGTGGGTTACAGGAGCCAACCCAGAATGGGCAGGAGTTAGGCTATGGTATTGGGGACCATGTTCTGATGATATGAAGTTGCACATTTTTGGGAAATTGGATGAATTCCCCTATTCCATATTATATGACATTTTTCTTAAATTTGTCTTTGCAGCAACTAATAGGGCTATAGTTAAACTTAGCTAGGAAGTAGCAGAAGAGCCGGTGGGCATCCCTGAGGGCAATAATCTCTTTTCAGATGAATTTTTTGATAGTCAACTGGGACTAAAACCCCCCAGAAGATGTTGTGAGGGCAAAATTAAATTCAAATAGAAAAGCTTTTAAAATTTTCTACTATAATTAATGGGAAAAAAATTGTTGCTCTTAAGACATTATTTTTTACATCTGTATAGCCTCTACTGAGGAAGAAAACATTCACACTAATTTATGGTAAATGGAAATTGTTTTTAAAGGTAGGGTAGAAATGTAGTTAAAAGTACATAGTGGTCTATTGAAGGGATTGGGATTGTCCACTTCTGAAAGTCAGCAGCAGTGAAAGTGACATCTGTTTTCAGATGTGCCTTCAAAAACTTAATTCACTCTTTTTTTCCCTCCTTCCCAGGTCATACAAAAGTGGGTCCGGAGTGAACAATAGAAGAACAGAATTATTTCTAAAGGAACATGATCACCTTCGAAAGTAGGTATTGGATGATAGTACAGAAAGAAAACATATCTCTACGAGATACTGGGCTGTCCACAGAAGCTTGCTCCTTAGTTCTACATTCCACTTTACACTGTGCGACTCATGTTCTAATCTCAGAGTTTAAACCATTTCTGGTTGAGGAAGGCCAAGGTGAGGCATGTACATCACTGTACTAGATCCAGTTAAGGCTTTGTAGTATCTCACCCTACTCTTGTCTTCCCCCTTTCCCACAGGTGGTTGACTTAGAGGTCAAGAAAATGCAGCACATTTCCCTAGCAAGGGAATGACAAGCAGCTAGATACCTCTCATAAAACTGCTACCACAATGCTATTCCCCAGAATCACAACAGACCAGTATTTAGTGCTCAGATTTGGTTACCTAGGAGAGAGGCTGGATTTCAAATTCACGGCTCTTAAGATCATTTCCTTAGGTCATAGAGAAAGAGCTATGTCCCAGATCTTAATTCCGTTTTTCCAGTGTTTTTTTTTTAAATGGTATTTGTTAAGCGCGTTTACTATGTCCAAAGCACTGTACTAAACTTTGGGGTAGATACAAGCTAATTAGGTTGGATGCAGTCCATGTCCCACATGGGGCTCACAAATAACAAGAATCCCATTAGACTGTAATCTCCTTGAGGGCAGGAATCAAGTCTACTCTTTCTACCACATTCTCCTGGGCACTTCATGAAGTGCTTTGCACACAGGAGGCACTTAGTAAATGCTACAATTTGGTTAGTTGTATTTTATTTTGTTAGTATGTTTGGTTTTGTTCTCTGTCTCCCCCTTTTAGACTGTGAGCCCACTGTTGGGTAGGGACTGTCTCTATATGTTGCCAATTTGTACTTCCCAAGCACTTAGTACAGTGCTCTGCACATAGTAAGCGCTCAATAAATACGATTGATGATGATGATGATGATAAACCGGCATGTGTGTTGTGCGGGTATATTGTAGGGCTGCATTGGTAACTACAGTTAACTAACGTAGAACTGTATGTAGATCAGTTAGCTATGTATTACTTTTTTCTCTCGAGATTGTCTTAAGTGTGAGAGCTTTGAAATTAGGACTGAAAAGAGATTTATCCATGTGCTCCTGGTTCTCGCTAGTCAGTGAGTATCATTGGTTGTCATGAGGGGGCAGTCTCTCCCAGAGCAAGTGAGCAAATATACGACAAATACTGTGTTGTCTATGGATTTATAGTTTTATTGTGGATCTTTTATGCCGTAAAGGGAATTTTGTGATGAATCCAGCCTTCTGTATAATAGAGCTTACGGGACATTAAAAGAGTATTTTATGGATAATAATAATAATGGTATTTGTTAAGGATGACAGTAAACAAAGCCGAGTCAGACATTGTTTTTCTAGGGCTAGTCTTTGGCATTCAGGAGTTCTCAAAGTTGAAATTCAAGGTAGAAATTTTTCATCATTCAGCTTTCATTCTGCCTCATAATGTAAAACTTTCAAAAGAAGAGATGCAGTGACTAGAGAGTAATTGTTTGTAAGTGCTTTTTTTCCAAAGAGCTATATAATCCCTCTGCATTGTTTTTTTCCACCTTGCAGTTGAGCACATAGCACTGCAGTAATTTTATCAGTATTATTCAGCCAGATAAGTATTAGATTATTAATCAATCAATCAGTCGTATTTATTGAGCGCTTACTGTGTGCAGTGCACTGTACTAAGCACTTGGGAAGTACAAGTTGGCAACAACTTAGAGCTCTTGAGAGCCAAATGTTCAGTTTCTTTCTTGATACAATGACTCTTCTAACTCAAGTAATGTAAAGTTACGCTTTAGCTCTTAACCATATTCTTAGGAAAGTGACAATTCCAAGTACTCCTACCTGACCCATTTTTGACATAGAGAAATGGGAGTCTTGGAAAGGTATTTGTTGTGCAAAAACTCTGTTGAACTGGTGGCAAAGGAGACAATAGGAATTTGGGATTATTCATTGCTTTCGTCATTGGAGCCCACTTTCTCCAAACAACTCCTTTTGGCTCCCAAAAGACAAGAAGAAAATGTATTAGCCAACCAAAAATGTGTTCATTATTGTCCAAATATGCCTAGCAGTTAATACAGATGGTAACTTCCGAGGTGCTAAAGTGCTGTCTTTGCAGTGCTTATAAAAAAACATTTTTGCTAAGTGCTTTGAGAGAGATCTGGCAGCAGATTTTTAAATTATCCTAAAACAGTAAAGTACTAGTCTTTATATTTCATCTAGTTCACTGGTAATTAATTGATCAATAGTCTGCTACAGTGTTGGTTACTCTGAAATTTCTTGAGTAGAGGATTTATTTGGCAGTTGCCTTTGGTAACAAGACCGTTTTTTAAAATAGTATTGCAGGCTCAGAATTTTCCTTTCCAGAGTTATATTTGGGCATCTAGTTTAAGATTCCTGTCACCGAGAGGAAGATTAACAGTTTCTAACACTTCCCCACATTAAGTTACCATTTTAAAATCATACATCTTCATTATCTCAAAAAGCGGTGCGAGAAATTAAATGAAAGAAAAAGCAAGTAGGGATGGTATATGGATAGTTTCAAATGGGAACATAAGGATGTAAGATGGTTTCATTTCTAAACTAGCTCCAGGCTCTTTCACTTACATCAGATATGTGAGGGACATCAGCTTGCAAGCAGGCGGCCTGACAACCCATTTGAGTCCTCAAAACCCTCACCCTGAGATGGTTCAAATTAGCTACTCAGATCTGGGGTGATTTTAGGTATTCCAACACTCCAACGCTTATAGCAGCGCTTAGCACATAGTAAGCGCTTAGTAGATACCATCATCAGTATTATTATTAGGTTGTTCTAAAAGAAAATGGAATAGTTTCAGGTCATCCTCAAGGAAGTGGAAGGTCGTCTGTCTCAGTCCATCCACAGAACCGAGTGTAGGTTTATTGCTTTATAAATTGCTTTGTGGAGTTTGGTTTTCATTTTAATCTTAGCTATCATTACTCATCAAATCTCCATAATAGCCTTTTGGTCTAAAAATACATTTCATAAAATTATAAATTGACAACCATTCGTCTTCTAGACTATCAGTGTGTTGTGGACAAGGAACATGTCTGCTAACTCTGTTGAATTGTACTCTCCCAGGCGCTTACTACAGTGCTCTGCATATGGTAGGCCTCAATAATTACCATTAATTGATTGATTAAGGGTGACAGTTCATTTTATTTCCTTTTGGTCTGATGAAATGCAACAACTTTCTTGTTTGAGTTGTCTTTTGAGGGGGGCATTATGATCAGTCAAAGGGGGATGCTGAGCTGATTCAATGTCACATTCATAGCTGTTTGGGAATGTCCTGATTTGAGCTTTGTAGGGATAGTTGAAGCATTATGATAACTGCTAAGAAGGAGGGAGAACAGGTATTGAATCCCCATTTTACAGAGAAGAAAACTGAGGAACCATGAAGTGATTTGCCCTGGGTCACACAGCAGGCAGGCGTCAGAGCTGGGATTACAACCCAGGTATTCTGATTCCTGGGCCCGTGCTCTTTCCGTTAGGCCATGCTACTTCTTTATGTTTCTCTATGCTTAATATAGTGCCAAGTGGTTAATCCAGTGCTTTGCACACAGTAACCCCTCAGGAAACATTGATTGATTAGATGAATAATTTGGTTTTTTCAGAGGGCAGCCTTTCATCTGGAACTTTTCAAACCGACAGCTGAATCCCAAACATTAGAAATTCCACCTGATAGCAATTCTTCCTTAATTTGGCTATATCTTTAGTCAAATCTGGAGAAACTTCAGGTATATTTTAGAAATGGAAATTCTGCTGTCTGGGAAATTCTGTCTTGCTTTTGCTTAGTGGGATTTTTTTAGGAAACAGGAGTCATTAGTCAGCATTAGTGGATAATAAATTGCTAAATTAAGTATTTGAATACCACTATCATGTTCTTATTTTCTATAATGGAATGATTATGGTTGTAAAACAAAAATTGATTTGCTTACAACTATGCAGAAAAATTGCATAAAATAAAGTCTAGAAGTGTTTCCACAGTAAGAATTGATCCCCTGCTATATCTGCATTTATTTCTCCCCCCTTGGTTTCCCTTTGGTGGTGTAAGTGGGCAGAGAGTTCCTTCAGCTTCCCAACAAACTCTTCCTGAAACCTTCCAAAAGATTTTCTAAGTACAATATCACCAACTGGTATGTTTACCTTACTTGAAAATTTCTTCATTAGCTGCTATAGTACAAATTACGATTTGCCAGAAATTTATTTCACTATTAATATGCCTCAAATCACATTGAAGATCAGCTTGGCCTAGTGGAAAAAGCTTGGGCTGGGGAGTCAGAGGACCGGGGTTCTAGTCCTAACTCCGCCTCTTGTCTGTTGTGTGACCTTGGACAAGTCATTTAATTTCTCTGTGACTCAGTTACCTCATCTGTAAACTGGGGATTAAAGCAGTGAGTCCTATGTGGGACATGGACCGTGCACAACCTGATTATCTCATTTCTAGCCCAGCACTTAATACAGTACCTGACACGTAGTAAGCACTTAACAAATACCATAAAAAAGAGAAAGTAATATAACTCAGCCTTACACCTAAAAATCAAGCGGTGGGGCAGAAAACCACCCTGGTTTCCCCCTTTTACCTCTTTTGGTTTACGTTTGGGCTGAGGAGACATTCACTCGGTGAAGTGTTCAGACAGTTGTCATGTGCTCAGAAATTCCAGTGTGGGAAGAAGGTGTCCTGGGCTTCTTCCCTGTCCTACCTGCCTGGACTTTGACAAACCTCATGGTCCCTCTCTCTCTCCATTGTCAACAACAAGATGCTAAGGCTGTTCCCACACACTTTCACTTTATTCTTAAGAAGATCGAATCAGCCCTGGCCATAACCTAGGTGGGAGTTATTTTTATTTCTTTTCTGTTGCCTTGTGGAGGGTATAATTGCTCTTTACTAATAATGAACTTGAATGCGTTCTTCTACTTTTGCTCCCCTAACGTGAACAGTGAGTAGAAGTAATAGTTTTTATTAAGAGCACACTAGGTGCCAAACACTGGGGTAAGCTGCCGCAGTAAATATATCATTAGATCAAACGTGGGCCTTTCTGGAGAAAGACAGATGCAGAGCTTAATGAAGGGGAAGTTAAGGACAACAGTAAGTTACAAATTAAATGAGCCAAGATAGCAGTTGGAACGATAAGTAAATAGTTGGAGTGGTGTCCTCCACATCCGTACTGCTCCAGCCAGTATTCCCTTCCTCCTCTCTCCCAGTATTCTTAAACAGCTAAAGGAATGGATGAACAGTGCAGGGACCCCTGTTGTACAGAGCCTCAATAAGATCAGAACCCCTGAATCCTTGGGGTCAGCCTCTGTCCTGGCCAGCTACACAACTTCCATCAATCAATCAATCAATCGTATTTATTGAGCGCTTACTGTGTGCAGAGCACTGTACTAAGCACTTGGGAAGTACAAGTTAGCAACGTATAGAGACAGTCCCTACCCAACAGTGGGCTCACAGTCTAAAAGGGGGAGACAAACCATCCTCCAGGAGGCCTTCCCAGACTGAGCCCCTTCCTTCCTCTCCCCCTCGTCCCCCTCTCCATCCCCCCATCTTACCTCCTTCCCTTCCCCACAGCACCTGTATATATGTATATATGTTTGTACATATTTATTACTCTATTTATTTATTTATTTATTTTACTTGTACATATCTATTCCATTTATTTTATTTTGCTAGTATGTTTGGTTTTGTTCTCTGTCTCCCCCTTTTAGACTGTGAGCCCACTGTTGGGTAGGGACTGTCTCTATATGTTGCCAATTTGTACTTCCCAAGCGCTTAGTACAGTGCTCTGCACATAGTAAGCGCTCAATAAATACGATTGATGATGATGATGATCCTGACTGTGGTGGCAACAGTGGTGTGGACGGTCTGAACCTGGGATCGTCCCCTAGGCCTCAGGGTCCAGATCTTATAGGAGCTCCTGCCAAATGGTTCCCTGCACTGTCTGCCCGTCCCTTTTTTAATCTTTATTGGAACTTTATTTGCAAGTGAACTTTCCCTGTGAAGCAGTGACTGTCAGTGATTTCTATTTGTATTTTTTTTGGGGGGAGGGCATTTTTATTTATGGTTTAAAAATGATTTTGTTGGGTGTTGGAATGACTTTGCAAGTTGTGAATATATACGGGAGTGCATGCGTGCATGTATCTCAATCATTGCTCATTTTGTTGCTCTTGCAACTACCGGATTTTTGAAGCTTGGGGGTAAAAGTGAATTCACCTCATGATGTCCGGCATTTTTGAGTCAATTAGTAGATTTTCTTGGAGAACTTTGGAGGGTGGACCCTAAGCTTTTGTTTGAATCACATAGACCTTTGGTTTCTAATTTAGAAAAGAAAGAGTACGGTAAATTGAGTAAGCTTTTTAATGAGGTAAAATACATAACCATCAGAGCCTGCAATTGTCCTAGCAGCCAGTTTACCCTGTGATTTTTCTGGTTTGTAGCTAGTGTTCTTACTGTTTAATAGGAATACTGCAGGGTCATTTCTTAGAAACCATGCTTTCCCCAGAAAATTTGGAATGATTGCAACTCGTAATGCATTTTTCACACAAATGGAGATGGCAGAAATTATGAGCAGCAAGAGAAGGGAAGTTGCATGGTACTGGCTTTTTCTGTCCTATTTCACATACTTTTGAGGATTAAATTTATCACACTCACCCTGTGTCCTAGATGACTGAGGAGCTTGTCTTTTTAATGGAAATCACAGATCTGAATTTTTATTGTAACAGTTGGACTTGTGCTATTTTCTATAGCATTTTATTGTTTCAGCATATTTTCATTATTCCTTTCGGAGAGTATTTTTAAATTGTCAAAGCTGTTTGCCTCTCCAGGCAAAAATGCAGGTTATGTTGAAACTGATTACAAATAAGATTTATTACAGCCCTCAATAATGCACTGCTTACTTATGTTTTCAGTTGGTAGTATCTACCAGATTTGCAGCTTTCATATCTGAAGCGAACTATAACTATTCAAGGGATTTTCCTTGGTTAAGTTAATATTCTGGGAGTAGGTTTTTTTTTTTTCCTTAAATCTAACTGGGAAACTCTGTGTAACAGTAACTGATTTCATGTTTAGCTGAGTCTTTTTACAGCCATTTTTCAAATCATTTGAGCAGCAAATGTTTCTTTGATGTAACTTGAGGCACAGGGAAGTTTTAAGTGACTTGCCCAAATTCACACAGCAGACACATGGCAGAGGTAGGATTGGAACCCAGGTCCTCTACCAGGCCCATGTACTCTTTCCCTAAGAAGAAAACAAGTCATTTGACTAAGAGCTCAAGCAATGAACCATGAAATGTTCACTTAATATTTCCAGTAAGTAGGGTCATTTGTTTAAGGTTTTTCTCTCCTCATGAGTCAGGTAAATTTTTAGATCATTGCTTTCAAACCACTGTGTTAACAGCAAATATGAACCATGTGTGTGTTGATTTGGATGTCTGCCACTGTAGTTGATGGGCTATTCTACTAGTCTTTTTCAAGTCAAATTAGTGGCAGTTAAATCATCAAGTGAACTTTGAAAAGTTCTGTGAGATACATACAGTGCATTGACTAAATCTAATGGTTGGCCTAGTTGCATAAATTTCACTTCAAGCAAAATCATGTGAATTTTCATTGAACAATCTCAAGCAAAATATTAGCGAACAGGAGTTTCTGTTCTATTCCAAGTTATTATTTTCATGCAATAAAGAGCCTCATTTAAAAAAAAAATGTCTTTTTGAACAATGTCTTTGAATGTAGTAAAAATTGTTCCATTTGGGGGCAGTGTTTATTGCATTTTATGTATGTCAGTAAACAGTGACTGCAATAGAAAAAAATAAAGGTAAGGAGAGGAAAGCCAATAATGTCATTTGAACCATTTGAAGAGAGTAAAAAAGAGAATGCTCCTGTGGAAACAGACTGTATAATAAGGCTAAGATTGACAAGAGCTTGGATAATACAATTTGGGAATTGCATTTTTTCCGTCCGCATTGTTACGCAATTGAACATTTATTTATTTACAACCTGCATTCTGGGTGCTGTAAGCAGTCCCTGCCTAGTGAGTGTACAGTCTAAAAATGACCTCTATTGCTATTTGCAGTTTGGAAAACCTTTAAAAATGTAGTTTTACATTGTACCGTTGGATTTTTAAAAAATATTCCATGTCCTCGTGTTGTCAAATTTTATTTTGGGGACTATCGAATGAATTTTTAAATTCAACTTAATGGTAGAAATTCAGGTGAATAATTTGTGACAATTTTTAAAGGAAAAAACTATAAAAAAAATACTTTAATTTGGGCTTACCCTTTTGTGGGCGTGATGTATTTGAGACTGTCAGTCTTGGATTGAGTTTTTCAGCCACACACACCTATAAACTTCATCGGAAGCGGCATCAACCTCAGATATGAAGGACAACTATAAACTTGGCCAAGCTAGGATAACCTGTTTGCTTTAAAACTGATGAGCTATCCAGTTATGCCACAAAAGCCATAACTGATGTGAATAGCTTGGCTTTTGGCCACTCTATGTCCTTTTAATTTTCTAAGGAACTGACCTTTTTAATCAACTTCCTTTCACTAGACTTACTCTGAACAAGCCTAAATTTTGTAGCTGTAGGTTGAGCTTTTGAAAGAAGTTTTCACAAAAATGAACCCCCCCCTTCACCAAAGAACCTTGGATTTATATAGTAGCTTTTTCTTCTGGAACATTTAGGTTAGAAGAGACCTGCAGCCCCACGTGGGACAACTTGATCACCTTGTATCCCCCCCAGTGCTTAGAACAGTGCTCTGATTAACAGCAAACTTGACAGCTGAATTGTCTTCAGGCCATCGTGAAAAAATAAACAGTAAAGCCATTTATCAAGTGGGTGTAAAATGGTAGTTCCAGTTCTCTGGTGTTATGCCAAAGTGAGTTCATGTGCATGTAAGTTTATCATAAAGCTTTGTTTATTCCTAGTATTTGCTTGGCATTTTTCAGTTGCTCATTAGTGTCTCAAAATACATATTTTTAAATATTTTCTCTTTTAAAGTATGTTGGGATAGGGTTTTGTGGAGCGTGTTCGTTTTTTTTGACCTCAGATATAACACTTAAGTGAAATATAACTGTCTTTCATTCAGCTAACCAGGGTACTTGGACTGAAGTTAGCATCACTATTTCCATCAAGGTTATTGTTCTTGAGAGAAAAGCAAACCTGTTAGAAGACAAAATAATGTGTGCTGGCTACTCTTCTCGCTGATTGTTGAAAAGTGGATTGCTTGCCCATTTCTTCGTAAGAGGATGAGAATTTCAGTTATCCACACCACTGATGGTGATTTTGCTACCCCTAAGGAATAAGCTTTAAAATGCAGTTTCCAGTTAATGTTCCACATTCTGGATTACAGGAGCTTTAGTTTCCAGTGCAGTCTTCCTAAGTAATACATAATAATCCTTATATAAAAATTCAAGGCTGTCGTGACGCTGTAGTACTCTCCCAAGAGCTTAGTACAGTGCTGTGCACTTAGCTCTATATAAATATTGATGTTTGATTGATTGATACTGGGTTATGTCTCCTCTGTTTTGGGGACTATTCCGTGAGGTGAGTGTAA
The DNA here is from genome assembly GCF_015852505.1 of Tachyglossus aculeatus. Classification (NCBI taxonomy): domain Eukaryota; kingdom Metazoa; phylum Chordata; class Mammalia; order Monotremata; family Tachyglossidae; genus Tachyglossus; species Tachyglossus aculeatus. The sequence goes on from NC_052082.1 coordinate 50,411,532, forward strand.
AATAGGTGGCAATCCCAGTTTTTGTTGGGTTTTTTAAAATGGTATTTGTTAAGCGCTATGTGCCAGGCACTGTACTAGGTGCTGGGTAGATCAAATTGGACACAGTCCATGTCTCTTGTGGGGCTCGCAGTCTTAATTTCCATTTTACAGGTGAGGGAACTGAGGCACAGAGAAGTTAAGTGACTTGCCCGCGATCACACAGCACACTTGTGTAGGAGTCAGGGTTAGAACCCTGGTCCTCTGACCTCCAGGCCTGTGTTCTAACCACTAGGCCTTGCTGCAATTTATCACAAAAACAATAAAACTCTGTCTCCCTTAATCTTGAATGTTTTGCAACACTTTGTAAGTGGCAGATTGTCCTCTTTGGAAAGGTTCCAGGCCTGACTCCCAGACTTAATAATAATAATGATGGCATTTATCAATCAATCAATCAATCAGTCGCATTTATTGAGCGCTTACTGTGTGCAGAGCACTGTACTAAGCGCTTGGGAAGTACAAGTTGGCAACATATTGAGACGGTCCCTAACCGACTGTGGACTCACAATCTAGAAGGGGGAGACAGAGAACAAAACAAAACATATCAACAAAATAAAATAAATAGAATAAATATGTACAAATAAAACAGAGTAATAAATATTTACAAGCATATATACATATATATGTATATGATACATTTATCAAGCGCTTACTATGTGCAAAGCACTGTTCTAAGCACTGGGGAGGTTACAAGGTGATCAGGTTGTCCCATGTGGGGCTCACAGTCTTAATCTCCATTTTACAGATGAGGGAACTGAGGCACAGAGAAGTGAAGTGACTTTCCCAAAGTCACGCAACGGACAAGTGGCGGAGCCGGGATTTGAACCCATGACCTCTGACTCCAAAGCCCGTGTTCTTTCCACTGAGCCATGCTGCTTCTCCAACCTGCTTCCCCACAAAAGGCAATAAATCTCTTGTGGCCTAAGTGCCCAAGTATTTATAAGCGCATACAATGCGCTATGCGCTGGGGTCTGTAACCCTGAGAGATTCTTTCATTATTAATCCTAAGAGAATAAATGACTTGAGCTTTGTAAGGCCACAGACAATCAAGTTTTCACCTCAGCTGTTGGCTGCCTGACCTAATTGTAGCCCCAAGGGGCTTCAAGGCTGGGATCATCATCATCATCACTTGTATTTATTGAGCGCTTACTATGTGCAGAGCACTGTACTAAGCGCTTGGGAAGTACAAATTGGCAACATATAGAGACAGTCCCTAATCAGATGCCGCAATAGCAGGATAATACAATGGTATTGATACATTGGTACATTGTACCAGTGGTGGTACAACTCACCACCGCCTTTCAGCTTAAAATAAATTGGGTGGAGTTAATGTTCATGCTCAGAGCAAGTTTCAGCCTCACTACAATTCCATCATCATGTACAAATTCTAGGCTTAAATATTATCAGATAATATATGTAAGTCTACCAAAGGATTTTTGTGAATCTCATAATGTCTTTGTGTCATGTGAAGTTAGTGGAATCAAGTTGTTTTAAACTAATATGTTTCTGGGGGTATCTATTATTTACTTTCATAATAACACTGATCTGTAATAATAAAGGGTACACCACCTTCATGAATGCCTTGTAGCTTTAGTTCATACAATGTGTACAGAAAGAATTCAAATCATATTGAATTGGGGTACACATAAGATTGCTTTTTAGACTGTGAGCCCACTGTTGGGTAGGGACTGTCTCTATATGTGGCGAACTTGTACTTCCCAAGCGCCTAGTACAGTGCTCTGCACACAGTAAGCGCCCAATAAATACGTTTGATGATGATGATTGCTTTTTGACTCTGTTTATAGCCATAACCCAGTACTATGTTCCACATTAAAGGCCTGTTTTCCCTCTGCTTTTGAGGGAACAGAGTGACCATTAGGGGTGTGGGGTTTTGACTTTGAAACTATCCACTACTATAAAACTCTCATCTACCCTAAATAAACTACCCTCATATCTGAACATAAAGCAACTCGTTTTGTTTAATTATGAAATACCCACAGGCTAAAACAGGAAACATCAAAGGTGCACCCGTCTGGTTTCTTGTCATCTTACTGTCTTTGGACCTGTGAATGCGGGAGGTGTCTTTCAAGGACAAACTCTACTCAAGCAACTTTTGGAGTTGCAAAAAATTGCTCCCGAGAAGAATTCAAACTACACTCAGTTGAGATAAGTCTGGTCTCAACAGCTTAGTTGTAGCTTTTGCATTTGCCAAGTTTCATGTAACCTGGATTTGTTTTGTTTACTGTGATTAACTGTCATTGGAACCATCATAAATTGCCTGAAAGGGGATGAAAATGAATTCTAGTGAATAAATACAGGACTCAGTTTCATTCCCAGAATCTTCTGCACATGCTATCCTATAGAGCTTAAAAAATGTAAAAGTTTCAGCTCATCAAATACCATTAGACTGGCGGCTCAAGAATGCAGGCTAGCAAATCTCTGTAGAAAAAAACAGTTTTTATTGGAATATTTATACTGTTGTTAAACACAGTCCTTTTAAGCTTCAGTTTTCTTTTCACTTACAGCTCAGATCGACTGATAGAAGAGACGATAAGGTAGGATTAAATGAATTTGTTACTTTTTATGGGATTACTGGCAATGAGATGTCGTCTCTGAATTATATGACGTATATTTGAATTTAACTGAATGTCAAAAGTAATTTTTAGGAGCTTCTTCATTTGGTCATTGTGTGTGAATATGTGATCAACCAGTTAGTATTTTCCAATTCCTGTAGACCTATATTCATTTACATTTTTCCTTTCCAATGTTTAAGATAACATAGGCCTCATTTCATAGAATGGGGAATTTCACTAGCCAAATATTTAGTAGTTCGTTTTCTTAGGTAATCTTAAATATAAGAGATTGGAATCTGAGTCCTTTCATTTAGTATCATGGATATCTGTCCATAGTTACTTCAGAATATGGCTTATTTAGCACTAGTAAAGCATAGCTTTTCTCCTTCAGAATTAATCCATACCTGCTACTACTACTAGTTTTGGTCCTTCTAAATGCACCTCATTACTGACTGTTACATCAGCACTTGTAGGCTCTTACTGGTCTGGGAATAAGAAATCTAGCTTATTTTGTCAACTGGTTAATGCCGTAATTTGCACCATATTTGCAAGTCTCCGGATTCTGTTCGAGCATTTCCTGAAGGCCTATTAGAGTACATATAATATTCATGCCTCCCCTTTATACTTCAACATCCCCTAATGGCCTGTATATTATATTAATTAGAGAGCTCTCAGCTCCACCAAATGTAGGGATGCTCTTTCTCAAGGTTAGCAAATTTTCCTGACTACACTGTGATATCTGGTAGTCCTAAATATTTATCTTCTATTGCCTTTCTTTGGGTAGTTGGGCCTAACAAAATTCAAATTCCGTCTAAGCCGGATCAGGAATGCTAATGTTCTCATTTTTTCCTGAGTATATAATTTAACATTTGGGACTGATATTAATGGATGCTAATGCTCATTCTGATTTTAGGGAATTTACCTGTTGAAAAATTATCCAATATATAGAATTCTGTCCAGTTTCTGGTAATATAAGTGTCTTTCCCTCTAGACTGTAAACTCCTTCTGGACAGGGAACGTTTCTGTCAACTCTTGTTGTGCTCTCCCAAGTGCTTAGTACAATGCTCTGCACTCAGTAAATGTCATTGATAATGTAAGACCTATGAAACTGTACAGAAGAAATTGAGTGTGATAGCTGATTGTTCTCTGGGTGACAGTGCTATGCATCAAGCTCCTGATTATCAGTGCATTCCAGCCTTCAAGGATTACATCTCATTTTCCCCAGTGTTTGGGGATGATTCTGGAAACTACAGGTGTGTTGCTAATTTAGGCAACATTATTAACAATCAACCCAATTCAGAGTGTGCATAAGCCCTTTTTAATAATGGTATTTGATAAGCGCTTACCAAGTGCCAGGCACTGAACAAAGCTCTGGGGTAGATAGAAGCTAATCAGTTTGGACAGTCCATGTCCCACATGGGGCTCACAGTCTTCATTCCCATTTTATAGAGGAGGTCACTGAGGCACAGAGAAGTGAAGTGATTTGCCCAAAGGCCTACAGGAGACAAAGGGCAGAGCCGGGAATAGAACCCAGGTCCTTCTGACTCCCGGATCTATGCTCTATCCATTAGGCCAAGCTGCTTCTCACTTCTGAGTAGTGATCCAAGGAAATAATTTGCTGTCTCTCCAGGGATTCCTGCTGTTGTAAGGTCCACCTCACAGAAAGCCGTACTTTTTGCCACTTATACCAAAAGTTAAATTCTGAACAACTGTCCAACTTTTTCAGTTGCCCATACTCCTCTCACTAAGCCAAGGATGAGGCACATGGGCCAGGTGATTAGAAGAGATTCACAGTAAGAATTCTACGATGCACCTGGTTTCCTTCCAAATCAAGGGTTGTCTCTTGGCTGCTGAGTACAGCACTGTTTAAATGTACAAATTTTGCAGAAGTAGAAGGATGTCAATCTATCAAAGGATTCTTGTTGGAAGGAACAGTATGAAGTCACCCTCTCCTTGCCCCTGCTTCCTCACCATCCCCCCCACCCCCCATCTTCAGGTAGGACTATTTTTGAGCCATCTCAGATTGATGATTCTCCATCCTGCTTTTAAAGACCTCCAAGGATCTTTTACAACTAAACTTCTTTGGAAAACCCTACGGTGTCAGGAAGTGTAGGTTAAATCTCTTGTGTCATTCAAACCTATGTCCTCTAGCTCCGGGAAACTGACCGAGATCTGTAGAAGAAATTAAGGTGGGGAAAAAAAGCCAATTTTTTTTACCTAGGTACTTGCCTGAGATTATCGTCATCATTTATCAAGGTCCTCTGATCTGAGCAGATATAATTTTAAAATGAATGGTGCTAAACACAATGGGCTCCATTTTCCCCTTGCAGCGCAACACTGCTAGGTTCTTCTGAAATTGGGGAGAGGAGAAAAGGTAGGATAAAGAAATAAGCACTCTCTTTCCAGAAAGGAAGAGGCTAAATTGTGACTCCCCTGGAGTCAGTGGATTATTTTGTTTAACAAACTGTAAAAATGATTTGGAAGAGGGAGTATGCTATGAACTCTTCCAAGTGTGCAGATGACACTAAATGTATGTCTAATGAAGTGTCAATGAGCTGGGGTCAAACCATTTCCTCCAAGCCTCCAGTTGTCACTGTTGGAGATGGAACATTGGACTGAACCAGTAATACCTTAAGATTTTAAAAGCCTCTGAATTCTCCCGTAACCTCTTCAACCCAAAGAACAACCTCCCAGGGTTTCAAGAGCCAGACTCCATCGGCTAGGAGGAGCTGTGATTCACATCCCTTATCCTTTCACAGTGTGTTGTGCTAATAATCAAAATTTTTTTATTAGAGCAGCAAATAATTGACTTTGCTTTTTCCATGTTATCATAGGTATTTTAATCTTTTTTGTGTCTAAAACCTTCGTGAAATGTAAATTTACTTTGCTTTATGATGGCTAATGACCTTCAGAATTATTACTCCAAGGTAAAGCTGTCTCTGCTGCTAAATTACTGCTAGATTATTCTATCCATTGCTAGTTGTAAAGCTTTTTCTTGCCTCTTTTTTTTTTTTAATGAGTCAGTCCGTCTCCTCTGTAAATATGATTGTGTGCGCATACACGATACGCTAGTGTTATTAGCGTGTTAGCGGAACAATGGGAGCTAGGGGACCGAGGCGGGAGAGTTGAGATTGAGGTACAGTTCCGAAGTTGGTTTGGGAGGAATGAAGATGGAGAGTTGAGGAATCATGGACGAAGAGAGCAAGTAGGTCAGGTGGGGCTACCTGGTGGGGTGTTTTGAAGCCTAGCGTGCGGAGTTTTGGATATGAAGGAACACAGTCAGTGGATCATTTTGAGGAGAGAGCGATCTAGACCAGTCTTCAAAAAGATGATCCATGCAACAGCATGTAGAGCAGACTGAATTGGAGAGGGGCTGGAGGCCGGTGGAGCAGCGAGGAGGCAAGCGCAGTAGTCTAGCAACGGTATCACCAGACTCGTACTAGGGTGGCTGCAGTCTGGGTAGAGTGGATCTGAGAAATCATCATCATCAGTCATATTTATTGAGCACTTACTGTGTGCAGAGCACTGTACTAAGCGCTTGGGAAGTACAAGTTGGCAACATATAGAGGCAGTCCCTACCCAACAGTGGGCTCACAGTCTAAAAGGGGGGAGACAGAGAACAAAACCAAACAATGAGAAATGAGGCATTGAACAAATTAAAAGCAGTAGACTAGCCAAAAACAACTCAGCAGAGACAAAGAGCATTTTATAAACTAACCCAAAGTGTGTTAAGCCGTGTGTATGGCCGGGTGTAAATATACATATAAATATCTTCACTATATAACGTTCGGTCATGTCGCCTGCGGCAACTCAGTAGAACTTCCTAACGTGGTCAGTGCCAAGCCTCGTTGGGCCCCTTCATTCGGGGTCAGATTCTTGTGAGTTTGGCTTTCTGGGCTTTTTAAGGTGATCCCAACTAACGTCAGTTTGTATAACTGTAATTTACGATTGCCAAACTGTTGCCCAAAACTGGAAAGGAAAACAAACTAGTTTTCTTTTGGCATTGCTTCTCCACCTTCCAAGTTAGCTTCAGTGAGTGAGAGTTGTTACAAAACATGATGTTTTTGGGGAAAAGAGTTGGTAGTTTGGAAGGGTGATTTAAGCACATTGCCCTGCACACTTAATTTAAGTTTTCAAGCTGCTACCTTGCAAGATAACAGATTTTAACCTTTGTTATGTAATTGAAGTCATAAAATGAAGTGATTGACTGAGTTTGGTTCATGTAGCAGGAAAAATGAAAGAAGTTACAGTAAACACATAAATGATTTATTCTTTTTTAAAAGCATCTCTCACTAGGCATAGCTTATATTTTACCTCTGCATTGTTGACCCTTGAAGTAACAATGGAGATTTTACTTGGCTTATCTCCAGCTGATTGAGAGAGAGAAAATCATGTCTACATATAATTTAGTTGGTACTGAAAGTCATGCATATTCCACTAGAGTGCATTGAATAATATAATTCTCCAAGGAAAAAGAATATCAATTTTCCAAATTGCTTTATGACTATATTTTTTATTCTTAGGGTAGCCATCTCTTAGGTGGGGCTGTTCCCATTTTGCACATTGGGAAAATAGAGGCATAGCAAAATTCAGTATATGACCATAGGGTACTAAGAAATAAAACTCTGGTTTAGTTTTTTTTTTTTTTTACTCTCTCTTAATTCACATCACCCACCCCCAAAAAGAATGAAACAGAATTCCATTTTATAATTGCATAACATTTGGCTAAGCAAAATGAATTACACATCCAGCCCTATTGTTTGAGGATTTCCTGTCTGAAACATCTTCTCTTTAGTATCAGTGTGGCGGAATTGCGGGGATTAATGTTGTGGCACTGTCTCGCTTCCTGAGCCCTTTCCTTTTGGGTCTGGGGCTGATTCGGACCATTTTGGGCTCCAATCCTTACATAGGACTCCCTTGTTCAGCTTCTCGACCCCTTGTCCCTCACTACCGGCATTCAGAGCAATTAGAAAATGGCACCCTGAGTGGGTATGTGCCTGCCTTTCTCACAACCTTCTTGCTGATGAAGGGAGAGGACCTAGCTTGTACCTGTGGTTATTTTTGTAATTGATCCGGAAAGGGAATTAGGGCTGGGGTCCAAGAGAACTCAAAAGTTTTGGGAGGGCTTAGTGAATGACCTGCAACCATTTGCTGACCTTGGCTGGAACGTCTGGCTTTTTGTATATCCAGGCTGTGCCCAATTACAGGTGATCCAAATATCTCATGTGATTGAGATATTGAACTGTGTTTTGTAAAATGGAAATAGTCTGTGCAGTGGGGATCACCAGGCCAAGGCTGAGTTTGGGGCTGGAACTAGCCTGGGACAGCCCCATCTGGCATGAGTTCTGCAGCAGGCCCTGAAGGTTTCCGGAAAACTTGCCTTTCCCACCTCTTCTGAGCCCTTGTATTCCAGAAGCGGACCTAGGCTTTGAACAAAACAAAAGCCCTTGTGCATTTCTTAATGTTCTGCATAGGGCCTGCCTACTCACTTGCTGCACCTGCTGCCTCAATGGAAACATGACTTGTGTGTGAGTTTTACTTTGCCAGCCATTAGGACTGTAAGCAGTTTCTTTACACAAAGTCTCAGTCCTTGAAATCCTTAGGACTGAAATTTGTCCGTCATTCCCAGTCTATCACAGCCACGTGTTTGGTTAATATGACTTTTCTTAATTTCCGATTTAAAAAGGATTAGTAGGAAGTTGTGTCCTTTTTTGCACAAGATGCGAAAAGAAAGCAGAGGTGAAGCAAAGCAGGACCAGACCCCCTTGCTCCTGTCCTTTATTTGCTTCTGCCAATGCTGCAGTTAAAAAAAAAATAGTTGAACAGTTGAGTGCCCTTTGAGTTGTGCAGTTTTGGTGTATCAATCAATTGTATTTACTGAGTGCTTACTGTATGCAGAGCACTGTACTAAGTGCTTGAGAGAGTACACTTTAACAATATAACAATTGGTATGCCTGTTCTCTGCAAATAGTGTACAGAGGGACTAACCATTCATTCAGTCATATTTATTGAGCGCTTACTGTGTGCAAAGCACTGTACTAAGTGCTTGGGAAGTACAAATTGGCAACATCTAGAGACGGTCCCTACCCAACAGTGGGCTCACAGTCTAGAAGGGGGAGACAGACAACAAAACAAAATATATTAACAAAATAAAATAGACAGAATAGTAAATATGTACAAGTAAAATAGAGTAATAAATCTGTACAAACATATATACAGGTGCTGTGGCGAGGGGAAGGAGGTAAGGCGGGGGGATGGGGAGGGGGAGAGATGACCACTCCTGCAAGTAAGCAGATGAAAGGCATTCCAATGACAGTGCAATTTCAGTGTCATCTCTGGCATTACATCAAAGAAGCAGCGTGGCTCAGTGCAAAGAGCACGGGCTTTGGAGTCAGAGGTCATGGGTTCGAATCCCGGCTCCACCACATGTCTGCTATGTGACCTTGGGCAAGTCACTTAACTTCTCTGAGCCTCAGTTACCTCATCTGTAAAATGGGATTAAGACTGTGAGCCCCCCCGTGGGACAACCTGATCACTTTGTATCCCCCCAGCGCTTAGAACAGTGCTTTGCACATAGTAAGCGCTTAACAAATGCCAACATTATTATTATTATCTGGTAGCCCAGGCACAAGTTCTCAGCAGTTTGAGCCTCAGCCAGCCTCCAGGTGACCTACAGATTAAACATGGGACTCTACTACTGGGGGTAGGGCTTGGGGATGCTGTGGACTGGATTCGGAAGACCTGCTGTAATCCTCAAGTCCCCAGGGGGATGGACCCATTCCTCAGGTGGTGAATGGTTCCAGGGTTCCTCCAAGGTTGTAATGGGCTTGGCAGATCCCACAGGGGTCTGGGCCAAAGTGACTTGGGTGGAAAACAGGAAACCTTCCTTGGATAAGAAAGAACTCAATAAATACCATTCATCATTTGATTGGCTGCCACAACTCTTAGGGACTCCGTCTCTTTCATCATTGGCAGCACTTTGGGGCTTCTATATTCTCAATCAATCAATCAATCAATCGTATTTATTGAGCGCTTACTGTGTGCAGAGCACTGTACTAAGCGCTTGGGAAGTACAAGTTGGCAACATCTAGAGACAGTCCGTACCCAACAGTGGGCTCACAGTCTAGAAGGGGGAGACAGAGAACAAAACCAAACATACTAATAAAATAAATAGAATAGATATGTACAAGTAAAATAAATAAATATTTATTATTTATTATATTTATATTATATAAAATATATTTATAAATATAACATTCTCGTGCTACTAATCCAACTACTTGAAAATCAAACTTAAACTTCTGCTTATTGCCCCCTAAAATATACACCTGTTCCACTTTAGAGTCAGGTTTGCATGAAGGACCTAATTACTCTTCTAAACAGTATGTGGAAACACTTTTGTTTCTGGTGAAAAGTCTGTATCAAGCAAACTGATGGAACAGGTAGGTGTAGCTTAACAAAGACAGCCTGACCTTTGACTTATCAGAATTTAAAATTAAATGTTACCCTTTAATATGTTGTACTTTCTGAATTCCCCAGAGGCAAACTTCCTGATTTCTCTAGAGGCAAATACTAGCTATTGGTGAATAGTCTCCTCTTTCCAGTCTGGCCCTATTCCCCAAGTCTGCAGGGCAAGATGGTTAAGATTCTGTTTGAGAAGATCTATTACTTCATCCCGAAAGGGTGAGTCTAACGAGAAGTTCCCACTCCTTAGATTTACAAGGAAAAGCTTCAAAATAACTGTTTAAAGAAAACAGAAAAAAAAATTTAAATCAAAAGTCTTTATTTTTCCTTTTGACAGTTATATATTTCTCAACAACCTACTGTTTTGTCTCAGTATTTTGTTTAGAAATTCATTATGGTGGTGGACTTTATTTTCTTGAATTTTCCCACATCATGATGACCTGATATTTTATATGCAGTTTTGAAATTTTGAGGTATTTTCTTTGTCCAGTCATTCCTTTCCCTTCTAACATGTATACTGAATCTTGACCTCCATAGAATTAGTAATTTACTGCCCAGTATTGGCATTTATTAAATCAATTTTCAGAAACATTTTCTTTTACAAGAGTCAGAAGATTTTGCTTGCTTTCAAGTAGCACTGCTGATTACAGTTCCTAATTTAATCTTAGTTTCTCTAGACTCCAGGAGCAAAATTTTATATTGACATCCACACATTCATAAAGATTGCAGAGGGTATCTAAACCAGTTGCTTTCTCATGTGTTGTTACTTATTGGTTAGAATTACTGCATTTTGTAAACTAAATTCTGCACTGTAGATGATTACAAAAATATAATTTAGGCCATAGTTAAATATAAAGTATAAGCTAACATTGTTTAAAAATATGAAAAATTCTAATAACTTGAAGTGGTCAGAAGCAAAAATAGATCAGCCAACTTCTTCCTCTAGATCATGCAGCTTGTTTTCTCCCATTATTCTCCTGATTATTCCTTTGAAAATAACCTTTTGACACCTTACCAAGGAGTACTCATTTTAAAGGTAAACTTAAGCTGATAAAATTAGTTTAGAAAAAAGAGTATACTCCTACAGTACGTATTACCTGTAATTGTTTTTCCATGGGTAGTTTATTTCAATTGTATTGGCCATTTGTATTGCCTTTTAATTTGCATTTTTGTTCTTTAACCGCTCTTCCTGGCAATTTCGGTTGTACAGTATGGATGTAGCCCAACCTTTTCAAAATATTTGTCATCGTATACTTTAAAAAAGTCTTATTTACGTAACATCTCTCATTGTAACTTACTGAATTTTTTTTTCTATCCAAAAGTCTTAGGCAGGAGCTCCTTGCAGGCAAGGAATGTGTCTACCAGCTCAGTTTTATTATAGTCTCCCAAGCACTTAGAACAGTGCTCTCTGCATAAGAGCAAGTGCTCAATAAGTATTGCTGGTTGATTGATCTGATAAGCTATTATTTCCCCTCTCCTCTCTTCTTGGCATTATGATTCTGTTAAAAATGGTGCAAATACCATGTCAGTATTAGATAATTTTCCCAAGCTATTTCTTCTTATGCTAGTAATTCCTTTTTAGCTGAAGCCCAATGAAACCTGTAAATTTTGCATAAAGTTTTGG